>NW_024425563.1:4509974-4740736 GCF_017311325.1 Ursus maritimus | reverse complement strand
CCCCCCCCCCCCCCCCCCCCAGCTCCTGCTGAATTCTTCCTTGATATAAGCCAAGGTCTTTCGTTCTAGAAAACAGTTGGCCGGTCTGACCAGCATTTAGAAAGCAGCACCAGTTGCCAGGATGTGATGACCAAAATATCAAGAATGCTTTTAAGTTGTGATTCTTCACAGCAAACATACATAGTTTGTGTCCCCAGGTGACAACACCTCTCTGAAAGGAGATGGGTTTTACTCTGTTTAGGACTGCCCTCTGGTCCATCAGGCATTTGGTCCTGCAGGTCTCACCTCTTGGTGGTGTCATGCACGGGCGTCAGTACCCAGGCTGACCCCAGTTCCGTGTGTCCGTAGCTGTGGCTGTGGTGAATGGCCCCTTGACTCTGAGAGGAACCAGACCCTCTCCTGTTGTTTCTGGGACAGTTCTCCCCAAGGGGACAGAGCGTAGCACTGATTATTATTATTATTATTATTTTTATTTTTATTTATTTATTCGACAGAGATAGAGACAGCCAGTGAGAGAGGGAACACAAGCAGGGGGAGTGGGAGAGGAAGAAGCAGGCTCATAGCGGAGGAGCCTGATGTGGGGCTCGATCCCATAACGCCAGGATCACGCCCTGAGCCGAAGGCAGACGCTTAACCGCTGTGCCACCCAGGCGCCCCAACACTGATTATTCATGACACTGATCCTGGGACAGGATGTTGCTTGAAAGATCTGGGTTTGCAAGTTGTCGAGAACAGACAGGTGCCTGACAGTCTGTGTGTGTGTGTGTGGGGGGGGCGTCAGTAGAAGATTGCCCCCCAAGCAATAGCAGATGCAGCTGGCTGGGCTTCCTGGGGACTGAGCCCACACTATTCTGAGAGCAAACAAGTTGGCGCGTATTGAAGTGCACAGGTGCGGGCTGGCCGTGTGCGCACGATTCTGGTGGCAGAGACCCTTCAGCCGCACTTCATCTGATGTGTTTATTCCTAGATGCTCTTTAAGGAGGGGTTCCCTGCTCAGGGGGCCTGCAGTGTGCAGTGTTGTTATCCTTTCAGTAGAAGGTTGGAAGAAGGGGGGATGAGGGTAGCACCGTGGTGTTGCTCAGAGCTTCGGGCTCCCATAGTGTTTCTCCCACTAGGAAGGGCCATGGACGTCTTAAATCAGAATCCCCCCTCATTCCTAGCCTTAAAGGCCAAGCCCAGATCCCCGCCCCTTTTGAAAGGTTTATTTATTTGAGAGGGAGAGAGAGAGAGAGAATGTGTGCCTGCATGAGCCAGGGGGAGGGGAGAGCAAAGGGGGAGGGAGAGAGAAAATCTCAAGCAGACCCCTGGCTGAGTGTGGAGTCTGGCAGGGGTCTGGAGCTCATGACCCTGAGATCATGATCTGAGCTGAAATCAGGAGTCAGACGCTTAACCCACTAAGCCACCGAGGCGCCTGCAGATCCTCTCTTAAAAGCAGGTCGTACGTGAGACTTTTGAAAGTTTTCAGAAAATGTTAGTTCAGTTTGGTGGCCACTTGCTGATGTCTTCCCCTGGCCGTCCCCAGCTGAGGCCTGCTGAAAGCCTCAGCTTCTGGCAGTTCTCTTCAGCCCAGCGACTGGAGGGTGCGTCCTGCTTGACTGGCAGTCTGCTGATAGGTCATGAAGGTGACATTTCTCTCTACAGAGAATTGGTGTAGATCCCAGGTTGGAGACAGGATCACCAGTGGCCTCTCCTCGCCCCTGCTCTTTTTCCTCCTGTCTCTGCTCTCACCTGTCTCGTCCCAAGTCTACATGGGTGCTGGGGTGGCTGTTCTGAGAGTTCAGAAGAAAGAACAGCCTCTCTCTGCTTGGTGCAGGCAATCTTTCCCAAGGGCAGCAGGAGTCAGGAAAGGGGTATTGTGAGGTTACGTCATGTCACCTGTGAGCTGGGCCAGCAGGGACAGGAAGGTGCGCTTCCCCCTTCTCTTCCGTGTGGTGAGGGGTTGACTGTTGGGGTAGAGCTTACTGGAGGAGCCCTGCAATCACTCCGGGACCGGGAAGAGCAGGGGTGGATCCCACACCTTCATGTCCCTACAGGTCTTGAAGTAGGGTTTTCAGGCTCCAGGAAGGGTACTTTATTGTCCTTCTATGCAGTTTTCTCAAATGATATTTTCTATAAAAAAGTTACCAGGATATAGCTACTTTCGCATTCATTGTCCTAAGTAATATCCTGTAGCCTGATAGAGCAGCGTTTGTCTCTCATCAAACCTGATGAGAGATTTGGTAAAGCTCCCCTTCCTCCCCCTTCCACACACAGGCTTCTGTTGGCCACCAAGCAGAATGTGAGTGGTGGAGGCGAGTGGCAGCACGGTGTCTCCTTCCTCCTGGTAGCCCCCAGAGGCAGCCTTCCTCCCTGGCCTCACCCTTCTAAAAAGGTTCAAGTATTCATGGAAAGACTCCCCGCCCCCCCCAGGAATTATTAAGGCAAAATAGCTGAAGATCCACTGTTACTTTGGCCTTAGATTATTCTAGCAAGTCAGTTTGTTGGTCATAGTGTATTTTGGCCTCCCGGTCCTTGTGAGGCTCTCTCATTGTTGAGGGAGCACGTGGAGCAGAATTTCTGTTTTTGCTTGGTTATCATTGAGGAAAATACCGAGAGGCAGAGTTTATAACTCAGGAGCAAGACATAGGCTTTTTGATAGCATTGACTTTGCTTCGACTCCTGTCTTCCCACATGGGAGCAGTGGGGCGGGTTACCAGGATGGCGTGGGTGGGTGATTTCATCAAAGGAAACCCCTCTGCTTTGTGTCTTTTAGAATGTCGTTCTTTCAGGAGGCTCGACGATGTTCAGGGACTTTGGACGTCGACTGCAGAGAGATCTGAAACGAGTGGTAGATGCCAGACTGAGACTCAGCGAAGAGCTCAGCGGAGGCCGGATCAAGGTAGGGGGCAGGACGGGCGCGCTAGTCTGGCCGCTCTCCCTCCCTCCCAGGCCACGCTCACCACGGCCACTCCCCCTCCCACGGACGGGCGGAATAGGAACGGGGCCTGGAGTAGGAACAGGTTCGCATTGGTTTCTCAGCTGCACTGTGAGGTTACATTCGGAGATGTGCTGCCTGAACTCCCTCCAAGAGTGTAGCTAAGGCTGATGGCCGCTGAGCTGGCAGCCGCCCCTTGGCGCCCACGCCGACCATGTCTGCCGGCGGTTTCTCTGTCTTGCGAGAGATGAGGCCTGTTGTGTGACGACCAGCATCTAGGGAGAGGGGACCTGTTTGCAGTGAGGGTCTTTCATATCCTCTGGCCGCATTCTCATTAAACTAAGATAACTAACAGCAGCAGGGAGTTCCCGTGTGTGTTCCTCTGAGGTAATCGTTCTCAATGAGCTGGTGGTGTTCCCTGGGCTTCCAAGCAGGCCCGGGCTCTGGTGTGGGGTACGTGGGAGCAGACACACACCCTTTAACCTAGCGGAATCACACTCTTGGCACAGGGTCTCACAGTAGTTTTGGGACACTCAGTGTTACTTGGAATTAGCTCCACGATGCTAAAACATCTAATTTGTTTAGTAAAAAAAAAATTGGTTCAGTTAGTTGCTTGGATTTTTTACTGTTTAAAATTGCCTATAGCGTTGAGTGATAACCCGTCCTTGACTGGCTTGCTCTGTTCTCTGTACGGCCTGCATGAGGGCTGGGGGCTGGGGGCTGGGTGGATTTGGCAGCGGGAGCGGCTCAGACCCTTCCATTCAGAGGCCACATGGGCTGATGCCACCGCAGAGGGACTTGAATGGAAGGGATGGGCCTCGTGCCATCAGTTGGGAGGAGGCCCCGTGTTGGTCGGGAGTCGGAGCGGAGCTGTGCTCTTGTCCGCTGCGAGGTTATCAGGTGACCCCATGTTACTCTCCTTTCCAGCCGAAGCCTGTGGAGGTTCAGGTGATAACGCATCACATGCAGCGCTATGCCGTGTGGTTCGGCGGTTCCATGCTTGCCTCAACGGTAAGTCCTTGTCTAGACTGCTCGGTGTTTTCGTGTCTGCGTTCTTCGTTGAGTTTGAATGAGGTTGTCCTGTGAAGGTTGAACTGTGTGTGGCACTTTTAGTTCCGGGAGATATGAGAAATATCTTAGAGGTAATTTCAATTGCACAGCTGATCCTTGCTAATTAGGGGTTACAGGTAATATGGGTAAGTGAAATCCAGAAATAACCTCAGACGTCTTGCTTTAATCATTAATTCCAGTGACTTTTTCAAGTAATTATTCCTTTTTCTCCTCAAATTCGTGAATAGCTAGTAGACTGATAATTTAGGGTGAGCATGTAGTTGGTCCTAAGTAGAGGCCAAATACATTGTAAAGAAATGAAATAAAGTCCTGGTTCGTAGCTCAGGCCTCAGAGGGGTGCAGACCTTCCCGCAGGGGTCTGGCTAAGGAGTGGGGTGTTGAGTCAGGAGAGTCTCTGGCTTGCATCATGGTGTAGGACTCTGACCACCTTTCGGGAAGGTCTCTAGATCCCCTCTAACCGCTGCCCTTCCAGCCCGAGTTCTTCCAGGTCTGTCACACCAAGAAGGACTACGAGGAGTATGGCCCCAGCATCTGCCGCCACAACCCCGTCTTCGGAGTCATGTCTTAGTGTCTGCCTCGACACGGTCACCCGGTCGCGTCACGCTGGTGAGCAGGTGCCGTCGGGGCCCCGACAAGACCGCAGCTCCTGTACATAGTGGCGTTTGGTGTCGATGTTGAGAAGCGTGCTTGCGTCGCCGAGTGCATGAGGCAGTTCAGTGCACGCCATCCGTGTGCCCACTGTCCGACGGCCCTTCCCTCCCCGCCACCCCCTCCCCCGCCCGCCCCCTCCCCTCCTCGCCTCCCCAGCTTCTAGTTGGCGAATTGAATTCTGGAGGAATTCACCTGCGACTTTAAAAATTGTTAGGAAAAAAACCCAGAAGATGACACAAAATAGTCCCCCCAGGAAAGAATATGGGGCTGCAAACCCTTTTCCTCCCGGCCTATTTTTGTAAATAAAATGTTATAAACTTGAAATACAAATTGATGTTTATATTTCCTATCATTTTGTATTTTCCGGTATTTGGTACAACTGGCTGAGCCTGAGCACGAATAGCTATTGGTGTCCTGGAGTGCCGTAAAAACGTTTCTAATTGTGAGGCATGTTCTGATATGTCTGTAGGCAAACAAAATAAAACAGCAAACTTTTTTTGCCACATGTTTGCTAGAAAATGATTACACTTTATTGGAGTGACATGAAGTTTCAACACTAAACACTGTTGTACGAGAATCATTACAGATAATGTATCTTTTCATTTTCCTGTTTGAACTTTCTGGAACTGTTTTATAGAAGATGCCGGTCTGCTGTTGGTGAGTGTTGGATAAAATGCTGCCTTGCACCCTTGTAATAAAAGCAGTTAGACTCTTTATAAAGATTTCCTGTTGTGCTGTGCTGGTCTTTTGGTTTTCCCCTCTGTGCCCATACTTGTTTTAAAGAAGGTTGAAATTTGTTTCCCATCACCGGAGGATTTGGTGATTGGTACCAAGCTTGCGGAAGGAAATTTCCCAGAGTGATGAGGACTGCCTGTCCCCAGTGACCACTCCGTCCTGGAGGTGCTGCAGGTCCTCGGCCTTGCCTGCGGGGCAGGATGTTCCGACAGGTTCCAGCAGCCCTTCTGAGGAATTCAGAATCCTTGCTAAGCTTTTAGTAGCTGCTTCGACGTTTGCTGAGTAGATGGCTGGCTTGAAAGGTACTTTGCTAAATTAAGAGATTCAGTGTTTCTCCATTCTTCATGTAATACGGACGCTACTTTTGAAACTTACTTATGGTATTTGTTCTAAGTCATGAAGTAGGTTTTATTCTCCGAAAATTTGCCTTCATCAAGAGACATTTGGTTTTATTATTTAAGTTTATATGCAAGTGTGAGAATAATAATGTAAATTCTGTGCTCAGCATGGTGAAATCTGAGTTTCCCATGCCGTAGGCAGCCCCTGCTTACTCCTGATTAACTGTCAGCGACCCCAGACCCTGGGTCTGCCTACTGGAGAGTCTCAGACCACTTGGTTCTCAGGATCACTGGACTGTTTCGGTTTCTCCAGGTTTCTGCAGCCACTTTATCGCACCGAGCTCCGCGCCTTCAAGCACACGCATGCATCCCACACGTGGTCGCAGGAGCACTGCGGGCAGTGGGACTTTGCTAAGTGCAGACTACGCGTGACCTTATTTAATCTTAACAACAGCCCTAGGAAATCAGAATTACTATGATCCCCATTTTCCAGAGAGGAAACCACGGCTGAAAGAAATTCAGTACGTGATCACGAGCGCAGCTAGGAAGCAGAGAAGTCATGCCTGCTTCTGTCCTAAAGGGTCATTTCACAGCCATCCTAGTAAGACTAGGAGGATAACAGCAACCAGGTGGGAGACTGGGCCATCAGACCCGGTGGCATGAGTCTCTGGAATGATTTCCACTAGATACTGGAATAAAAAGAGTTTGGAAATGGCCATGGGGAGCTATAAAATATTCCCCCTCTAATCCAAATCCCTTGGTAAGTAATGTGTTCTAGGAAGCTACCCATATAGGACATTTTGATGTTGAATTATTTTCATTTTTGTTCATAATGCTTTGCCCGCGCATGTTTTGTCATATGCATTGACTTTGTTGTATTTCACAAGTAAGATAAAAGAGTTGTTCGACTGAGCACTTAGAGCCGTAGTGGGCCCATAGTAAGTATTCAATAAATTCAACGGACGCCATAGTTATTCTGGTATAAGGCAATTATTGTGTCCTGAGAGCCCTACTCATCACAATTGCATTAAAAAATAGTTTTGCTGGGAGAAAAGGATTTTAGGTTTGTGAACTAAATGCATCCCACACATGGTCGCCTTTAGAACTTTCAGTAAGAAAATATTTTCTAAAAAGCTCTCTGTATAGAATTGTAAGATCTAAACATCACCTGGCCTTTCCTTAGTATTACATTGCTGATATAATTGAATCACTTTTATTATCCATGTAAAAGTCACCCTTTGCTGTGGGCACAGCCGCTGCCTTCCCACCGAGCTCTGTGCTGTGAGCCCTTCTTCTACAACCAGCATGAGGATGTCTTCAGTTTGGGTGATGCGTGTTCCATGGACGAGCTTCAGTTGAACGCACTGAAATTTGGTATCACTGGGTGATCTCTGTGGCAGGACAGTGCCAGCATCCTGGAGTGACCGACCTCCAGAAGGGTTCCCTTTCCCTGGAGTGCTCCCAGCATCCCCTGTGGATGAAGCCCCCATGGAGCCAGCTTCTCCTTACCCATGCACCAGTGATGCCCTATGCCCCTTCCCTGGACTAAGGTCCTTGAAAACGGGGGACTGATCTTTGTATCCCCGGGACCTCCCAATGCCTGGCACATGTAAGCGCCCAGTAAATACTGAATCGAGTCCTGTTCACATGGAGACTCCCTCCCTGGTTTTTCCAGGCAGCGTGTGCTCTATACTGAGAAGTGTTACGTGTTTGGGGAACCTCGTACGAAAGCTGGTTTTCCAGTGTCTGGGACATTAACTATCATCATCTTAAGACTGCTAATGATATAAAATCTAGCTCTAAACAGTGATCCCGTAGGCGTTCCATGTACCTGGAACACGTGCCGTAGCACGTCTCGGAGCATGGGCTTCCCTCCGCAGTGGTCACCGTCCGCACAGTGACCCACAAGAGTCCAGCAGAAGAAACTGCCCCACAGACATCTTGAAGACCTAAGTATATTTTATGGTAGTAATAGTTCATTCTCCAACTTAACTGATATGAATAAAGAGCTCTCATGTGACTGAAACACTGATGGGTCTGTGATTAATTCCTTCTTTATGATCCCTCCATTCTATCTCATTTGTAAAAATTACGGTTGTGCCAAACAAGCTTGTGAGGTCAGTCAAGTGCACAGCTTATTTAAAACCGCAAGAGAGCCCCATTAAGAATATTTATCTGTTAAATAATTCTTTACTTAATTGAAGAATATTTCATAATGTTTCTTTTAAAAGTTTCTGTCAGGCTTGTTAAGTAGAAATATAAATTGATTGGCAAAATAATTGTGCGGGTCTCTAATTGGCAATTACATCAATTTCACATGGTCAGATGGAAATAAATCTTTTGGAGAAAAGGAGAAAAGAAAGTATCGCTTGATATTGGTATCATGGAAGGATTTTTCTTTTCTTTTCTTTTTTTTTTTTTAAGATTTTATTTATTTATTCGACAGAGATAGAGTCAGCCAGTGAGAGAGGGAACACAAGCAGGGGGAGTGGGAGAGGAAGAAGCAGGCTCCCAGCGGAGGAGCCCGATGTGGGACTCGATCCCGGAACGCCGGGATCACGCCCTGAGCCGAAGGCAGACGCTTAACCGCTGTGCCACCCAGGCGCCCCATGGAAGGATTTTTCTAATGTTGAGATGTTAGTTATTTCTACCCTGTATCAGGTCTCAGAAGTAACCAGTGTGTTCCCTGGTTGACTTCTCAGGTTTTACCCTTTTGTTTTTAGCTTGGGCTGGTAGGGATGATTTCTAACTATGTGTGTGTGCACAATAAATGTGTATTAGTTTAGTAGGATTTGCTGCTAAAAATTTCAGAACTTTTTAATTGATAAAAAGGAATATAAATTATTAAAAAATGAATAATTACAAACCTAAGAGTTTATGATGTCAAAATATAAATGATATGCTCGGGCTGTATTTTCAATATTAAGGGATCAGATCAGCTGTCATAATGGGTCAGAGCTCCATTTAATTCACCCTTGGCCACATGAGCACTGACTGCAGATAAATTCTGAATAGTTTCCCACTGGACCTACTCTGGCCTCGAGTAATCTTTCTTCCTGCTTCTGGTCTGTGCTTGGCTGCGGCTCCTGGATGATAGAGGGTTTCAGCGAGGGGCGCTCTGTGTCGTTGGCTCACGATAGTGCAGTGGAGCTGGGGGCATGGGGCACAGCACAGGTCGTCTGAGATCCCGAGTTTGCACCCGGGCGCCGCGCCCGGCTGGTCGTTGGTCCCATGAGTACCAGGTCACTTCTCTGCCTCCCCTCCTTACCTAGTGAGCTGATGGTGACGTGGCCAGAGGGGTCGGTGGTCCTGGTGCCCAGAAGAGGAGCTTGGTGGAAAGGAGACGTGTGAGATGCCTGGGGGGACTGCCATCATGGGAAGGAGGTGACCCGAGGGCGTGGTGTTGCGCTCGCTGCACAACTCCAGGGGGAGCCCTTCAGGCGGCCGGCTATAGAAGCTGCACCCTTTGTGTGTGTGCGACTGATCCTTCAAGTTGTTTTTTTAAACTGGGAAAAGCCGTCCTTGTTGACAGGTTGCTGGGTTCTGGGTGCCGTGCCAATGTCCCCACTGTGTTAGTACACGTATGCTGAGCGCCTGGGAGCCATGGTGTGCCAGCCAGGTGTAATGTGCCCACGGACCTAACTGTCCCCTCCGGTCACAGATTATGACTGACCACGGCCGGGCCCCGGGGGCGAGGCGAAGTGTCGGGTCCGCGGACACAGGGCCTGAGCCAGCACCGGAGCGAGCGGTGATCAGCTGAGATCCCAGGAGTGCGTGGAGGCTGGTCAATGAAGGATGCACGGGAAGAAGGCGCCCAGGAGGAGGTTTCCATGGCAGTTTTCAAGGCAGCGCTAATAGCCTGGGAGGGAGGGCAGCGAGGACGTAAGCGTGTCTGAGGCAGGGCTGGTGTGAGAATTTTGGCCTTTCTCTTATGAATAAAGCACTAAAGCAAGTAAAGAGGGGTTCTCAGATTTGCGCAGACATGCCTGGGAGTTTCTACCATGAGCTGCATGTGCAGCTTTTCTGGAGTCACGGGGCAGTCCTGGAACAGGGGAGGGGACACGAGCTGGACGGGAATGCCGCTCTGGAGCTCGCGAATGGGCTGCTGCAGAGAAGTCCGCACGGGACCAGACGGCCTGCTAGGCAGTGACAATGGGAGAAGCTGACAGCTTTGTCTCACCCTGTAAAACAACGGGCAGAGTTGATTAGGAGCGTCAGAAGGGAGTCAGAAATCAGAATGGCCAGATCGTATGATCTTTAGATGAAGGGAGGGAGCAAACGTTTTGACGTTTAGGGATAATAAAATGTATAGCTGGTGGATGCAGTTTTCAGTCTTAAAATGGAAAGATTTCTCTTGCTGTATTTAGAGATAGTAAGGTCCTTTTGTATCCTTAGCGTGGTGCTGTATTTCTTTTGCAGAAAAAGCTACTGTGATTTGTCCATTACCAGTGAGATTTGAGAGCTATCAAAGAGTTTTGGATAATAGCACGTTGCAGAGAAAGGACTCCTAATAATAATTAGAAATAAGCTATGTAGAGAAATTGTGAGCTGTAACTGTGCCACGGACTGACCGATGCTGTTCCGCTGACGTGTCTCATCTCACTTGGGCGCGTATATGACCTTGGGTTTCTGATTGTGCAGTGGTTTCCTTGAACTGAATTAGTATGTTTTAACATTGATTCATTAGGTCTTATGTTCACAGTAAATTAAATTTTATAGGTAATCGAAACATTATTGCATGATAGAGAATCGCAGCTCTCTGAATGAGAGTTTAAGAATGTTATTCCAATAGGACACACAACTTAACTGTCCCCTAATGGCAAAGGTTAATAGCATCATAAACTTTCTGGAAATACATAGCTTATGTCCTGGTTGATTGACTGTTGAGTAACTTTTAAAAAATTTAATTAAGTTTTTTTAAAGATCTTTTTTTCTTTTTTATGTAGTTTCTACACCCAATGAGGGGCTTGAACTCACGATGACAAGATCAAGAGTCGCACACTCTTCGACTGAGCCAGCCAGGAGCCCCTTTTTACTTAAGTTTTTATTTTAATTCCAGTGTAGTTTACATACAGTGTTACATTAGTTTCAGGTGTGCAATATAGCTGGTCACCTCTGCACATGACTCAGTGCTCATCATGGGAAGTGTGCTCTGTAACCCCCTTCATCTGTCTCACCCATCCCCCCGCCCACCTCCCCTCTGCCAACTGCCAGTGTGTTCTCTGTGGTTGAGAGTCTGTGTCTTGGTTTGTCTCTTTTTTCCCCCTTTTGCTCATTTGTTTCTTTTATTTTTTATTTTTTTATTAAAAAAATTTTTTTAAGGATTTTATTTATTCATTTGAGAGAGAGAGAGAGAGCCAGCGAGAGAGGGAACACAAGCAGGGGGAGTGGGAGAGGAAGAAGCAGGCTCCCAGCGGAAGAGCCTGATGCGGGGCTTGATCCCAGAACGCCCCAAGCCAAAGGCAGACTCTTAACGACTGAGCCCACCCAGGTGCCCCCTACTCATTTGTTTCTTAAATTCCGCATATGAGTGAAATTACGTGGTATTTGTCTTTCTCTGACTGATTTATTTGGACGACAGAGTAACTTTTGAAGGGCCGACAGCACGTGCTTGGAGACTTTATAAACCGTGTGGTTTCCAGGTGGGAGTGCGCTCTGTAGCGTAGTGTGGTCACCAGACTGCACTCGGTGATGTGTGTGATGAGTTTGTGGTGTCTGCGCCCCGAGAAGTCGTTCTATTCATGACGTGGTGAGAGTGGGTGCCTGATCTCTCAGTGACACCTTAGGAAACGGGATATGGAATAACAGTGTTGATCAGGATAGGGCTTAACAACCACAACCTAGGACAGGTTTTCGGGGTTTTGTTCTTTGCTTTTCCAAAAAAAAAAAAAGAAAAAAAGAGGGAGATAAAAATCACTGATACATTCACACAAAAGGATATACATTTTTGAGTTTACAGTTTTCTTCTTTGATCGTCAACTCCACCATTAACGCTGGATTGCTCTGGAAAGCCTTGGGCTGTGAGCACCGGAATTCTCGCTATGCAGTCCCTACCCAGAGGCGGTGCTCGAGGCCGGTCTGAGCGGAGCAGGAAGTGGGCGTGGCGTTCTCAGCCCCGTATCAGAGATGGGCTTGTGGGACGACGAAGTACTGGCCGTTAGCCCAGGCGTTCGCCGCCGCCTACCCTCCCGACGGCCTCGTCCCCTTGAGGTTGGCGCGTGGGGTGGTGTGAGGCTTGCTGGGCACACGGGCGTCGCACCCGCGAGCCCGTGGACGAGACCAGTGAGGTACACGCAGTCCTGCTGGCGGGGAGCCATGGTGGATACGAAGGGACGGCTTCTGAGGGTGCTTGATACAGCTGAGGTAGGAGAAACAAGTTCCGGGGCCAAACGTGTTCCAGAAGCCTCGTGTGGAAGTGGGACGTGTGTCCTCAAGTGGACGGGAGCTTCGAGTGGCTGGGAGGCACGGCGTCCTGCGCAGGAGCCCGTGGAGCGGTCTGCAGGCCCGCGTGGGTGCCGCCTCCCGCCAGACCGGTGCCGGCTCTCGGCCCAGGCTCCGGAGGCTGCCGTCTGGGGACCCGTCTCTATGGGGTCGCCCTGGAAGCGCCGCCTCCAGAGGGGGCTGCCGGTGGCGGAGCCGCCTGTGCTCCTGGCCTCGGTAGACTGTTGGGTGAGGGAGAAGCTGAGGGTTCTAAAGAGTTTTTTCCTTCGGAACGTGACTTTTCTTGTGAAGAGACGTCATAATTGTGGTTCTGATGGTCACTGGTGGTAAGGAAGGAACGTTTAAGTTGCAGACGGTGTTTTGGTGCCTTGCCCAGAGATGAACAAGATGGGCTGTGTCGCGTTTCTTTTTGCAGTTTATCATTTCTGACGTTCATATTCCTCGAAGACAGCGCCCACGTTCGGTCTTCCTCTCTTCAGACTGCACACAGACAGACACTTGTCCCTTAGGGACGTAATGTTTATTTATTGGACTTCTATTTCAAATGTACACAAAGTGCCCCGAAGGGAAGGGGTTTAGAGGTGCCCGTGATTCCTGCAGTGTTAACCGGGTGGTAATCACTGTGACGCCTGCTTTCTGGACATCCCCCCCCAGTAGGATAATAATAAGAATGACGTGGTGGTGTGCTGACTCATCTTTTGTTCCCGAGTGAGAAGTGAGAACCCCCAGTTTTCTCTCCATTAAGTTGTGTGCTCTGGGGAACATTTTAAAGAGGAAAATAATTTCTGTTCCTTTTGGTCGTTTTAGTGGGCTTCAGATTTGTGATTAGGGCAGAGTTTGTAAACATCATTTACATTCCATGTCTTCTTCATTTCTAACTTCGGAGGTTGGGGTCCGTTCTCAGTTATGGGGGCTCTCAGTCAGCCAGGGAGAACTCTGATTCTGGGCCACCTGCCCTCTGGCCTTTTTATGTCACGGCAGCATCTCTTCTGGAGAATGGAGACGAAAATTTAAAATGAAAACTGCTTTCCTTTTGGATCTGGGAGAAATAATTTGTGATAAAGAAAGCAAAGCTTTGTGGTGTGGAAATAAATGAAGAGCCAAATGAGAACGATCATGGCTGTTGGGGGGTCAGCCGCCATCGCGTGTGCTCGGTGGGGACGCAGAGGCAGGCACGGCGGAGGGACAACCTCACGGTGGAAAAGGGGTTCAGGTGAGCCCTGCCAGGGTCGTGGGCGCGGGGTTGCCGGGGCGGCTAACCGGAAGCAGGATCCTACAGGACCGGTCACGGGAGTGGATTTGGCTTTCCCCATTGGCCCGAAGTTGGAGGCGGGGGAAGCTAGGGCAGCTGGCCCTTAATCATCAGGTCCTGGCCAACTGGGGCTGCGGGCTGCGGGGTGGCTTCCCAGACTGGCCGCTGTGGGCTGGCGGGCGGCTTCCCAGGCTGGTCACTGTGGGCTGCGGGTCGGAGTTCTGTTGTCGCATACAGTCTGGCTGTTGTCTGCTCATATACATAGTCTCTGAATTGGAAAAATGAAATGTTGAAAAATGTGTGGGTGGTTGGTCCAGTCCACGTTCTTCATTACTCAGAACACAGAAGTTGGCTGTGCCAGTCCTGAGTTCCTGCTGTGATGTGGTTGTTACTTTATTTAAATGAAACATTTGAGGCATTTCTACTATATAACACACCTTTCCTGAAAAGAATTTGGGTTCCCAACTGCGGCCTCACGAGATGGTGACAGGGCCTCCAAGAAGATGGGGTGCCCGAGTTCTGGTGTTCCCCCCTCTGCTCCTGGCATTCAGCGTGGTCTCGGGGAACCACTTCACTTCCTTGGGCCTCGGGTCCTGTTGGAATGGACATGACGAGGGCCATCCCGTGGCTCTCCCTGGAGATTGTGATGGACCTGGGTTAGTTTCCTCGCACGGCCGGAACACAGGAGCACGAACAGGGCGGCATAACGGAAATGCATCGTCTCTCAGTCTGGGGCCAGAGGCCCGAGATTCAGGTGCAGCTGGGCTCGCTGGCAGGTGCCAGGGAAGGACGTGTTCTTGGTGGTCCCTGGGCTTGTCGCTCCAGAACTCCAGTCCCTCACGGCCTTCCCCTGCACCTGTCAGCGTCCACACTCCCCTTTTTATGAGGACACGAGTCCCACTGGATTAAGGCCACCCTGCTCCAGTGTGACCTCATCTTAGCCTCATTAGTCACAACTACAATGGCCCCTTTTCCAAAGAGGTCACATTCGGTGGTACTGGGGGTTAGGACTTCCACATATAAATTTTAGGGAAGGCAGTTCAACCCACGGCAAGATCCGTGAACTCATGTGGTCAGTACCAACCACACTTGCCGTTTGGGTTTCTTGGAACTGATGGTGGCCCACGTGCTCCTTGGGTGGGCTGAAGCCACAGCTGGGCAAGTGGTCACGTGTTACCCAGTCCTGTAGAAGGAGGGCCCTGAGGCACACCTCATGTGGGTGGGAATACATGGGGTGCCATGACCCTATGATGACCAGCTGTTAGGAATGCAGCCAGAGCGCCCTGGGCTGCAGGGTCATCGATAGGCATGGGGAACTGGGGTGCGCATGTCTGAGTAAGGGGTGGGTGTCTGGGTTCAGGGCACACTTGCTTCCTCCTCCTCCACGGGTCTCCCTGAAGGGTGCAGACCGTTTGTCCTGCCTCTCTGAAGCCACAGACACGGACGGCTCAGTGCAGGCCACATCCATGCATTCACTTTAGCATGCAGGCTGACAGCGGTGGGCCTGCCTCCTCATGCCTCTGCTCCCCCAGGGGAACCCCCCCTGGCCCCCCGTCCATCTGCGAAGGCAGAGCCTCTTCGCCAAGCCCCTTGGCAACTCTTGACTGGTCACAGGGCCCCTTGTATGGAAACTACTCAGAATTTCAAGACAGTGAGAGCTGATGGTTCAGCCTGAGCGTGGAGTCCTGTGTGGTCGCTTGGCCATTCGTCTACGATCCAGCCCTGGCCGGCGTCACTTAACGCCAGAATTCCCCAGAAACAAAGATGCCAAGTCCCAGTGAGCTCCCAGGATGCAGAGGCATGCAGGAAGGACTGAAGACATCACCTTGGTGCCAGCGGCCCGGACCTGTCACCTCGACAGGGGCCACCACGGAACGTGAATCCCTCCGCAGATGTAGGTGACTTTGCTTTAGCGTCCTGGTTTCCTTCAGTTCTTAAGGATACCCATTATCGAACGTGCCGTGTCCCCTCAGAGGAGCAGGCATGAGACCGACAGCTCGTGGATGCATATGCCTCGGGGTGTCTGGGCCGTGGTATTTATTGATTCATGAGTCTTCTGGTAAAACAGAGGAGAAGAGAAACAATTAGGTGCTGAAAAACATGTTTTAATTTCTTAAGTGGATCCATTACACTTTACACTTGAATAATAAATTAGAGCAGCTATGGGGCTGCCTGCGCGCCTCGTGCTTTTCCCCGTGCTCTGGACATCGCTCAGGTGACCTCAAGTCCAGGGCAGTGCCCTGCTGCCCACCTGCACCACCGCGCTTAGCACACTGTGTCACTTCCTGTGTTGCTGTCGTCCCCAGAGAGCGGTCCTCCCCCTGCCCTCATCTCTGAGCCGCTGGAGTGTCCTGCCTGGGACAATGTCTTTGTTCACTTGGGGCCTTGGGCCACCCCAGATGGTGTGTGCTGACGGTGGGATTTGGGGTGGGGGCCTTGGGTCACACAGGACCAGCTTGACCTCCAGAGTGGCTGGACACTGAAGGTCGGTGCCTGATGGAAGGTCATGGGTACGCATCCCTGAGCCCGAGGATTTGGGGCACCTGGGTTTGGGTGAGCTTCCCTGGTTGGCAGAACTCTGCGTGCATTGCCCCACGTGGATGCCAGGAGAAGGTAGTGCCGTCCACAGCCGCCCTGGGAGTGGACACCTTGGAACACGCTCGACCCTGCCTGGGAGCCTCCTCCCTGGGCCGACGTGAGGCTGTGTCTGTTCGCCGTTGTGAACCATAGCCATGAACACAACAGATTGCAGTGAGTTCTAGGAGTCCTTCCAGTGAATCATCAGAACTGAGGGTGGTCGGGGGGACCCCCCAAGCCCCACAAACACTATTGACTAAACTATTGGGTCAAAATTCCAAGAATTTCCAGGAATCTATTCGGCCCTGTCCCAGAATCAGCCCCTGGGTGGGTAAGGATGAAGCATTTATCTGCTCCTCCTGCCCCCTCATAACGTTTGTCCCTTGGAGTGTCTGATTTCACGAACTTCTGGAACAAGGTGGGCGAGTCGCTGAGCACCAGCGGGTGAGCCTCGGGCTGGTAGTGAGGGGTGCGCGGGGTGGGCGTGCTGGGCCGCAGCTGGGGAAGCGGGTCCCGGGCCTGCTGGGCTGCTTGGGAGGGCCCGGTGGGGGAGCCCCTAGGGAGGAGCCCAGCAGCACAGGTGTGCGGACGGACGGATGCCGGCACCCTCTGTGGGGATGGGCTGCGGAGCCGTCCTGCAAGGTCAAGGGAGCAGTCGTGCTCTGGACGTTGGTCACGGTGGAAACTGGGGACCTACTTTGGTTCTTTAAATTAAATCAAGCTGTTGCCTCTGTGAGCAGCCCCTGCATGTAAATATAACTGGCAAAAAGTGGGGTCTTGACTTTCCACACACATCTTGGCTTTCATTTTGCCCCTAGTTGGGCTCACGTTTAATGTCAGCCCTGAGCCATGATTGGACTTCTGTCATGATTCACTTTTGGTGCTGAGCGGGCCGTGGGGCATGTTACAGCTTTCTTCTTTGTCAGGTGAGAACGATGATCACCTGCAGGGTTCTTCTTTCTGGAATCACTCATTCATTTATTAAAACATATTTTAATACGTTCGTTCCTGATGTACAAATTCCTGTGGCCCCTGGAGAGATGTATGGTACATAGTCCCTGTGCTCTAGAATCATAATCTTTACTTATTAAAGGTTTATTTATTTATCTGAGAGACAGAGAGAAAGAGAGAGAGAAAGAGAGAGGGAGAAGCAGACTTTGCACCGAGCAGGAGCCGACGCGGGACTCTATCCCCAGGACCCTGGGATCATGACCTGAGCCCAAGGCAGACACCTAACCGACTGAGCCCCCCAGGCACCCCTAGAATCATAAGTTAATTCCAGTTAGTTAACAGGCAGTGTTATTAGTTTCGGGTGTACAATATAGTGACTCAGTACATCCTTATAACACCCGGTGCTCTCACAGCAAGTGCACTCTTAGTCCCCATCCCCTCTTTCCCCCGTCTGCCCACCCACCTCCCCTCTGGTCACCAGCAGTGTGTTCTCTAGAGTTAAGTGTCTGTTAGAATCATAATTCTCAGCCAGGATGGAGATTAAAGGGGAGGGCAGACTGTGCAGTTTACGGACCAGCTGATGGCTTTGAACCATGGGACAGAGACAGCGTTGGGCACAAGGCCACTGCCAGCAATGGACCCACTCAATTTCTCCACTCAGTTTCATTTTCCTTTTGGTCAAGTACCAATCGATTGAACCTGTGGTTGTATGACACGAGTCAGAAAGTGCAGAATGTAAAAATCTGTGAGAGTGAGCATGCAGACATTGTACTGGCAGTGTGCGCAGTGGTTATGGACTCTAGCTATCGTTTACAAAGGGAACTTGTCTTCATAACACAAAGCAAGGACAGGATTTCAACAACTGTGGCCACAGAGTTCAGGCAAGAGTTTGTATAAGCATTGATCAATTCAGACAACACTTATGTACCTTTTACTTTTACAAGGTTGTCTTTTTATCCCCGAAGAGCCTTCTACTAATGAATGTTGGACTTGGGCTGCCGTGCGTTGGCCCACGTTGAGGTTGTCCTTCAGAACTGATTGTCCTAACTCTCCACTGGCGAGCGTGTTGGTTGGCGACAGAGAGAATATACTGAAAACACAGTGAGGTAATTCAACAGAGTTAGGTTGGAAGGGAATTTTAAGAAATACCTGTCCCGATTCTTGCAAGAGAAGCTGTTGATGCTTTCAAGGCAGTCCCATCCAAGCCCACACTTTCTTTCCCTTGCGGGGAAAAGCTCCCTGCTATTCTGGGGGATAAAATTTTCCACCTCTGTGTATCTCTGTTGTTGCCAAAAATATTTGGCTGTGGCCTGGAGCTGAGGCTTCAGTGTCAGCCTGGGTCATGAAGTGTGTCAGGAGAAGCTTCCTCCATCTGCCCTCTGGGTAGATGATGCCCTGTGAGTAGGGGGTGCCTTCCTGGGTAGGGGGTGCCCTCGGTAGGTGGCGTGTCCTGGGAGGTGGTTCTCCTGGGACGTGGTGCCTTCTGGACAGGTGGCTCATTCTGCTGCCTTTGAGGGACGCAGTTGAAATGCCCAGTTTGCTTCGGGCCTCCTCAGACCCTTGCTCCTTTTTTCACCTCCATTTGTCACCAGTCTGATGCTCAGTATGTTGCTTACTGTCCCGTATGGGTGCGTCTGACCTCTGTCTCTGCAGCGGTGAGAAGCACGTGGGCTCCTCCCCGGGAGCAGCGCATGCAGACGGGGGCTGAACACAGGGCCCGCCGGAATCCTTTGTGTGGGGACAAGAGAACCGGAAGAACAAGAGAAAGATTGTGGGGGAGGAAGTAGCTGGCCCAGCTGTCCCCATTGTCGGGAGGGACGCACAGATAAATGCTAGTTCCAGCTTTAGTTAAATTGTATTTTTTGTAGGATCAGATTCTTTGAACAATTTTAGAAATCAAAATGTTACCGTGTGACTATGAACCAGGAACAGAGAGAACCCACGTCAGCTGAAGACAGAGGCTCACGTTTACTGTTCGATTGAAGCGTAAGACGAATCCAAGGATTAGAGCGGAAAAAAGCCAAAAAGAAATCATTTAAGCGGTTCTTATTCTAGAAACTCTGTAACCTCTCCTTGAGGGTGAGTAATGATTCCTGTCAGGCAAGTTAGAAAATATTCCCATTTCATGAATCTAATTATTTACAAACAAGCTTCCCAGGAATAGAGGAGGTTAATCGGCCTAAATTTTTTCCCTCCACATATTTATTGGGCTGATGTAAGAGTGGAATTTTTATTTGCAAATAAAAGAATCTACTTATTTAGACTGCCCCTGACAGAAAACTATATCAATAGTAGCTTTAATACATATATATTTTTTTTGTTTTTTGTTTTTTTCATGTAGCTGTCCATGGCTACCATCACGGTTTCCGTGAAGACCTCAGGGCCCCTGTTCCCTGCAATGTTCTGACCTTCCAGCCCTAGATTGAGGCCCCCATTCTCCTAGCCCAAAGTGGTGGCTGGAGCTCCAGCTGACGCATTTGCATTCTGGCCAGCTGGTGAAGGAAGTGACAGAAAGAGCATGGCTTCTCCCTTCTCAGGATACTTCCTGGAAACACCATGTGACACTTTCTAGAACTTGGTCACATGGCAACAACGGACTGCAAGGTGGCCATGGGTCTCACTAAGAATCAGTGATTTATTATTCAGGAATAGGGGAGTGGGTGTTGGGCAGTAATGAGCAGTCTCTGGCTACAGCTGAGTTGAAGGATCAATTTTTATAGATTTCTTTGTAAAGAGGGTGGGCTGGGGACTCCAAGGACAACGTGCTGAGCCTCATTCCTGGCCCGCAGGCTTCGGGGCCGCCCCGCCCTGCCGTCTCAGGGGCACTGACATTCAACTCCATTCCCCAGGAGTCCCTCCGCTCAGCCTCCGGGTGCACTGACAGTTTCCAGGGCTCTTTTCTTTGATCATAAGGAAATAGAACGCTTACCTGGATGACGCTCACGGATGGCTTTTAACTGCCTGTGAACACAGCCAATTCTGCCTGATTCGGCCCACTGAGAGTAGGAATGAGACCATAGAAATACCCAGAGGAATCCTTCATTCCAACCTCATAGTTTCTTTTCTTTTTCTTTTTCTTTCTTTGAACGTTTACTATAGCTTTTTATCCTTTCTGTAGTAGGCAGAATTCTAGGATGGTCCCTAAGATTACTCTTTTAATTTATGATCAATTAACATAGTACACCGTTAGTTTCAGATGTAGAATTCAGTGATTCATCAGTTGCATATAACACCCAGTGCTCATCACATCACTTGCCCTCCTTAGTGCCCATCACCCTGTTACCCCATCTTGCCCCACCTCCCCTCCAGCAACCCTCAGTTTGTTTCCTAGAGTTGAGTCTCTCATGGTTTGTCTCCTTCTCTGATTTAATCTTATTTTATTTTTCTGTCTCTTAACCTCACAGTTTCAGTCCCCTTCCTTACCCCCTTTCCCTCCGACTACTATTTAAGGCAAACACAATGGAATAAAATCAAGCCCCTGTGTTAGTTTGCCAGGACTACTGTAACAACCTGCCACATCTGGGGGGCTTTGAACAGCAGGAGTGGTTTCTCTCCCCGCTCTGGAGGCAGGAGGTTTGAAATCAGGTGTCAGCCCGGCCACACCCAGTGCTTCTGGTGCGGGCTGGCGCTCCTTGGGGTCCCCAGGCTGGTGGCTGCGTCCCCACTGTCCTGTCGTCTTCCCTCTGTGTGTCTGTTTGCATGTTCTCCTGCACGTGTCTCTCCTCTTCTTGTAAGGACCCTTGTCATACTGGGTTAGGGGCTCACCCTACTCCAGTAGGACCTTGTCTTAACTTACATCTGAATTTCATCAGCAAAGACCCCATTTCCAAACGAAGTCCCATTCTTAGGGACCAGCGGTTGGGACTTCAACCTAGCTTCTTGTGGGACACGAGCCAGCCCGTTAGCGTGCAAGTCCATGCTGGAGGCTGGTGTTCAGGGCCCCTCACCAGCATCTTCAGTGCCGGTGGACAACACCTGTTCCGACTGACCCAGCTGTGCACTAACTAGGGGAATATCATTCCTGTATGCGCTCCAGCTTTTAAATTCTCCACTGGTTCCAGCAGCATAAGGATCTTGAAAAATGAAAAGGAAAAGAGATCAAAAGATCCAATTTTCCAAAAGCTCTTGGTTGTGAGGCTGGAATAAAAGAGTTGGCCCTTCACATGATTGTCCAGGGAAGACTGGATCCTTGCCACCCCCAGGGCGCTCCTTGGACTGGAGGCATCGACGTGTCCCAGGAATTTGTGAGCAGTGTGGCCTCTCAGGTCCTGCCCCAGACCTACGGAATCTGACTCTGCACTTAACAGGCTCCCAGGTGATTTGTGTGCATAGTCAAGTTTGGGAAACGGGCCTAGAAGAGTAGAGTGGCAGAGGAAGGAAGAGAGAGCCTGACTCTCACATGCTTTGATAATTCTAGCAAAGCCAGATCCCTGGTTAGACTTGGAAAGGCTGTTGGTTTCATGGTTGAGAAGTTCTCATGGGAGCCGATGGGAAGAAGGCTGAACTGTTGCAGGGTGGGGAGGGACGGCGTGGGTGCTTCCTTCGGCCGGCCTGATCCAAGGTGGTTGATTCAAGGAGCAGAGGGGGTGAGCTGGCTGGTAGTGTCTTCAGGGCTGAGTTGCTTTCCAGCCTGGGGAAGAGTGAGGGAGGAATGTGTGGGGCCCTGTGCACCAGGAGAGGGCTGGGGGTAAGGAGGAACCCGAGGAGGTGCCCCACCATTCTGACCCTCACACACCGGCACCCCCCAGGTCGACTAGTTATTTTTTGTTTGTTTGTTTCCCCGAGCTTTATTGGGTCTAATTGCCATACAACACTGGGTACACTTAAGGTGTCCATACTACCTACTTCTGAATGAATGTCTAACAGATCAAAGTTTTAAATTTTACAATTAGAAACAACTCACTTAAAGTGCAGATGTTCTGTTGAAGCAATTAGCTTGAGACTGTAGACTGAAGTGAGAAATGAGAAATGTCCTTTCTCTAGGAGGGTAGGGAGCGTGGGGCAGGAGGGCGTGAGGTGCGTGAACTGAGGGGCCGAGGAAGCCAGGGGCACACTTGGTCCACTTCTGGTCTCTTGTGGTTCTGCCACGTGGGGGTTTCATGCTGACCCCTCCCCGGCCCACTCAGAGCTGGAAGGGAATCAGATCCTTATGGCTTCATGTGGAAGAGAGTTTGGATTCTGCAGGTTGAAGCCAAGGCAAGCCCCGTGTGGACATTCGTGATCTGTGTAACTGAAGGCCTGGTGCTTGGTCCCCCTTGTTGACAGCACGAGAATCCAGGAGCTTACCTTGCAGGGATGTTGGAGAACCAGCGAGGATAACGCCTGCCCTCTGCAAAATCACTGTTGCTATGATGGTGCTTAAATGTGGCCGATGTCTGTGTAAAGGAGCACCATTCTTGGAGCATTCGTTGGCCAGAAGAATGGGACATCTGGCTACCATTCTAAACAGCTGTGATCTTGATTCAGGGACAAGACATCCACGAGACGTCCCTAATGATGCCAGGAGTCAGGGGCTCCAAGGGTCAGCACAGCATGCGGTTGTGTGGGCTCCGTGGCTGGGGGAGGTCTCTGTGGGGGAAGAGACTTTATTTATTTGAGAGAGTGAGCGCGCACAAGCAGGGAGAGCAGCAGAGAGAGGGAGAACAGGCTCCCTCCTGAGCAGGGACCCCAACGTGGGGCTCAGTCCCAGGACCCTGGAATCATGACCTGAGCCCCCCAGGCGCCCCTGGAGCAAGAGACTTAAGGAAGTTTTCATAAGTTAGAGCCACAAAGCTAAGCAAACGGAGATGTTCACCTACCGGCTGCCCCGTGTCGGTCAGTTGGGGCTGAGAGTCTGCGGCTGTCCGCCAGGGTGACTTCATTGTCTGGGCCTGGCGGAGGGGTGCGCTGGGGAGGAACTGGGGAGGCCGGGTGCATAAATTGGATCAAGAAGATTGGAAAATGACCGAGGGAGTGGGTAATCTGTTTCCGCAATGGCGCTTTCTGAAATTCTAATTAGTGGTAGCAATTGGGTTCTGTGATTTTTTTCTTCTGTGCAGTCTCAACAAAACCAATTAAGTCTTACTGCGTCCATACATTACCACGAGTACAGGCCATAAGCAAGCGAAGGCCTATTTAGTCTGACTGTCGGCTCTTGGCTTTTAATGGAAAATCAATTTATTTCAGCTTATTAAACTATTAGTGCATATTGGATATTAACTCCACTTTTTCTTTAAACCCCTCTCTCTCTTCCTTCTCTCAGGCGCCAGGGAGGAGACTCTAGGACTTCAGAGATGGCGTGTGGGGGGAACCCCGCAGGAAGCAGGGGAGCAGACCAGATGCTCACTAGATGCTTGGGTGCTCAGGGAACTTCGCGGTTGATCACAAAGTTCCTCGCGGCTTCTAGAGTCTGTGATCAAGCAGGAGCTTTGAAATGCCACGTTCTGTTAGGAAGCGGTCCTGTGGGGAACCCGCTCGATGCGTGGCCAGTGCCTCGCTTCAAGGGTGCGGATGGTATTGGGGGGTATAGGCTAGAGGAGGGGGCACTTTCTAAAACCGGGAAGAGGCAGGGGGATTTAAAGCGATGGCGCTCAGTTCTTTGGTCACGCACGAGTCTAGATGTTACCTTGAAGGTGTTCAGTAGGTGTGATTAGCAGGTGTGGTATAAGTTGACTTTGGTTTTTATAGTTATTTATTTGTGCGTTTATTTTATTTATTTATTTTTTATTTTTATTTTTTAAAAGATTTTATTTATTTATTTACCAGAGATAGAGACAGCCAGTGAGGGAGGGAACACAAGCAGTGGGAGAGGAAGAAGCAGGCTCCTAGCAGAGGAGCCTGATGCGGGGCTCGAACCCATAACGCCGGGATCACGCCCTGAGCCGAAGGTAGATACTTAACGACTGCGCCACCCAGGCGCCCCTGTTCATTTATTTTAAAAATGTTAACATTTGAGTATAGTTGATGCATAATGTGACGTCCGTTTCAGGCGTACAACACAGTGATTTGACGTCTCTAAGCGCCAGGCTGTGCTCGCCACATGCGTAATTCCCGTCTCACCGTACGATGCTGTCACATTACCATTGACTCTATTCTCTATGCTGAACCTTCTATTCCCGTGACTCCTTCATTCTGTAACTGGGAGCCTGTACCTCCTGCTCCCCTCCCCCACCCCCCGCCTCTCCCCTCCCGCAACCGCCAGTTTGTTCTCTGTATTTATAGATCTGTACAATCTAAGTGAAGGAGATGACCCTTCCTAATGTGGGTGGGCCTCATCTAATCAGCTGGTGGCTTTTTTTTTTTTTTAGAGCACGCATGTGAGAGTGGGGTGTGGGGAGGGGCAGAGGGAGAGGGAGAGAGAGAATCTCAAGCAGACTCCCTGCCCAGTGTAGAGCCTGACACGGGGCTTGTTCCCATGACCCCGAGATCACGACCTGAGCTGAAACCTAGCGTTGGACGCTCAACCAACTGAGCCACCAGGTTCCCCATATCAGCTGCCGGCTTTAATTAAGAGCAAAGACTAAGGGTTCCTTAAGAAGAAATCCTGCCTCAAGGCTGGAGTAGCAGCTCCTGCCTACGCTTCCAGCCTGCATCCTGCCCTGCGTATTTCAGATTCAAAACTGCAACACCGACTTTTACCTGAGTTTTCAGACTGCCGGTCCACCCTCCCAGTTTCACACTTTCCAGGTCCTACAACTCTTCATACACGTCTGTGTCCTATTCAGTCTGTTCTCTGCAGAGCCCAGACGCACCTGAACTACCATCCCTCTCTCTCCAGACCGGGGGGTTCTGGGTAACTGCTGCCATGCTCTTTCCTCCCGACCCCAAATGCACCCTCAGAATCTTCTGGAAGAGTCCATGAATGCAGTTGTTCAGAGTTGGCACTGGAGAGAAAAATGTGCTGTTCTAATTTTAGGGGATTCTCTTTGTGGTTGTTGGCTGATAAAACCAGTGATTGTTCTCATGTTAAGTACCTTCTAATTAATTTTTCAACGAACATTTGTGGTTTTCTGATGCCGAAATACGGAGCATTTCTTGGCACGCACCCAGCTGGTTGCTCACTGTGGGCGGAGCTGGGGAAGGGGCTGAGGCAGGAATGGCTTCACGCATTCCCAGGACCTCCACCGCTTACTGGACTTGGTAAGCTGCGTTCACGGGGGCTGGGTGGTGTCATAGTGGGGCGGTGGGAGTGGGTCTTGGGCACCCATGAGCTCGGAGCTAGGGCGGCCTGGGTTCACCATGTACATGAGGTGATGTACGTCATGCTATGTCCCTCGAGCAACCTGTCCAGTCACCCAGATGCGACAGAGACAGCGGTCACTGGGTGCATGGAAAATTGGGTTTTTAACCAGAAAGGGGAGACAGCAGAGGAAGGACTTTGACTCAACGGGACGTGGGTGCGCTCACGCGCGCTGCTGTGTGGGGGGCTGCGGCGGTTGTGGGGGATGATTGCTATGACAAATGATGCCATTAATAAATGAGGAGGAGCTTTTAAATTAACAGCAGCCCAAGATTGGAGATTAATTTTTAAAATGTTTCCTAACAAGAAAAATGAAGCAAATAAATCCCGACAATTAGGAAGTAATGAAGACCTTGCAAGAATAGCTTACTGCCAAAGGCAGATAACGGGATTCCCCGTACGTCTGAAGCGAAGTCTGAAGCAAATGTAAATCGGCAGGCCCGGGTCCACGCATCTCCGGCACCGGGGGAGTTGGCTGGCTTGCTTTTTGAACCCAACCAGTCATCTCTGAAAGATCTTAGAGAGCATGCAGAGAAAGGCAATTGCAGTGAGCGAGCTGGATCCCTGTCCCCTCGGCCCTCACCTGTCCCACCCATCCCACCTGTGGCCGGTGCTGACGGGGCAGCAGGGGGCGGTGGCTCTGCACCGACCGGATGCTCCTGAACATGCCAGCCTCTTGGATGGCGGCTGGTGATCTTTGGGGCCGCCCCAGCTTGTACAGGTGACAAAGGACTCAGGAGCCTGGACACGGGGGCAGTTCCAGGAGCTGGACAAAGTGAGCAGGGGGCCTTAGATGCATCGTGCTTCACAGATGCGGACCGTTTTGGATTGTGTGCTGCTAGTGACTGCGTTTTTTGTACCTAAAGCCTAGACTTATAAAAATTTCCCTCTTAATCTCAATTTGTTCAAGCATGCCATCTAAACATTGGTAACTGACTGTGGCCTCCAGCTTCCTGACGTCCTCCGAGGCCTTCCTCTTCCGCGCCAGTCCTACGTCAGCTGCTGGACGCCTCGTCCTGACTCTGATGGCTCTCTCTGCACAGCCTTCTGCCATCTGAGGATTTTGCAAGCGGAGGACAGGCCTGCATCTACTGAACGTTCGCTGTGTGCCAGGCACTGAGCTAGCCGAGTTGCGGGGGTTTGATTGTATAGTCCTCTGAGCCACCCAGGGCCTAGCATCCTTATTCTCGTTTTGTAGATGACGAGACAGAGGCTGGGCAGCGCATCGTCGAGCAGCAAGTCAGTGGACGAGGAGGATTTGGATACACCAGGCCCGCTGTGTGCAGAAGCCACAGGGACCCCACCCCCGTGTGCACAGCAGGGGTTGCAAATGCCAACGTCTGTGGGGTCGGTGTGAGGGCCGGGGATCTGGGCAGAGAGGGTGTGGTGAGCTGAGAAGCATGCCGTGTAAAGGCATTTGTTAGGGGCTCAGTCGTGTCCCCCAGATTCATGTGTGGAGGTCTGTAATACCTGAGGTGACTTTACTTGGAAATAAGGTCCACACGTAATTAGCAGACAGCTAGTAGGGGAGGTCATGCTGAAGCAAGGTGGCTCGGCTCCACCATGACCGTGTCCTTATAAGAAGGGAGCTGGGGCATGACACACACAAAGGGGGACGCCAAGCGAGGACGGAGGCGGGTGACGCTTCCACACCCCCAGGAACACTGTGGATTAGCCGGCCCTCCACCCCCAGCCCTCCGAAGGCCCGTTCATACCCGGATCTCAGACTTCATTTGCCGAACTGTGAGACGGTAAATTGCTGTCCTTAAGCTGCTCAGCTTAAGTTTGTTAACAGCCCTAGCAAACGAATACAGTATTCATGTTTGAAATCATCCGAAAGGTTGGCACCTGCCAGACCAAACCAAAATGGTGGCACACTGACTTTGGCCACAGCAGCCCGTGATCTGCTGTTCTAAACGCTTGGCCACTTCGTAAAAACGTCCCATGACCTTTTTCCCTGAACCGACCAGCGATCTTGGAGGTGGAAGGTTCTTGGCCTCTGCCTAGCCAGCTTGCAAGAGAGGGGAGAGACCAGAACTTTGCTTAACCTTCGAACTGATATCTTCCCCTGGATGCCCTCTGGCACATGTGAACTGTTGGTAATGACCCTGGCTGGTCATAAGAGCGTACAATGCCAGGCATGGTTCTAAACGCTTTCCGCAAACCAATTCTTCTAATTCTCCCCCAAAACTCCGCGAATTACTATTGTCATGCCCTGTGTTTAGACTTGGAAACTAAGGTGTGAACTAGGTACTTGCTGGCTGGCATGTACTTAATAAACAATGTTGATTTTATTTTTTGTATCTGAAAAGCCTCAAGGATTAACATTTGTTTATTTCTGTTGTGTTTTTTTCACTATTCAAATAATTCTGGCCCTCATCTCCAATATTGGTGGGAGGACTCGTATCTCGGTGTTTTGATGATTTTGTGGGTGAATGGGAGATAGGCTTATATTCTTCCATGCGTGAAAGTTGGAAACTCACTTACTTTTAAGTTAGGGATGGTGATGGAAAGGAAACCGGGTGGAGACAAGTCAGTGAAGACACTGGAAGCCAGCGCCAGCCGTCCGCCATATTTATGTTCTTCAACATCTTGCCCCAGCAAAGACATAAGCAACACTCTCTGGAATGAGATACTGTTCACATCTGGATTCAGGGATGGGTTTGCCAGGAAGCTGCCTGAGGCACTGATCTGTAATATGTATTTAGACAATATTTGAATAACCCAGCAACACAGTACCAGTTTCCCCATGTCTGACATAACGAACAAAGTGTACATTTTTAGCCCCATTTATGCAGAAGAAGATCCATAAAAGATTCATTACCATCAATTCCAAATAGGGTAAAATATTATATTACATTCAGGGCACTTAATGAATGTCTTATTTTGACTATGAAGAGGTATGAAATATTTATTAATAGAAAAGTCATTTCTTCCCACCTCCACTGAATCTACAGTGGTCAGATACAAAAGACTGTTGTTCAGAAGGGGCACCGTAGCACTAGGTTTCCTGGCATGATGCATAACCTCATTTGTCCGTGTAGCTGTCTCCCTTGTGAACTGGGCTGGCCCCGAGGCTTGTGTTCCTTGATGTTTCCCCTTACCTGTCTTTCTGCACACCTCCCACCTTCTGGGAGCCCCATCTCTGTTCCTCACATACCCCGCACACCACAACTTTCAAGTAGGGCTGCCGGATAAAATACAGGACGTCCAGTTAAGCGGAAATTTCTCATAAATAATGCATAATATTTTTAGCATAAGTGTGTCTCATGCAATATTAATGGCACATTCCAAGCATTACATGGGATATACTTATGCTAAAAAATTATTCATTGTTTATCTGAAATTCAAATACACCTGGATGCGCTGTGTTTTTATTTGCTAAATCTGGCAACCATACTCTGGTGGTTTGGGTCATTTTTGGAAGAGATGTGTGTGGTGTGTGTGTAAGGGGTTATGGAATTGTATGAATTACTGATTCATTGTGTAGGTTAATCTTTGGCTTATGATTAAACAATAAAACCATCTATTTCACGAGTGAAGACAGACATATGAACAGCAACTCCGCAGAACGGAATGCCTTCCTTGTACACGACATCATCTAATACTTGCTTAGGAGGTGGTGTGTTCCTTTCCTTTTACTAGTGAGCACCCTGCAAGGTCCAGTGCATGCCCTGCTCTCCAAACCACTGAATCTCCTCTTGGGTCAACCCCTAACACCTCCCATTTGCCCTTCTCCTTTCGTTAGCTCATAATCGTGTTTATAAGCCCTGACCTGAGAATCTAGAGCCCTAGGTTTTAATCCTGGGTCCTATTTATTGTGTGAACCTCAGTATGTTTTTTCACCTCTCTGACCCTCAGTGTCCTGGTCTCCCAATCAGGACGTATGTGGAGCTGTCAGGGTTGCAGGGAGAGGAAAAGGCAGCAGGGATGCGAAGGGGCTGGGATGGGCCAACGCTGGGCATGAGCCCTCCACTCTCCTTCCTCCCTTTGTTCTCCCACTCCTTTGGTTCCGGTTCCAGGAGGCGAGCGACACCTGTCTTGCAGGGTTCGTGGTGGGTCAGTGATCACGGTGGGTCTGGCTCTTGGTGATTTGCAAGCCGCCTATCCCAGAGGAGGACGCCAGAGGGCGCCACACACCACCGACTGCCTGCTTGGCCGGTGCGCATCCAGGCTCCGGGCTGGCGCCAAGGTGCAGAGCAGGTGACAGTGGAGAGCGCCGCACCCACTACCAGCCGGGGTCAGTTGTGAGTTGCGATCTGAAGTTACCTTTACTTTAAAGTCTTATTGTTGCATGGAGTGGTAATGAACTGAACGGGCTTTAGGCGGCAGAGCAAACTGTTTTCCTCCAGAGCGAATGTGGCCCTAAGACCCTCTCAGTTCTTTGGGAACAAGAACCCAGAGGCAAGAGCAAAGGGTCCAGGGCCCCTGCTCCTCTCTGCCGCTCCTAGACCTGGGGCTTCAGCTGGGTGGGATATGCCTGGGAAGTGGGCCCTGAACCCAAGAGGACTGGCAGGCTGCCGCACGTCCCAGAGCTCCCTCTCAGACCCTGATTTCTCATGCACACCTGACAGGCCGCCCAGTCGTCAGCCTCTTAGCACATCAGAGGGGAAGCGAAGGCTGCTGTCCAGCTGAGGCGATGACCCTGGATATAGAGAAGGCAGAAACCAGCTCAGCCCTGCAGTCAGTGTGCATGGGGACGGTTCCCCGTGCTGAGGAGGAAGTGTGATCAGGATTCATGGCTGACGAAGGTGTGAAGAGTCCGTGCCAGTTGAAGAAAGCCTTTAGTTACCACGGCTCTCAGAAGGTGTTGGTGAATGAATAAGCAGGTCTAATGAGTCCTCTAGAAACGTTACTTAAGGCACTATCTTGTTTATTGACACCCTGAACCCTGGGAATTTGCTGTGTTGGTTTGTAATGACAAGGGTTACTTGAAAGTCGTCTGTGCTGTAGGTTTTCGTGGGTGGTAATGTTTTTTAAAAAATGTCCCCAGCGTCTTCTGGTTGTTGGTGAGTGTTGGGATGGGGACGGAGAGGTGACACCATGGGGCAGTCTGGTGTGTGTGGGGGCTGCTGCAGTGACCGTTCACACTGCTGGGCGTGTGGTGATGGAGATCTTTGCTGCTACCTCCAGAACCTCCCCTCGCTGAGGTTCCCCTAGGAGGAGGGGAGGCAGGTGGGACACCTGGGAGTGTCTTGTGGCAGCCTGGCTGTTCCAGGCTGTGGAGGAAGGGTCTGACGGGTGTAGGATTGCCTGGCAAGGGCTGAACTGTGGCGCTTCGTGGTCGTGCGCCCTCTTGGCTGTGTTTCTCTTTTCTCCGTACGGCCCCGGGCTCACCTGCGTGCACACACGCACCCCTGTGTCCCACAAGAACAGAGGTCGGAGAGGCAATGGCTGCGGGCTCCCAGGAGACTGGTTTCGGGCCATGTGAGAGTCACACTGTGCTGGACACCAAGCGTGGCAGGTGGAACATCGGACAGACGGACAGAGAGAGCGTCGAATATTGACTGTGCCAGGCTCCCCCCTCCCCCCATCCGTCAGCAGCCCTGTCCATCAGCTCCTTACCTGACAGAGGCCTTTATGGCTTTGCAAGCTCAGTGTCTGCACATTCACGCTCTGCAGGGTCTGATGACCAAGTGTGCCCTCCACTCCCTCCTGTCTCCATCCTGTCGCCTTCGCCGGAGTCCGATCTTGACCAGCAGATCTAACGGAAGCTGTCTCAAAGAACATACAGCCCGCACCAGGTTTCAGTAGGAAAACCAGCAAAGTCGGTGGGATGTGTTCTTGGGATTTGTCTGTCATGCACACATCGTGGGCACAGAGCCGTGGCTCTGGAAATATATTCTGCACTGCTTCATTTGTGCCCGTGGGTGGTGTGGTCTTACCCTCGGAGATCTGGAGAAATTGGAATGTTCTTCAGAGCCAGGGGCTGCGGGGGCCGCGGAGACCCTGTGCTCCTTGCGCTCGGCATTTGGAGATAAGAGGTCTGCAGAGCTCATTGCCAGCCACAGGGCACCTGGCGTGGCAGAGGAAAGTTCTATTTTCCTAAAGATAAGGAGAGATGAGGAGATCCCTTACTTGTAGGATATTTAATTCAAGGTAACACATGTGTCTTTGTGAGAGGCCATTTTTAAAGCTACTGTGACTAGTAACAGGTGGATGTGGGGATGTGCGCTCAGGGCCGTGCCACCTCCAGCCCCCCAGTCGTGAAGGACTCACCCTGACAGGCAGCTCTTGGCTGAAGCCCCCGCAGGAATCCCTGCGGAGAGCGCCCCAGGCCACGCCCAGTTCCTGGCCCCGGTTTCTCCCCTTTGCTCCCCCTCCAGCCATTTGTCCCTGCTTCAGACCCTCACCCAGGGTCGGCTGAGGTCTCTGTTCAGATCACAGCCCAGCCCAGCCCAACTTCTCCCCTGGCTTAATGCCCTCCTTCCCTCCCTGGCCTTCCCCACGTGTGAATCCCAAGGAACGCCCATGTGCTACTCACTGTCTAGGAGTTGGCTTCCCAGGAGTTACCCTGACACAACAGCTCAAGATTTCATGAAGGACACAGATCTGTGATCTGGTGACGGCCACGTGGCCCCTGGTGTGGAGGTGTGTGGTCCAAAGAACGGGGTGCGGGCGGAACATCCTCGGGCATGGAAGGGTCACTCAGGGGTCACGCTGACTTGAAACTTCAGGGACGTTTAAGGATGTAGGAGTCTCCCAGATGGCCTTGTGTGAAGAGGCAACGTCACAGAGACGGTGCAAAGGGAGGTGAGACTGGGAATGGCTCGGCGCGAGGGGGAGTGGGGAGACCAGGCTGGACACGTGGAGCCCTGCGTGCCGTGCTCAGGGGTTGGGATTCCACTCTGTAGCCAGGGGAGACCACGGGAGCATCTGTCACATTGGAGGAACGTGAGTGTATTTTTATATAAGAAAGGCCATTATCGTGAGCGCAGAGCATGAACGGGGGGCGGGGGGGGGATGAGGTGTCCGCTGGCAGCTGGGCATCCCAGATCTCCCCCTCTGCCGATTTGGAGATAAAAACGGGATCCCATCTCCTTTGAAGAGAGATTTCTCTCTTCCTCAATGCCCACACCCCTGGGTGTGTGTCACAGGGCTCTGCACGGTGTCCGCGGACTCTCGTGCTGGCCTGTGAAGCTATCGATTATAGGGGTGTGCATTGGTCAGGTGCCACTGGTCCCAGGGTGTGCTGTATTTGGGGCTGCCTCTGCTCTCTGGACTGTATCATACCTTGGCTTCCTTTCATCACAATGAGAACGAGATTGCAGAAACTGGTTAAGGGGTTTGGAATGCCCTTGATGCTCTGTCAAGGGCAACACTCAGGTAGTTTCTGGCTCGCTCTGCTTCTCCGGCGGCCTCCAGGCGGGGACCCACAGTTATCTGAGCAGCACTGTACCCCGGGGTCGGGGGGCGGACGGAGATGCAGGAAGCGTGCACAGAGGGTTTTCTCGCAGGCTGTGGGCAGACAGAAGCCCAGCCACCTGCCAGCAATAGCAAATAGGAGTTTTCCCATCTCTGTGTTGTTGTCAGGCCTTTCTGCCCCCCCCCCCCACTACTTTTCTCAGGGCAGAAATTGTCCATCCCTGAGAAGTCCAGTTCCGGGTTTCTTTCTCTCTAATCTGTGCTTATCAGAAAGAACACACGGGGCTTCCCTGCAAAGGGACAGTCATCAGGAGATAAGCTGGTGTTGTGGGGCCTGCCTTCCAGGAACATGCTTGGCTTTTGGGTGCACCTTGCTTAAGAACACTGGTCAGCTCTGATTTGTTCCTGGAGGAAGGAGAAAGGATGACAGAAGTCTGTGGGCCTCTGTTCATTTTGGGGGTTTTCCAAGTAGCGCGGTTATTTATTCAGTCTTCACATTTTACTGAGGCCCTACTATATGCCAGTGTATGTTTGCTAGGGTTGCCATAAGAGCCTGCCATGGACTGGGTGGTTCGTCTCACGGCTCTGCAGGCTGAAGTCTGAGATCAAGGCATTGGCCGGGCTGGTTCCTCGGAGGGCCTCTCTCCGTGGCGTGTGGATGGCCACTTCACCCTCACATGAACACGTGTCTTCATGTCTCGTGTGCACGTCTGTCTCTGTGTCCACATTCCGCCCTTTGTAAGGACGCCAGTCAGGCCGCCCTACTGATTTCATTGCAGGTTGATTAGTTCTGTAGGGTAGTGCGATCATATCGCAAGGTACTGGGCTCAGGCCTCCTGTTCAACCCATGACAGCTGGTCAAGGGTGTTGTCCTTCTGCCTTTCACCCTGTGCGCGTGTGGGTCTGTATTTGTGACCGTGCCTCTCTCCACGTGATTTGTGACAGGTGGGGCCATGTTTAAAGCTGTTTCTCAGGAAGAGTTATTTGGGACTGGGTCTGTAGGAACCAGCCCGGGCGCCCGTGGAGAGCCCCGAGCCACGCACAGGATTAAATCAACCGTGTTCTTGGCTTTCTCCTCCAGACTCCCCGCCACAGCCCTGGGACTCTAGGGACCCCCTGCATCATCAGAGAAGCTCCCGGTGTCTGAGTTTCTGACCAGACCGTGGACCTACTTGCCCAGCTCTCAAACAAGACAACTTGGCAGCACCCTTGTAGGACATATGCTTCTGGAGTTTGCTGTTGGAGTCTCTGAAGAGATGCTGAGAACTAAGTTACCAGGGCAGAGCTTCTCATCGGGCTGTAGTTTCCGTCTCTGACCGCGAAGTACGTTGAAACAAAATGAAAGATAATCCTGTGCCTGGCGAAGCCACCTGGTGTAGGCGCTGTTTCACTGGGCAGCGTCTCATAAGGTGGCTTCAGAGACTGCCCTAAGGCCACTGCGCGGTGTCTTCTCCATGGCCCCCTCTCCTGCGTTCGTTACTTTATGTCCCCGAAAATGGCCAAGAGGCTCTGTGACTCTCGGTCATTGTGTTCAGATGTCTGTTGATGAGGGATAGAGAGAAGGACAGATGTGATTGGGGAAGCAGAAGCGGTGGGGGTGCAGGGGACCTGCAGGTGGGTGGGCATGGGGGATGGAGAAGGCGTGAGCAGCTCCTGGTGGTGGGGGGCAGGGGTCTGTCCTAGACAACTGAGTGAGGCTCTCAGGTGCAGCAGGTAGGTGCCGGCTGGTGGGGGTGGGGGTGGGGGTGGGGTGTAGGGGAGAGCAGGTGTAGGATGGTGGAGGGGTGGGTGTGGAGGGGAGAGCAGGTGCAGGCTGGCGGAGGGGTGGGGTGGAGGGGAGAGCAGGTGCAGGCTAGGAGAACAGGTGCTCAGAGGAGGTCAGGGCAAAGCCCAGGTGTGCTCCTGCAGAATGGCTGCTGGGGGGAGCCCTGGGAGAGCCATGCCCACCCTCCTGGGTGGTGAAGTGGGCCTTGGAGAATCTGGGCCGGCTGGTCAAGGGGATGGAAAGACAGTTGAGGGGCTTGTGGTGGTGTGGTAAGGAAGGGTAAGGGTTTCCTGAGCCCCTGGACCAGTGCTGGGTGGCCGGGCGCTGCCCGTCCTGCCCTCAGCTCGGGGTTGGCTGTGGGGCACCCCAGTGTGTCTCCCATGTGGTGCGGGCCTTCCTTCAGGTGCACTGTGTTCTAAGAGATTGTGGCCAAGTAAGGCGTGGACCTCCGTTCTGATAATATAGCTCATGAATACCCTCACTTTGGGGGAACAATCACACCCCAAAAAGTGAGTTTCTGGCCCATTATGAATGATATAAAAATGTGCCGAGGAGCCACTTAGCAGCTCTGACTTTCCCGCGTCAGGCCCCACACTGGCTCACCCCCACCCCCGGGCTGCCCGACCTCTGTTCCCTTCCTCTCCACTGCTCCTACCTGTCACCTGGTCACCTCAGGACGTCGGGAGGTGGGTATTTAGCCGTGTGACGGACCGCGAGCAGCACTGACTTAGGAGGTTGGTGTTATGACAAACAGGGCAGGTGACCTTTGTAAGTGAGCTGCCTGTGAGTTTGCCTTGATTACTCTTTATTTCAGTTGTTGTGTGCTACACCAGCCAACACAGGGCTGTTCTGCTCCCGTGTTGCTATGGCCTGTCGCTGTAACGAGACATCTGAGGTCGCTGAGACCTCTGGCTGGTCCTGTCCTGCAGGCTGGCGGTGGGACTGAGACACATATCTAGTCAGTTCCTACTTCACATGACAAATTTGTTCCTGGAAACCCACATGTTACAACAGATGTTCCTGTGAACAGTCAGGGCAGGTGAGGCAGTCATTGATGTATCCCTCTGTATCTTTTTATCACTAGTGTATTTTCTTTTTTTTATAAGTTTTTGTTTTAATTCCAGCATAGTTAACATACGATATCATATTAGGTCAGGTGTACCATCTAGTGATTGAGCACTTCTGTACACCACCTGGTGCTCCTCACAACAGGTACACTCCTTCAGCCCCATCACCTGGCTCACCCATCCCCCCACCTCCCCTCTGTGAAGAGTCTGTTTCTTGGTTTATTTCTCTCTCTTTTTTTCCTTCGTTCATTTGTTTTGTTTCTTAAATTCCACATAGGGGCAAAATCCTATGGTATTTGTTTTTCTCTGACTGACTTATTTTGTTGGCATAATACTCTCTAGCTCCATTCACATCACTGAAAATGGCAAGATTTCGTTCTTTTTTATGGCTGAATAATATTCCGTTTTTTGTATACACCACATCTTCTTTATCCATTCATCAATGGATGGACACTTGGGCAGTCTCCATAGTTTAGCTGTTGTAGATAAAGCTGCAGTAAACACGGGGGTGCATGTATCCCTTTGAATTAGTGTTCTTGTATTCTTGGGGTAAATACCCAGTAGTGCTATTGCTGGACTGTAGGGTAGTTCTATTTTTTAATTTTTTGAGGAAACCCCATTCTGTTTTCCATAGTGGCTGCACCAGTTTGCATTCCCACCAGCAGGACATAAGGCTTCCCTTTTCTCCACATCCTTACCAACACCTGCCGTTTCTTGTGTTGTTGATTTTAGCCATTCTCACAGGTGTGAGGTGACAGCTCATTGTGGTTTTGATTTGCATTTGCCTGATGATGAGTGATGCTGAGCATCTATTCGTGAGTCTTTGGGCCATCTGGATGTCTTCTTTGGAGAAATGGCTGTTCATATCTTCTGCCCATCTTTCAATTGGATCATTTTATTTTTGGGTGTTGAGTTATTTAAGTTCTTTATATATTTTGGATACTAACCCCTTATCAAATACATCATTTGCAAATATCTTCTTCCATTCTGTAGTTTGTCTTTTACTTTTGTTGATTATTTCCTTTGCTGTGCAGAAGCTTATTTTGATGTAGTCCCACTGGTTTATTTTCACTTTTGTTCCCCTTGCCTCAGGAGACAGATCTAGAAAAATGTTGCTACAGTCGATGTCAGAGAAATTACTGCCTGTGCTCTCTTCTAGGATTTTTTTTTATGGTTTCAGGTCTCACATTTAAGTCTTTAACACATTTTGAATTTATTTTTGTGTGTGGTAAAAGAAAATGGTCCTCCATATAGTATTTTTAACAATTATATATAATTATAACATGCTAAGTGACTGAAAATATAATCCATAGTGTAGGGGCTAAGAGTTCAAATTCCGGAACAGGACTGGGATCTGATTCTAGCTCTTTTCTTACTAGTCAAGAGATCTTTGGCAAGTTACTTCACCCCCTCTATACCTCTCTTCCTTCACCTGTCAAATCAGGTAATAATAGTATCCACTTCATAATGTTGTTTGAGAATTAAGTGAGTTTACATGTCCAGCAGTGCCTGGCTCATTGTAAATGCTCAATGACTTTCAGTTTAAGATGTTCCCTATGAACTGAAAGGCATAAAGAAATACACGTGCAGCTGCCTTTAGATTTATAGGTCTGTCAGCTTTGCCAGAAAGATGTGGATGATCCTGGTGGTGAAGATGGGGTGGTGACTGGTGGGGGGTGGGGGACAAAAGCCCAGAGGAAGGAAGGAGGAAAAGGAGAGAAGGGCCACTGTGACACGAACACATCACGATGACGTCTTTGAGACAATGGTGTTGGAGAAGGAGGAGGTGCTGTGCCTTCTTGAAGCTTAAACATGCCCACAGAGCAAAGATGAGAGCAAGTCTTCCTCTGCTGAGACTCCCTTGCCCTCTTGGGGTTTGCAAAGCCTGCCCAATTTCCCCTGCTCACAGCTCTTGATAATGTCAAATTTAATGGCAAAGAGGAAACCCTATGTAGTTTCTTGGCACTAGAGTTGTTTCTTCTTCTTCTTCCTCTTCTTCTTCCTTCTTCTTCAGATTTATTTATTTATTTGAGAGAGAGAGTGAGCTAGAGTGCAAGAGCGGGGAGAGGGGCAAAGGGAAAGGGAGAGAATCTCAAACAGACTCCCCGCTGAGCGCAGAGCCTGCCATGGGGCTCAATCCCATAACCTTGAGATCATGACTTGAGCTGAAACCAAGAGCCACACACTCGACTAAGCGAGCCCCCCAGGTACCCTGGCACTAGTGCTTCTTGAAGAAGATTTTCAGACTTCCTGTCAGGCAAGCAGCATGATTGGAGAGAAGTGAGCTCCCGGGTGCAGCACAGACAATTCCAACAGAGCCTGGACACAAAGAGAAGAGGAGGGACTCGACAGGTGTGCTAGGCATGTGGGGAGGGGGCTCACTACAGCCAAAGCATTTCACCACTATCCCATGGGCCAGCACACACTCATGGAATTCAGAGAATTCCAGAACTGAAAGGAAAACCACCTAAGGAGCTGGGGACTGATGTCAGCATTGGATCAAGACATTTTCCTGGGTGCCTTTGCAAGGTGCATGCTGTCAAGAACGAGATTGTCCATTCCTTTCTGAAATGAACGCTCAAACTTTCATTTTTTTTATAGTAGGTTCCACACCCAGTGTGGAGTCCAGCTCGGGTCTTCATGACCCTGAGATCATGACCCAAGCTGAGATTAAGAGTTGGACGCTCAACTGACTGAGCTACCCAGGTGCCCCCTCAAACTTCCATTTTGACTTTAGTTAGATTTGGTTGGCAAGAAGAAAGATCTAGATCTGTAACCTGAGATATTTTGTAAGCTAGCAAGAGAATTTATTCAGCTTATATAGAGGCGGTTTTACTCGTAAGAGTTCAGGTCAAAGTTACTGGGTTAATTACAACAAGTTGGTAAGTGAATTCAATTATCTACAGCAAACATTGTTCATAACTTTAAGAGAATAAGCATGGCTTTCTGTAACAAATATATTCTAACATCCAACTTCCTATAGCAGACATTTAAGGGAATCTGGAGTTAATCTAGATTCAAGGTTACAGGTAGGCAACGAGGACAAGTTCTCTGAAGACGGAGCTGTGTGTGGTAGAGTATGCCTGCAGCGGTAGTGACCAGACACATGGAATGTTCCATTTGACCTTAAAGGAGACTTTGTTCCCTTGGGGGGCACATGTTGTGGCGACTTGAATGAGCTGTTGTCAACGTTTTCCTCAGTGGTTTTCCCTAGCAGGTGAATGAGTAAACAAGGAGCCAACGAAACTCAAATTAAGCCGAAGAAAGAGGACAATAAAGATAAGAACAGAAATCAATGAACTGGACGGCAGATAAACAACAGAAAAAAATCAGTGACACCAAAAAGTTGGTTCTTGGAGAAGATCCACCAACCTGATAAATCTCCAGCAAGACTGGGTGGGAGCTGAGGCCCCGAGTTACCAATGTCAGGAGGAAGTCAGAAATAGCCAACAGGTTCAGCACACATTAAAGGGAAAAGAGAATATTATGAATAATTTATACCAAAATATTCTACAACTCAGATAAAACGAGCAAATCCCTTGAAAGACAACCGGTCAAACCCATGGAGGGAGGAGCAGATATGCTTAGTGTTCCTACATCTATGAAAAAAAAATGAATTTATAATGAAAAACCTTCTCACAAAGAAAGCTATGGCTTTACAAGTGAATTCTACCAAAATTTAAGGAAGACATAATATCAGTTCTACGAAAACTTCCGGAAAACTAAAGAGGAGAGAATATTTTCCAATTCGTTCTCTAAGGCCAGCACATTGATACCTACACCAGAAAAAAGATAATACGAGAAAACAAAACCACAGATCAATATCCACCATGAACTTAGATGCACATATTCTTAACAAAATGTTAGCAACTTAAATCTAAAAATATATAAATATAGGGGGGCCTGTGTGGCTCAGTAGTACTTGATCTCAGGGTCATGAGTTTAGGCCCTGAGTTGGGCTCCATGCTGGGCATGAAGCCTACTTAAAAGAATACATACAAATTGGGGCAGCTAGGTGGCTCGGTTGGATTCTGCTCAGGTCATGATGTCATGAGTTGTGGGATTGAGCCCTATGTCGGGCTCTGCACTCAGCAGGAAGTCTGCTTGAAGATTCTCTCCCTCTGCCCCTCCCTCCTCTCTCGCTCTTTCTTTCAAATAAATAAATCTTTTTAAAAATATGCACATATATATGTATATAATGCATATATATAATATATATGTGTATACATGTATATGTGTGTGTATGTGTGTGTGTGTATATATATATATATGTATATATACATATGTATATATGTGCAGACTCCGTCCTATTTATTCAGTGTTCAACCAGTGCTTGGTTGGTATAGATTTGTGGGTCCCTTGTGATTATTCCCCATGCTCTCAGCAAGGACCCACAGCCCTGAGCTTGGAACCCCTGTCACAGATCCCTGGAAATCAGGGCCATCAGTTACCACTGCCTTGAAAATCACTTGTGACTTAAGTCACAGACCCCAACCTGGATGGTTAACAGAATAACCTGAACCTTCAGAAATGCTGATTCCTAGGTTCCACCCAAGACTTGCTGAGTTTCACCCCCAGTGCCTCTGATGATCCATCCGTGTTTGAGATCAACGATTTCAGTAACTGAGAGCCCCTACAGGGACTGGGGAGTTTGATTCATAGAAGTCTGGCTCTTCAAAATAAAGGTCAGCAATGGGAGTGAACAATTCCCTTTTGGTAAATGCAACGTAGCTTATCTGCCGTCAGGGCTCACGGTACTTCTGTGTTTCCTCCCTTCCTGGACACATGGAAGAGGTTTATCGGCCCCATGGCGGTGACCGACTCACGCCATTGGTCTGGGAGCAGAAGGGGCATGTGTCACTTGGGGGAGCAGGTAAAGCCTCCGTGTAGTTCTCCACATTCTCTCCCCGCTCTGCGGCGACCCTGATGTCACGCTCTGGGGGCCACGCTGGGTGTGAGTGAGGCATCCGTTGGGGACAGCTGTTCGCACAGACTCCAGATCCGCGGTGGAATCTGAGTGAGCGCAAAGTCAACCTCATGGAGATAGTTTGAAACTGATTGTAATTCCAGAAAAATCTAGCTCATCTGATTTACCATGGTTGAGATATTTCTCAGCTATTATAGATCATGATTCTACAGCTACATAGCATCCTGGGAAAATGCTCAGGAAGGGGAATCGGGGTGCGTAAACCTGCCTTACCCACCAGGACTTTGCTTGACCTTGACCTAAATCCTACCCCCAGGAGAGTATTCATAGCATTCTTTGGAGACCAGGAAGTGGGGTTGCTGGAGAACTTCCCGGAGGGAGCCTCTGATGCTCTGTGTTCTGGACACCTTGAAGGGAGCGTGGAGATGGCCACCCCGCCCCCTTCAGGGAGGGGGCCTGCTGCTCCCGATGCTGGGAGGCTGGCCAGGACTGGCCCTGGTTGCAGAGTTGCCCCAGCTGCACGGGCTCACCCTGGCTTCCGGGGAGCTGGCCGGTGAGCAGGGAGCGGCGCGTGCGGGAGGTCCGGCGCTCTGAGCTCTCAAGGGCTTCTGGAGGGGTTGGGATGAAAGACTTCCCGACGAAGAGAAGCCACTCAGGAATGAAAACGTCAAAGCCATTTGACACAAAGGCCTTGGAAACTGCTGAGATGGCATTCGGGTAGGGTTTCTTCCCGCGGCGATCACTCACATCGGGCTTGGGCTGTATATTCTCCCGGCCGCGCTGCCCCTGACAAGATGAAGTGCGTTCCTGACACACAGAATTTTCCAATAAAGATTTCATTGTCTCGTTCCCCCGTGAGAAGTGATAAGTGAACTTGATATCTCTCTGTTCAGCCTTCATCAATAAAAAATTTTTCTGGTTGGGTTATTCCTGTTGATTCTTAATGAAGTGGCGTTTTATGAGGTGCCATTCAGTTCTAAACTTCAGAAAGAGTCAGGGATATATGGCCTGGCAGAGTGGATGCATTAAACATTGAAATGTGTATTAATGGCTGTGTGCATACATGACATGGCGAAATAAATACACAGTTATCGGGGATTTAATACACCTCATCCAGAAAAGGATACATCACGCATTAAAACATAATTACTGGCTGGAAATGGAAGTAGATCACCTGCTAAACCAGATTCATCAAGCTGACTCCCATAGATCACCCACCGAACCGGACACACTACCCATTGAGCCTGACATATGGCCACCTCGCCCAGACGCGCAGCAGCTGATTTAGACCCAAGCACTAATGCACTAAATCGGTGACCACCCCTTGACTGAAATATATTGTCACTTAGTGAGAAATATCTTTCTGACGGAGGACATTGACTGAAAATTACATTCACTGTACGGTCTGGTAAACTCAGCTGGGGCTGCCCAGATCAGGCCGTAGCTGTGTGTGGGCCTGGCTCGCTGGGGCCCGGGGCGGGGGGAGGCTGTTCATGCTGGGGGAGGGGGCAGCTCCCCGTCTGTGAGTCAGTCGGTGATGGAGGCCAGCACAAGCTGAGAAGCCCTTCCTGCACAGGGGTCTCTGGGGACGATGGAGGAGGCGGGAGGGGGGCCTCCCCTGCTGGCTGCAGAGCATGGGGGCAGGAGGCTGGCTGCCGTGGGGGAGCAAGTCTGACTGTATTTTCTGTATAAATTCGGCTTATGTTACCCCTTCCTTTAATCTCCAAACACCATTTTGTGTGTGGGGGGAGTGGAAAACCCTTTCTAGGGGCTTTCTTAGAGATTCTCTTTAAAGATCTTACTTCTCCCAGACCACTTCGCGTTCACCTTCAGTGAGTTTAACTCCCAGAGGGATGTGTGTGTGTGCTTCTGTGCATGAGTTTGTGTGTGTGTAAGAGTTGATGTATGTGAGTGTGCATGTGTGTAAGAGTTGGTGTGTGAGTGTGCATGTATGTGAGTGTGCATATGTGTGTGTGCATGTGTGAGAGTGTGCATGTGTGAGAGTGTGCATGTGTGTCAGTGTGCGTGTGTGCGAGCGTGCATGTGTGTGTGAGTGTGCATGTGTATGTGCATGTGTGTGTGCATGTGTGAGAGCATGCATGTGTGCGAGTGTGTGTGCATGTGTGTGTGTGTACACCGGGTGTGTCTGTTCCAGGCTGGAGGTCTGTGCACACTGCTGAACCTGGCCAGGCGCTGAGGATGGCGGAGGCGAGGGGTGGAGGGAGCTGTAGAGAGCAGTCCGCCTGGCTTCTTTGTGTTTCGGGTGCAGACACTGTTCTGAAAAGGGCAGTGACATGGCGTCGGTCCCATGCATTTCTGGAGGGCCGGGCTCTCCTGATTCTCAGGCCACTGGAGGGGCCCCGCGTCCCAGGGTATCAGCTGACCTGTAGGTACACGCAGTGTGGCTTCTCAGCAGCAGCAGGTGACCAAATGTGACGTGGAGCACGATTCCTGCGCTGTGTGACGAGTATCGCCAGTTTTCTAAGAAACCACTCAGCTGTCACGTTCGCGTCCCCACCAGCAAAGAACCACCGTTCCTGTTGCTCTGTCCTGGTCAGTGTGTGGTGGGATCTTATCATTGCGAAGGGCAGTGTTTTAGAAATCTAGAGGAAGCTCTCTTCCTGATCCTTCCCCCCTTTCCTTGCACCTGTCCCACCTCCTAGCCCAGGTTCCTTCGGTAGAGGCGGAGCATGGGCGCCATGGTGACTCCGCGCCCGACTGTCATCGTGAGAAGTGCCCCGTGCGCCAGGCAGCTGCTCCCCGCCCGATCCTCCACCCATGCCATCACTTTGGGGCTGTGGAACCAAAAGGTGCTCTGTTCACTCAATTCACAAAATGTGTAATTGACTAATAACCTTGGAATTCTCTCTCTGTTTCCATTCTGGAAACACCACTCTCTCATTTGTTCAGTCTGTATTTCACTGCTAGAGACCCAAATTGATTTTAAACCAGAATTCCTGGATCTCTTAGTCTGTTTCCTCACCTGCACAAAGGACCTATTGGACTCTGAGGGTGAATTCCTAAAGTCTGACCAAAATGATTAAAAGTGAGAAAAAACCTAAGTACGGCAGAGTCTTGGCGGGTGTAGGGGTGATGGGTGTCTGCACGAGGCAGGCTGGTGCTGCCTTCTGCTGTCCTGGAGCTTTTTGATTTCTTCCTGTGTATCTCCTTTGAAGCTAGGGGATCTCTGAAAGCTCCCTGTGACTTATTCTCAAGCCCACGGGGGCTCCCCTGGCAGCAGCCTGAGGAGGCCCAGGTTGGAAGAGGGGCCAGAGCTGGTGCATCGTCACACGTGCTGCTGGTGCATTGGGGTCTTACAAGGGCCCCTTCGGTAGTTCAGTGCTCACAAAGGGTATGAGGGGACGTCATGAAGGGGATGGGGCAGTCCCAGCCCACCTGCAACATGCAGGAAGGAGGGTCAGGCGCAGGAGGCTTGTTAAGAATTCACCCTCCTGGGTCCCATCGCTAGAGGCTCTGATTGGGCAGGCCTGGGATGGGGCCCAGCACTCTGTGTTTTTAATAAGCACTTGCTATGTACTGAATTGTGTTCTTCCCAAATTCATATGTTGAAGCCCCTAAGCCCCCATGGCGTGACTGTTTGGAGATAGGGCATTTACAGAAGCAATTAGGATAAATGAGGGGAAACAGGTGGGGCCCTGACTTGATAGGATTAGTGGCCATTCCCCCCATGAGGACACAGCGAGGGGGTGCCTGGCTGTAAATCAGGAGGACAGCTCTCCCCAGAAACCAAATCGGCCAGCACCTTGATCTTGGACTTCCAGCCTCCAGAACTGTGGGAAAGCCAATTTCTGACTTTTTTTTTTAACGGGCATGAATTCATTTATTTTTCTTGTATATAACTAAGTGGCTGCCACAGCTGGAGCCTGGGTCCTCCACACCAAGACTCAGGTGTGGGTCTTTATAAGTTGTCAATGAACCGATAGGGAGACTTGGTGAACACGGTCTCTTTCCAGAGATATCTCAGGGGGTGAGACAGCTGTGGGCTTTGGGAATGGCATCAGAGTAGCCTTGGTGAAGTCGCCCAGGGGACAGTACAGTCCCTGACCAAGGGGCAGCAGTGGTCAGACTGGCCGTCCTCAGTAGGCTCTCGGGCGCAGGGGCTGACCCGGTGCCAGGGCCTCGGGGGGCAGGGATGAGATGCTCTGGCACAGAGCCGCAGTGGCCTGTCACCTTGCTCCGGACAGCGTGGGGCTTGTCAGTCTTGTTTCCCCAGTGGCCTTGCCGCACAGGATGTTGGAAAGTGTGGCCAGGATCATGGTCCCACTGATGGCAGTGGCCACCTCCTTGGAGCACTGACCACCCAGACCAACGTGTCCATTGTCGTCTCCAATGACAACAAATGCCTCGAACCTGGTCCGCCGATCAGCACGGGTGTGTTTTGCACCAGGATAGTCTTCAAAACCTCATCCTGGAGGGATGCCCCTGGGAACGAATCAGTGATCTCAGATTCCCTGATGGGCAGGGAGAAGAGGGAGATCTTCTCCAGGGACTTGAGCTTCATGTCCTTGACCAGGCGGCCCAGCTTGGTGACGGGGATCCCCTCCTTGTCCTCAGCCTTGCCTCCGTGAGCTCTGTGGCCTTGCCCATGACCACGACCACACCCACGGCCACGGCCATGACCCTGGGTGCCGTGTCCAAAGCCTCCCATTCCAGGGCCCCCGGCCCTTTGGGCCCTCCCATAGCACCAGTGTCATTGGCCATTTGCCGTTTTCTCGGAGAAGCAGCCAGTTTCTGATGTTTAAGCCACCTTGTTCGTGTTTTCATTTATGGCAGCCAGAATACAGAGCAGACGAATACCACACTACAAGTGATTCTGAGGCACGATCCTTTCAGAGACGGGAAACAAAGACGGCACAGCTGGGTATGTTGTCGGAATCAATATTCGAACCTGGGTCTGTTGGCTTCCATAGCCCCTGAGTCATTGGCCCTTGCTGACCCAGCACCAGATTTGCCTTTAGAACTAGAGGTCAGAGGAAGTAGGGGACGTGCCTTGGGCCCCCAGGAGCAGAGGGCCGTGTGGGTGCTCGGGGCGTGCTCTGCTCTGCCCACGCCAACCTCACGCTCTTCTTCACGGTGGTCTCGTGTGGTCGGTCCTGCTACCCCTGTTTAACAGATAAGCACATTGAGGGGCAGAGAAGGGAAAGTCACCAGCTAGGGAACAGCAGAGTCAGGATGACTTGGACCCAAGACAGTCTTACTCTAGTCATCAGGTTAGGAGGCTCCGTGGGGGCTCTTCCCCCGTGATGTCGCGGTAGGAGCCTGGGGCACGTGTGGGCACACGGCCGCGTGTCTTTTCTGAAACTCAGAGAGACTCATCTGGACGTGACATCCCTGAACTTCCCAATCCCTTTCGTGTGTCTCCCTCCTCATTTCCTTCTGGCTTCGGAGAACAGAGAGCAGCGTCTTCCAGGGCCTTGGGCTTGGTCATATTTTACCAAGGCTGCTCCCTGGATCTTCCTCCACGCTTGTTACATTGTTCTTTTACCTTAAGATGGAGAGCCCATTCCGGGAAGGTACATATATTTTTTTCCAATTGATTTCTTGTCAAGACTAACAAGATCAATCAAATCATATGGCCAATAAAACTGATTTAGCACTCATAAAGCCCCATGACATCTCCTATGTGCTGAGAATGAATGACGTGGAGGCAAAGCTGCTCTGCGCCCATTCCTTCCTGGTCACAGGACGATATACGCTCAGCTTCCGGGGCTCCCTTCCCACCCAGCCGACAGGTGCCAGGGAGGGCCCAGGGCAGGGAGCACCTTACGACGCTGGTAGGATGCAAAGCTACCAAGAGGACCAGGAGAGATTTTATCCATGAACTAGCAGGAAGACGGTGCCATTAGGGAATATCTGAAATGTTCAGGAAAAAACATAATTGGGAAAACCCATCCTTTCCATTTTGACCTTGTATTGGGATGTTCTGTTGCTTACTCCCTCCCACGGTCTCATAAAGAGCTGTGCTTGCAGAGCTGTGATTGACCATGTGAACTCATCCTCCTTGGCCATGGCTGCTTGGCCAAGGCTGGGCACTGGGTCTGGGAGAGGTCCAAAGAATCCTCCCTTTGGAATCTGAAAGTGGGCCCTTAGAGACCGAATGGAGGATAGGGGGATAGAGAAGAAGCCATCAGTTGTAGGGTAGCTCGTCCTATCACTGGTGAGGCATGAGGCCGAAAGTTCACGGAATCCTTTTCTTGGGGTCTCTGGAGGTGACCCTGGCCCTATTTAGCTTCTCTTGGGATTCCTGAAACCTAGTACTCCATCATAAACCCCCTTTCCTGGAGGTAGCTGTGTGGATTTGTATTTCAGACCACCAAATATATCCTGACTGAAACATATCTTGGGGGAATAATCTGCCCTACCTCATACAGATCCTAGAACTGAGAAGTTTTATGTACAGCAACCTTCAGAGACCACACACTTCTGGGAGTGCTGATTTGTAGCCTGTAGGAGTGTTTCCTGTGGGTTGCGCTAACATTTTTTAAAGAATATTTATATATATATTTATTATAATTTTTTTTATTATATTATGTTAGTCACCATACAGTACATCCCTGGTTTCTGGTGTAAAGTTCGATGATTCATTAGTTGCGTATAACACCCAGTGCACCATGCAATATGTGCCCTCCTTACTACCCATCACCAGTCTATCCCATTCCCCCCGCCCCCGAAGCCCTCAGTTTGTTTCTCTTAGTCCATAGAGTGATGCTTGTGTAGGCTCTCCTGTTTACCCCAATCCCCACCATTCCTTTTTGTCTTACACTTTTGCCTTCTTCACACAGTGTCACTCCTGTCCAGCCCCTGAGGACATTCAGCTGTGACTCCTAACTGAGCCCAACCCTTGAAATTTTCAAAGACGTAAAGTGACTTTCCTGAAGCCACACAGTTAGGCATTACCATGCCTGGGACCAGGATCTAGTTTTTCTGACTTCTAAGGAAAGTGGAAATGGAATGGTAGCTGTGATGTTTAATCCCCACCCCCCGACTTTATGAAGACGTCATTGACATACAACATTGTGCAAGTTTAAGGGGTACAATGTGATGGTTTGATACACGTATATACTGTGAAATGACTGTCACAGTAGGGTTAATTAGAACGTTGTGATGGGGGCGCCTGGGTGGCACAGCGGTTAAAGCGTCTGCCTTCGGCTCAGGGCGTGATTCTGGCGTTCTGGGATCGAGCCCCACATCAGGCTCCTCCGCTATGAGCCTGCTTCTTCCTCTCCCACTCCCCCTGCTTGTGTTCCCTCTCTCCCTGGCTGTCTCTATCTCTGTCGAATAAATAAATAAAATCTTTAAAAAAAAAAAAAAAAAAGAACGTTGTGATGGTTGATTTTATGTGTCAACCTGACTTGATCAAAGGGTGTCCTGATAGCTGGTAACGTGTACTTTCTGGGTGTGTCTGGGAGGGCGTTTCCAGAAGAGATTGGCATTGGGTTCAGTAGGCTGAGTTAAGAGATCCGCCCTCACTGCTGTGTGATCCACTGAGGGCCCAAATGGGGCAAAATGGCGAAGGAAGAACAAAGTCTTTCTCTGTTCTTGAGCTGGGATAGCCATCTTCTCCTGCCCTCGGACATGGGCACTCCTAGATGGTGGGTCTTCAGCAGCTTCCCTGACTGCGTGAGCCAATGTCCGAAATATATCTCCCCTCCTCTCTCTCTCTCTCCCCCTGTCTCTGTCTCCGTCTCTCTCCTATTGGTTCTGTTTTTCTGGAGAAGCCTGACTACTCGCTAGCCCCGTGAAAGAATCAAGTAGGTGTTTCTGAGCCCCTCATACGTGCCCTGGTGTTTACCATCGGGTGATTTGGGAGCAGGTGGTTTTTCTCTTATGGTGTCCTTGGCCCCGCGCTTCTTAGACAGCAGCTGAATAAAAGGGCAGTGCTATCTGGAGAACCTCGTAAGGCAGAGAGCTGTCTTTTCCCCCCTCCTCAAGTAGCTGGCTCATAAATTACCCTAGGGAACCCCATGTGGACCTCCATGTTTCATGGTGGTTTTCTGGCATCTGAGATGTTTTCTCAATGCAGTGTTAGCGATTCTGGTTTCAGTGCTTTGGGACCCACGGGGAGACTTGTTTCTGACACAGACTGAGATGGAGGGCAGCTAAAGGTTTACCAGAGGGTCTTTTATGCACTGAGGCTTCAGGGGAACAGAGCTCCTGCTGGCATCCCTGGGTGGGTACCTGCCTTTCACCAGTGGCCTTGGGTCAGAGCCTACGTTCACAGACGTTGACAACTGGGTCCACAAAGCACCCTGGAAGCACACCCAGCACCTGGCTCTGCCAGCGGTAGCCAGCAGGGATTTCACCCTCTGGGTCTCAGCTCCCTGATCTGTGAGGAGACTGGCCTCCTGTGCCCGTGGGCTGCGCCTCCCTGTCAACGTCACCACGTGTGTGCCCAGCTTCTGTTGACTCTTCACCTGTTCCCAGGAGTGGGCATTCTGGGGGTAGCAAATCGCGTCCTCCTGTCGTCTGGCCGTCTGCCCTCCATCAATGGCTGGGGACTCCTAGTGGGAGCCACATGAGTCAGCGATCAGTCCTAGCAGCTCGTCCCTGGAATGCCAGGCCCAGATAATGTGTGCGTCCCTTTCTCAGGAAGCACGTGGTATCACCAGGAGCTAGTGTTTGGTTAAGCCCGAGTGTGTGTATTTTCACTCCCCTTTGCCCAAGGATCAGCCAAAGATTCGGAGGTGGTCGGGAGGGAAAGCATTCCACACCCAGGACCAGAGTTACAGGATCATAAATGTGTGTAAGTGGGAGAAATCTCAGAAACTCAAAAGCTGTCCACACTGTGACTAATGAAAGCAATACTCACAGGCAAATGATCTGGATTGATAAATTGCCTCTATGAGTTTCTAAGGACCAACAGCAGCAAATTATATATTGCAGCAATTCCCAAGCAACCCCTGTAACAAACAGCTATTTTTCTGTGGCATCAACAAAGTAGTGACTGTGTGATCTCCCTCCGAGGTTCAGGGATGTGTCCTCAGCTATCCCCCTGCAGGCAGCACCTGCTTCCCATGGAGCATCTTCAGGTGCCAGCACCCCTGGGGGTCTCCAGCCTGGGCTGGGTAAGCCCCTTCCCCATACGGGGGCTCTCCCTCAGCTCCACGACTATCTATGGGAAAGTGCCAGGACCTTTGCACCCTCATCCAACCCTCGGCAGGGCACGTAGAACTTGGGAGATGGTGGTACCCATCTGGGCACACGTGGTGTTACCAGACCTCCCAAATGCAAGTAAAACCCAGAGGAAGGAGGACGACAGAGCAGAGTGAGGGGCTCATGCACACACACACACACACACACACACACACACACACACACTCTGTATGTGACTCAAATGCTGGGGCCATACCGATATGCCACACATGAGGGCCTGTCAAACACTCGAGTTTACTTTCCAAGTTGGCCAGAGCGAGAGTAAATTCCAGGTGAGCGTTTTCCGGAGCAAGAGGCTGGGATCCGCCCTGAGATGAGGGCAGCTCAGAGCATGAGTGAGGCAGAAGAGCTGCCCCTGGGCTTGGTGTGCTGGCAGGACATGAACCTGGGGGACTGGGGGGTGCTCTCCTCTGCATGAGGGCTCAAGGTCGCAGGGATGCACTTGGTGTGGCTGGGGCCAGTCGTCTTACCTGCCACTGCCTCTTGTGATGGGCGGCCCCCAGCCAGTGAGTGTCCAGAGCCTGCAGAACCATCTGGTACTTGGCTGAGAGCAGCCGTCCATGCACAGGTTCTCATGGAGACGTGTGTGTCCTGGTCCAGCGGAGGACGGGCTGTGTTGCATTCTGTGCTGGATGATATATTGATTTTTTTAGAAAAAGATTTTTTTTTAATAATCACATTTTTAAACATTTCTTTTTTTTTACATTTTTTTTGCCCATTTTATAATTTTTATTTTGTTATATTAGTCACCAAACAGTACATCCCCAGTTTTTGATGCAATGTTCCATGATTCATTATTTGTGTATAACACCCAGTGCACCATGCCATACGTGCCCTCCTTAATACCCATCACCAGCCTATCCCAGTCCCCCACCCCCCTCCCCTCTGAAGCCCTCAGTTTGTTTCCCAGAGTCCACAGTCTGTCATGGTTCATTCCCCCTTCTGTTTACCCCCCCTTTCATTCTTCCCTTCCTTCTCCTACTGATCTTCCTATTTCTTATGTTCCATAAATGAGTGAAACCATATGATAATTGTCTTTCTCTGCTTGACTTATTTCACTTAGCATAATCTCCTCCAGTCCCGTCCATGTTGTAGCAAATGTTGAGAACTCGTTCTTTCTGATAGCTGAGTAATATTCCATTGTATATATGGACCACATCTTCTTAATCCACTCATCTGTTGAAGGGCATCTCGGTTCCTTCCACGATTTAGCTATTGTGGATAATGCTGCTATGAACATTGGGGTGCATGTGGCCCCTCTCTTCACTACATCTGTATCTTTGGGGTAAATACCCAGTAGTGCAATGGCTGGGTCATAGGGTAGCTCAATTTTTAACTTTTTAAGAGACCTCCACACTGTTTTCCAGAGTGGCTGTACCAACTTGCATTCCCACCAACAATGTAGGAGGGATCCCCTTTCTCCACATCCTCTCCAACATTTGTTGTTTCCTGCCTTGTCCATTTTTGCCATTCTAACTGGCGTAAGGTGGTATCTTAGTGTGGTTTTGATTTGAATTTCCCTGATGGCTAATGATTTTGAACATTTTTTCATGTGTCTGTGAGCCAACAAATGCTCCACATCTTTATCAACACTTAGTATTATCAACCTTTTTGATTATAGCCATTCTAGTGTGTATGTACTGGTTTTAATTTTGATCGCTCTAATACACTAATAATGTTGAACAATTTACGATGAGCTAACTAGCCATTCACATATTTTCTCTGATGATACATCTATTCAAATATTCAAATCTTTCATCATTTTTTAACGAGGTCATTTATCTCTTCAAAGAGTTGAAGGAGTTCTTTATGATTCTGGATACAAATCTATTATCAGACATGACTCGCAAATATTTCTTCTTCATTTGTGACTTGTGTTTTTGTGCCTAGGTGGTTCATTCCGTTACACCTCTGCCTTTGGCTCAGGTCATGAACCCAAAGTCCTGAGATCGTGCTCTGCTTTGGGCCCCCTGCTCAGTGGGGAGCCTGTTTCTCCTTCTCCCTCTGTCTCTCCCCCTGCTTGTGCTTTCTCACTGCTCTCTGTCAAATAAATAAATAAAATCTTTAGGAGAAAAAAGACACTATTAGAAAAAGATTTTATTTTATTTGATGGAGAGAGAACGAGTGAGCACAAACAGGGGGGAGGGACAGAGGGAGAAGGAGGCTCCTGCTGAGCAAGGAGCCCGATGCAGGAATTGCTCCCAGGACCCTGGCATCATGCCTGAGCCCAAGGCAGACACATCACCGACTGAGCCACCCAGGTGTCCCCATACATTGATGCTGAATACACTGCGTCTCTAAGCAGTTTTGGAGGCCATTTGGCAGTTGGTGATTTTCGTATACTGTGCTTGCTGTAGAAACGCACCCTGGTAAACTGCTTCTGCCACACGAGACCCAGTCCCCTGCCTCTCTGGCTGGTATGCAGACACTTGTGGCTAAAGACGTCCACTGCCCTGCTTTCCACTTGTCTTGTCCTGAGTGCAGGGTGTGGGTAGGAGGTCGGGGTGGGGAGGGCATGTGGGGGAAGCTGGGCCAGCTCTCCCTCTCTGGGCTGGATGCCTGGATCCTCTCCCTGCAGTAAGAGCTGAGCCACTGTGTGTCCCCAGGGGAGAGGGGACGGGTGGCTTCAGTTCTGAGAAGGATGGAATCGGGTGTTTTCCTGCGAGCAGGTTCTGCTGGAGGAGGGTAGGGAGGGGGGCCCCAGGAGGGCACTGAACACCTTACAGAGGAGAAACATGGGGGCTCTAGACAACGTTTGTTGTCTAATTTGTATATGGAAACCTCATCCCCAAGGTGATGGTGTGGAGGTGGGGCTTTGGGGGTGATTCGGTCGTGGGAGTGGAGACCCCCCCAAATGGGATCAGCATCCTTGTAAGAGAGACCCCAGAGCCCTCTCTGTGTCTTCTGCCAGCGAGGAGACGGGGAGAAGGCGCCAACCATCTCGGTGGGGCCTCGACCTTGGACTTCCAGCCTCCAGAGGGGAGACATAGATATCTGTGGATTATAAACCACCCAGACTGTGGTGTCTCGTTACAGCGGCCCGAACAGACTAAGCCGGGTGTGGAGTGGGCGGGGGTGGGGTGGGGGGCAGGGCCTGCTGGGGAAGACACAGAAGAGCCAGGGCCGGACAAGCAGGCAGGCGTCTCTGGAACCTGGGGGGCCCCTCGCAGCTCTGCACACACACAGGGGAAGGTCCTAAATACCTCCTGTTTGTCGAAATGATTTCACCGCTCTCTGGCCCCCTCGGAGAAAGCCCCGTGACGTGTTAGGGTGATGCAGAGAGGTTGGAGCTGGTGGTAGTGAAAAGCACTGGGGAGATGAACCGGGAAGGCCGGGGAGGTTCGCAATGCAAAGCTGCAGGCAGAGCAGGTAAGAGAGCATGGACAGAGGATGAGTAGAAGTCAAATAGAGCAATGGATGCAATGCCAGTGGGACAGGAGGTGTTAGGAGACTCAGAGGCGGGCGGGAAGGCCCCCAGCATCAGAGCTGCAGTTTCTGACTGGGGGAGGGTAGAGCAGAAGAGACAGCTCCCAAGTCAGAGGGCCAGCCTGGTCCCTCCTGAACTGGGTGGTCTCAAGATCTCAGCCAGATCGGAAGCAGTTCCAGGCCGATCCCATCTCTGTCTTGCTTCTCGCCCCAACACCCTTCTCCCCAGCAGCCCCCCGTAAGTGGTGGTTTTCATGTAATCATCACAGATCCAAAAATTCTGAGAAATACTGAGGGCCAGCTGACGGGGGTCGCTTCTGTCGAAGACCAGCCTCCCGCCTCCTTCGCAGCAGCTGCATCTGGCCAGAAGTGTGTGAGTGACCCCCGAGCTGTGCGGCCAGAACAGGGAAGGGCCAGCGGGACCCCAAGCAGCACTGAGACCAGGTCACACCCAGGCCCCTGGCCTGGACAACTCAGGGGAAGGAAGGACGAGCCAGCGATGCTGTCTGCATGGGGACAGTCAGTGCTGACCCAGGGCCAGCCGGTCTGATGACGATAGTCACTGGGAGGAGGGGAGAGGTCGGAGCATCTCAGCATGGCTTCGGGCCACCCTGCCCTCCTTATTTCTTTATATTTATAGTACTTTTACTGTGTCAGGAGACTCAGAGCTAAGGTTTGCGTTTCTCTTTAATAGAGTTCCTAGGCTGTAAAATTATTTTACTCTTCCCTTTTCATTGAGTCGATTTTGTCATTCTACCTGGTTTTAAGGATTTTCATTGTGTTCATGTCTTTTGTTAAAAAGCACTGCAAACATTGTTTGGGGTGAAGGTACTGTTGCACGAACACTCTGATCCAGCTGATTTCTTCCTTCCGTCATCGCCCCAGGGAGGCCCTATGGCTTTGCCCTGTTGGTGCAACCCCCTGCCCCCTCACATCAGAGCCCTCCCATTCTTCTCAAACTCTTCACTGTGCAAAGGTTTCTCCCTGTACGTAGGGCCCAAGTGACTGATCCTGTCTCTAGAAACTGAGGCACTTACCCTCTGACCTGTCATTTGCTGCACAGATCCACACAGTTCTGTGGTAGCTTTGCGTCCCTGGACGAGTAACAGGCTTGCTCCTGTTCTCAACCTTTCCTAAGTGCATGCACGTCCGAGCTAAGTTCTAAGTTCCCGCAGGAACATCATCTTTTAGATAGATGCATATGTAAATATGTGAGGCTCATTATTCCGACTAATTGGGGTAAGGCCAGAAGGCGTCTTACAGTCTGAGTTACAGCATTCGTTTCAACAGCTGTGTTGTACCACCTTCAAGTTCATACAAAACACTAGTGAGATGCGCAAAAGATCGTTTGTTCATCACGCAAACTCCAAAGCTCTGTTCTAACAAATGAATGATTAATGATGATTTGATTTTGGCCTGTTGTATATTAACTGGCCCTTCTCTGTATTAAAAAATAATTCGTTCTGTTAAATTAGGTTAAATATGCATGCTGCAATCTTGTTCATGCTATTTCTTAGCAAATATTTCTTTTACATTTATTAATATGATCCTTAAAACTTCTGGAAAACTCAAAACTTAAGATAGATATATATATCTATCTTAAGTTTTGAGTTTATATATATATGTGTGTGTATATATATATATATATTAATTTATTTATTTGTAAGTGGGCTCCATACCCATCATGGAGCCCAGCTCAGGGCTTGAACTCACAACCCTGAGATCAAGACCTGAGCTGAGATCAAAAGTCCGATGCTTAACCAGCTAAGCCACCCGGGTGCCCCATAAGTTTTATATTTAATTTAAAAATTAATGCTAGTATTTTAGCAGCCCAGACCGAGGTCAATGGACACAAATTCTGAGTAAGTAGGGTCTGAGAAATGAGAGCTTGACTCTCTAGCTTGGGCTCGAGGGAAAGGGGCCCATTTGGTTCCTGTTCGTGCCCTGACATCCCTGAGCTGGGCGGACTCTTCCTTCCTATGCTGAGCAGGTCTCACGATCATGAAGCCGCCTTCGGGGCTGGAGGAGTTTAAGTGGCACTGGGTCAAAGGGACCTTCCAGGAAGCAGGCGCCCAAACCAAATGGTGCCTCGGGATCGCACGGATGTGAGACTGGTCTCGGGACTTGTTCCGCCCGTGTGGATACCCTCATTTTGAGTGTTCTAACTGTGGCCCACGGGGGAAAAACATTAGCGGTCTTAATGGAATACCTTTATCTTGTTCTCCCTGGTCAATTCCAGTGTGCTGGAAGCTAACACCTGCTGCTAGCACGTGGGGGCACAGGGTCCTAGTGACTCCCACAGAAGGGGCGGTGGGTGGGGGGGCACTGCTGGTGGCGTGGGGGGGGGCATCATCTGACAAAGCGACACACTGGCCACGTCATTTCCCAGCTGCTTTCTGAAGATCAGAAGCTGTGGTTGCCCTCCCCTCCTCCTGAAGACCATTCTGGGGTTGAAATGGAACAGAAGCAATTAAACAATATATGCGAATTACTGGCTCTTCGGGAGATGCTGGGGTATTGATTCGAATCCCGCAAGAATGAATTGTCATCCTCTTTGACGTATCGGGGGTCATATTTCACCACTGATTAAAGTAAAGTTCTCCCTTGAACATAAAGTGCTCCTGGGCTCAGGCAGACTCCAGAAACAGTCCCTTTGCTGGAAGGGAGCGGAGACCTCTGGCAGCTGAGGCCCTCTGCGCACTGCGTGTGTGAGCAGAGCTGTAGGAATGGCTGCTTTATTTAGAATCCCCCCTCCTCTCGCCCCCAAATACGTAACCTAACAAAATGGACTGGGTGTCCTTAAAGCAAAGGGGAATTTCTTGGCCCACTATTGCCTGAGGCTGACTTCACTGTTGACAGAAAGCCATACTGCGGGGCATTTTTTTTGTTAATGGTGTTGCAATCATATCTAAATGGCAAATACAATAAAGTCAGCTATAATTTGTGTCGGCCACAGAGTGTCTCGTTGTTTGGAGGATAGATTGCTTCAGAAACCTGGGCTGAGACAGAGTTGCCCTCGGTTTTTGTATGATCAGGGATGGAGCCTTGATGAATTTTAATACCATTTGGCTTAAATGCAGATGTTAAAATAAATAATTGCTCTGCTGCCGGCTGTGAATATCTTACCAAGAAGCACATGCGTAAGATGAATGTTTTCAAGGGAGGGCTTGACATGTTATCAATTATTTCATGTGGAAGAACTAACAGAAAAATGCTTGTTGTAGCGATTTCCTCTTCTCCGATCACACATCGAGACGCCGTTGTTCGTCTGACTTGCAAAGCATTGTGACCTCTCATAGGGATGGTGTTAATAGTGTTCTCATATTGAGTACAGTGTCCTCGGCAAAGTATTAGTCCTCGGCTCAGGATGTGTTAGCTGACAAGCCAAGACCTTCCCTTATGTGGGGGGTGTGTGTGTGTGTTTGTGTGCGTGTGTGTGTTTGTGTGCGTGTGTGTGTGTGTGTGTGTTTGTGTGCGTGTGTGTTCCTTCTCTCTCCCCCACACTATGCCACCTTCTAGGCAAATCTAATTTTTATTTTCCCAACAAGTCTTTGATCTACAGGCACCCTATGCACACAGACGAGAGAGTGAGGGCCCCTGGCCTGTCCCGCGGGGGTCCTCCCTCTGCATGGTGGGGATAGGACAGGCTCTGGTGGGCAGTGGCAGACAGTCTCGTACCGGCAGGACTCAGGGAGAAGATTCAGCACCTCTCCCCCCTGCACCGCCCACGATCCCTGGCGCTCCCCGCGTCTCTCCAGCCTATTTGCTCTGCTACATTCAGCTTCAGCACCCTGTTTCCTGTGTCCCTGCAGTGTGAACAGTTGCAGAGTTTATCAATCCCGGCTGAGTCACACACCCTCTGTGGGTGACCTCTCTTCCCCCCAGGCCAGGCCTCGGGGTCCAGCCACGGCCAGGGCCAATGGCTGAGGTCACAGGTTTCTGGGCTCCCCCGAAGTGTCAGCTGCTCCCTGGCTTTCTGCACCAGGGATGCTCTCACATTCTGGAGCAGGAAGCACTCATTTCTTCACAAATGGGAGAGGGGAGCAATGCCCCATGGCCCCCGTAGCTCATGGGGAGTGGGAGCCTCAGGATGAATGCTTCCCTCTCACCTCTCAGCTGGAGAACTCTGGGGTGCCTGAGAAATGCTCATGGGAAGTGATGAGAAGATGGGAGGCCCTGGGGAGAAAGCACTGGCTCCCAGACCCTCTCTCATTAGACCGGCTGGGCTGGCGGGTACAAGATCGGCAGAGAGAGTACAAGTCTGTGCTGATGTGCGCGAGATGGTACAGCTTGGGATATGGTGCAGTCACCAGCCCCCCCACCCCTACCCCAAGACCCGTCCTCCGGGTGCGGTGTGGCCCATACATTCTCTGGTCCCGTTGGGAAAGCGTGGGAGACAGTGCGTCTCAGATAGCTTTCTCCCTGGCCACTGGCCCTGCCTTCCTTTTCATAGACCGTTTACTGAGACACTTGTGAACTATTTCTCCGCCTACTTGGGATGTCAATCCTTTCAAAGCCTTTTGCTAGTTTGACAGCCCAGGCCTGTCTTTCTCAGGGACCTGGAGCCACTTCTTTGAAGTGTAACCATCTGGGGGGATGACGCCCCATCTTTGGTTTCCACTGGAGCGCTGAGCCTGACTTCAGCAGGTGCTCTGCTCCACCTTGGAGAACTGCCTCCTGTCCCGAAGATGAAAAGTTGGCTTTCCTTTTGGGTCAAGGCAGTTGGGGATCGGACAGACGAGACCTCCCCTGCTCCAGCTCCTAAAACTCCTCCTGCCCTTTGTTCCAGCCAAGTGGAGCTCAGACCAAGTTCGGGCTTCTCTCCCCTGTTGCAATAGTCCTGAATGAAACCTTTTTTTTTTTTTAATGATTTTTTATTATATTATGTTAGTCACCATACAGTACATCCCCGGTTTCCGATGTAAGGCTCGATGATTCATTAGTTGTGTATAACACCCAGTGCGCCATGCAATATGTGCCCTCCTTACTACCCATCACCAGTCTATCCCATTCACCCACCCCCCTCCCCTCTGAGGACCTCAGTTTGTCTCTCATAGTCCATAGTCTCTCATGTTTCATTCCCCCTTCTGATTACCCCCCCTTTCTTTATCCCTTTCTTCTCCTACCGATCTTCCTAGTTCTTATGCTCCATAGATGAAAGAAATCGTATGATAGTTGTCTTTCTCTGCTTGACTTATTTCACTTAGCATTATCTCCTCCAGTGCCGTCCATGTTGCAGCAAATGTTGAGAACTCGTTCTTTCTGATAGCTGAATAATATTCCATTGTATATATGGACCACATCTTCTTAATCCAGTCATCTGTTGAAGGGCATCTCGGCTCCTTCCACGATTTAGCTATTGTGGACAATGCTGCTATGAACATTGGGGTGCATATGGCCCTTCTCTTCACTACGTCTGTATCTTTGGTGTAAACACCCAGTAGTGCAATGGCTGGATCATAGGGTAGCTCAATTTTTAACTTTTTAAGGGACCTCCACACTGTTTTCCAGAGTGGCTGTACCAACTTGCATTCCCACCAACAATGTAGGAGGGATCCCCTTTCTCCACATCCTCTCCAGCAATTGTTGTTTCTTTCCTTGTCCATTTTTGCCATTCTAACTGGCGTAAGGTGGTATCTCAGTGTGGTTTTGATTTGAATTTCCTTGATGGCTAATGATTTTGAACATTTTTTCATTTGTCTGTTAGCCATTTGTATGTCTTCATTGGAAAAGTGTCTGTTCATATCTTCTGCCCATTTTTTGATTTGTTTATTTGTTTCTCGTGTATGGAGTTTGAGAAGTTCTTTGTAGATCTTGGATACCAGTCCTTTATCTGTAGTGTCATTTGCAAATGTATTCTCCCATTCCGTGGGCTGCCTCTTAGTTTTTCTGACTGTTTCCTTGGATGTGCAGAAACTTTTAATCTTGATGAAGTCCCATAAATTCATTTTATCTTTTGTTTCTCTTGCCTTTGGGGATGTGTCATGAAAAAGGTTGCTTTGGCCGATGTCGTAGAGGTTGCTGCCTATGTTCTCCTCTAGAATTTTGATGGATTCCTGTCTCACATCGAGGTCTTTCATCCATTTGGAGTTTATCTTTGTGTATGGTGTGAGAGAGTGGTCAAGTTTCATTCTTTTGCATGTAGCTGTCCAATTTTCCCAGCACCATTTATTGAAGAGACTGTCTTTTTCCCACCGGATGTTTTTTCCTGCTTTATCAAATATTAGTTGCCCAAAGAGCCGAGGGTCCATTTCTGGGCTCTCTATTCTGTTCCATTGGTCTATGTGTCTGTTTTTGTGCCAGTACCATGCTGTCTTTGTGATCACAGCTTTGTAGTACAGCTCGAAATCCGGCATTGTGATGCCCCCAGCTTTGTTTTTCCTTTTCAACAGTTCCTTGGAGATTCGGGGTCTTTTCTGGTTCCATACAAATTTAAGGACTATTTGTTCCAGTTCTTTGAAAAATGTCCTCGGTATTTTGATCGGGATAGCATTGAAAGTGTAGATTGCTCTGGGTAGCATGGACATTTTAACTATGTTAATTCTTCCGATCCATGAGCATGGAATATCTTTCCATCTTTTTATGTCTTCCTCAATGTCTTTCAAGAGGGATTTATAGTTTCTAGAATATAGGTCCTTTACGTCTCTGGTTAAGTTAATTCCAAGGTAACGTATGGTTTTTGGTGCTATTGTAAATGGGATGGATTCCCAAATTCCTCTTTCTTCGGTCTCATTATTCGTGTATAGAAATGCAACTGATTTCTGAGCATTGATTTTGTATCCCGCCATGTTACTGAATTGCTCTATAACTTCTAATAGTTTGGGAGTGGCTTCTTTTGGGTTTTCCATATAGAGTATCATGTCATCTGCGAAGAGAGACATTTTGACTTCTTCTTTGCCGATTTGAATACCTTTGATCCCTTTTTGTCGTCTGATTGCTGTTGCAAGGACTTCTAGTACTATGTTGAATAATAGTGGCGAGAGTGGGCATCCTTGTCGAGTTCCTGATCTTAAGGGAAAGGCTTCCAGCTTTTCCCCATTGAGAATAATATTTGCAGTAGGCTTTTCATAGATGGCTTTTATGAGATTGAGAAATGTACCTTCTATTCCTACACTCTGAAGGGTTTTAATCAGGAAAGGATGCTGTATTTTGTCAAATGCTTTTTTGGCATCAATTGAGAGGATCATATGGTTCCTGAGTCTTTTCTTGTTGATATGATGTATCACGCTGATTGATTTGCGAATATTGAACCACGCTTGCATCCCAGGTATGAATCCCACTTGATCGTGATGGATAATCCTTTTAATGTACTGTTGGATTCTATTAGCTAGGATCTTGTTGAGGATTTTGGCGTCCATATTCATTAGGGAGATCGGTCTGTAATTCTCCTTTTTGAGGGGGTCTTTGCCTGGTTTGGGGATCAAGGTAATATTGGCCTCATAGAATGAGTTTGGTAGCTTTCCTTCTGTTTCTATTTTTTGAAATAGCTTTAGGAGAATAGGTATTATATCTTCTTTGAATGTTTGGTAGAATTCCCCAGGAAAACCGTCCAGGCCTGGAGTTGAATGAAACCTTCTGTGCCTGTTTCACTTCGGTGTGATTTTTGCTTTGACAGTGGGGTGGGTAACACCTGGGGGAAGACAGCAGATCACTTATTTTGGGAAATGGAGAGATGGAAGGTGAGTCCCTATGTCCCCCAATATGTTTGTGGCTCATTTTCATTCTTTCATGTGTGTGTGTGTGTGTGTGTGTGTGTGTGGCTCGTTTTCTACAGATTGGACAGTGAAAATGCAAAGGTCGTTGGAATTATTGCTACTGTCCTGGAAAAACTACCTACTAGCTACAGGAACCAAAACTGTTCTTATTAATATTTAATCCAAACGGACAATGGCTGCTACATGACACTGAATTGTAGCTGGGACGGAGACCAGATCTTGTGGCTTTATCCCTACCTCCTGGGAGATTTGTGCTGGCTGTGCAGGCTTCCCCCCACAGTTTGTCATCCTGTGTTTGGTGTCATTGGATTTCCTCAGCAAGCTACTGAATTTAGCCCTTCCTGCCTTTCTCCCTGCATCCAGGATGGGGATCAGAGCTAAGCATGATGGGAGCCTGGTGCTGACCAGCCCATCAGGGAAGTGGTATGGGAGATTGCACTTAAGAACAAGAAGTATTGGATGATTTGGGCTTTGATCTGGAGCCGAAGCTGAAGATTCAACTCAACAGAGGCACTTACATGGCTCTCCAACAAAATCACTATGTTTTTTCTGTTTCAGTGGCCTTTTGTGGTGTCATCTATACATAGCCTGTTTAACATACACTTTCTTCCTCTCTGTGTGTAATAGCCTCTTAGCATCCCATTAAATGTATACCCTTTTCACTTCAGAAAACATTTCCATTGGGATTTGAAATTAAGCCTAGGTTCTTTCTGTTTTTCTTCCCAGTCTATCGGCATTACAGGGAGCATCTGGCTCTCCTGCTGAGTGCCGTTCATTAGCAAACAGAAGCCAGAGAGTCCAGACCACGTTGCATCGACTCTAAGAATTCAGTACGTTTTCATCCCCTCATCTGTGTTTGCCCCTGTGTACAGTTCTGTGCATTTTTATCCCATGCATAGATTCACGTAACTTCCACCCAAATCAGTATTCCATCAATACAAAGGACATCACTGGCGCATCATCTTACAGGCACCCCCCACACACTGCCCACCCCTGTGCCCTGGCAACCAGTAATCTGTTCTTTGTCTTTGCACTTTTGTCATTTTGACAATGCTGTATAAGTGGAATCCTGTTGTTTGTAACCTATGGAGACTGACTTTCCCACTAACCCCTTGAGATCTGGCCAGGCGGTTGTGCAAACAAGTCTGTTCCTTTCTATTGCTGAGTGCTGTTTCGCTGCATGTGTGACCCAGGCTTTGATTCATCGTTCACCCATTGAAAGACATTCATTATTTTGCAGTTATGAATAAAACTGCTATGAACATTTGTGTACCTCTGTGTGTGTGTGTAGATGTGGATAAATGCCCGAGACCATGAGTGTTGGGCTATATGGTAAGTGCATGTTTAGTTTTATAAGCACTGGTCCAGCTGTTTTCCAGAGTGGCTGCACATTGTACCTTGAACACCCAGCTTCTCTGCATCCTCACCAACACTGGGATTGGAGTAGGTTTTCTGCTTCCGCAGGTTGGGAACAAGATTCCCTCCCCCTCCCCAAATTTCTGGAGATGGAGACTAGAGAGAAAGGGGTAGAAAGCTGATCTGCAAATACAGTTAAAAACATTCAAACAGTATTGAAATAAATATATTTTGTACATATACTTCCTTGCTTTTTTCCTCAATCACAGTGGTGTGGGTGGGGTGGGGGTGTTGTCTATACGGCTTCCGAGTGAGCACGACTTCTTACCTTTTCTGCACACTTTCCACCACCCTTGGGCTGGCCTCTGCTGGAGGGCTCACCTTACCCTTGTTGGGGTGATGGGAGAGTACCAGGGAAGTTATTACCACCTCTCCTCCCCTCCACTGCTGCTACAACTCCTGCAGTTCCTTGCGCCACCACTATAGCCTTGATGAGCCTTAACGCCACCCCTGCTGCCACTGTTGATACCACCACTACTGTGACTACCATGACTATCGTTACCGCCACCACCACTAGGACCACTATACCATTCCTACTATCACTGCCGCCATGACTGCTACCGCCATTATCACGACTGCTACCACGACCAACACTACCATGTCCCCCCAACCCCCGCTATGACTCCTTGAACCACCGTAACCACCACCAGCTTTTACCCTGAGTCAAACACTCTGGAAACATTGAAGATACATCATCGCATTTACTCCTCATTGCAACCTGGTGTCAAGTTACTGTTTCCTTGTTAACACTGAAAAATCATGAGTCTCTAGAGCTGCCCTTGGGCTCGGCAGCAGGTGGGCTGTGGGCTCCACCCTGACCCTGACGTGCAGGGGCTGGCTTCTTGTCTTCCTCGCTTGGCCAGTTTCTTTTGGTCTTTGGTTTGCAGACGTAGTTCTCCATCTGTCCACTGCCCCGTCCACCATCCTGAGCTGACAGTGCATCTACCACGTGCAGGCTCTGTGTCAGCTCGAGACGCGCCTCCTTCTGGAGGGAAAGTCTAGTGGGAAGAACAAGTCAGGACAATGACTGAAGAACATGACAAGTAACAGCTAGACACGAACAAGTCTCTCCACCTTGCTCCCTGGTGACTGCCTGTCTTGCTACTTGTACTCTGGTCTTTTGGGAAAACTGATTTGTCTATATGATTGACTTTTCAATTAGCTTTAGGATTTCTGAGTCCTTATTGACTTTCTATCTTTATCTGCCACTGTTTTGCTTGGCCAAACCATCTCCTCGCTCTGCACCTGGAACATAATGTATAGTAACAAATATAATTTCTAATGAATGAGTGAAGCTGTCCCGACCGCCTGTTCCCATCTGGTTTTTATAGACACTCTGCACATTGCATTTGGGGCTTGGACTAGGGATCCTTGAGTCCTGCCTGCCTTTCATCTCAACCTGCTCTTCTTGCACTGTATGATCCTCACATCCCTGGCCCCTTGGCTCCCCGTGTTGTTCTCCCGGATAGATCCATCCTTAGAATGTCTGCGTGTGAATTCCAAGAACGACCAATGCATGGCCTTGCACTTGTGCTCCAGAAATCTCATTCTGTCCAATTCTGCCTGATGCTTGACCTGGGCATCATGTACCTAGAGACCCTCTCCCCTGTTCTGAGTTAGCATGGCTATGGAAGAGAATACTTTTCTGAAATAGGTACGTGGAAGACACATTGATCTTATAATGCAGTTGGATTCACAACAGTAAGACACTTGAAATTATTTTCTTGTAGGTCTTTGGTTGTTTTCCTTTGAACAGATTGAAAAATAATGGGACAGGTGGGGATACTTTCAAGTTTTGCTGCAGTCTGGAGGGAATTAATTTATTCCTTTGTAATTGAAGATTAGATACAAAGATTATTTTTAGCTGGAGGCTTTCTTAAGCCATGTAGAATTCTTGGCAATCAAACATTTTAAGTGTTTCCCCTCTCTTTTGAATTTCTTTTTGTTATTTCCTGACTGGATTGAGGCACAAACAGATGGAGTGTTTTCTAATGCTCTGGCTGATGCCTGGAAATAATATGCTTCTTTTTTCCCCCTCCTGAGTAATAAAAACAAAATCAAAACATCTTCTATGTGTGCAGTAACTTAATCAGATCCATTGAAGTAAATAGGAGAAATCACTGAAAAGGTCGAGTAGACAGTAGTTAAGAACGGACTGTGGCCAGGATGTGTGGGTTTGAGGCTTGGTTACTTATTAGCTGTGTGACCTTGGGGAAATAATTTAAGTTCTCTGTTCTTGGTTTTCCTCATCTGTAAACTCAGGATAATAGTGAGACTTCTCTCTTAGGGTTGTTCTGAAGATTAAAAATAATATTTATAACTCACTTAAGACAGTGTCTGGGTATATTTAGAAACATAGCAATTATTTTGAGCGTGTTATTTCTTTTCAGGAAATTGTGTGATTCCTTGGAGGAAGAGTCTAACTGCCGTTTGTAAAAAGCCTGATTCCTGAGGTCACGTGGGAAAGCAGCTCGTTGGCTCATAAACTTGACCCTTATTGATAGGAACTGACTTGCTTTGATTATTTCCGGCATACTTCCCATGTGCAATGCATACCATGCTCACACCTGCCCAGAAGTAGGTGCTACTCTTGTTCACTTTCTGCAGATGGGGAAACTGAGGCCTAAGGATTTATGCCAACCTCTCAAGGTTACAGATAGAGCTGAAGTCAAACCAAGATGGGAGCTGACTTGCTCTCCAAAGTATGCCCTGTTTTCAGTCCTCCAAGAGATGCCCTGCTTATGTGAGGCTTACTTTAGGAAAACATAAAGAGGGGACCATGTTATCTTTCATTACACTAACAAGTGGGGCAGTCTGTGGGAAAACAGTGGATATTTTGGAGTGTTCATTTGTTTGCTTATTCTGTAAACATTTACCCAACACCTGTGGGGTGTGAGCTCTGGCCTGGGGTCTGCAGGAGCAGGCAGGGGGTTGGGAATTGTCCGTGCTGTGGTATCTCCCGGTGGGACCCGTCACACCAGGTTGGTTGTGTTCCCTAAAGCAGAACATTTAAGGCTGCCTGAAGTTACTTAAGCTTAAATACTCCACACAGGAACATTTTCCTCCTCTAAGAGAAGGTTTCATTCCAGACCCCTAAGTCCGTAAGCCAAGACCACAGAGAAAGATTGCCCGGTGCTTTAACTGTGGGGTTTAGAACAGACCTTCAGCTCCTTTGAGGCTCCAGAACTTCTCTTCAGCTCCTGTCTCAGGGCAGGAGAACCAGCTCGTCTGATCGCCCTGAGAAATGCTGTGTACTTTGCTCCTAAGTAAGGACTGGCCACGCATGTCTATTTCACACAAAGCTTCATCTAACCTTTGGTCTACAGGCTTCATTTAAAAATATTCTGTTCAGAGGTTGTGGGGTTCCCCCCCCCCCAGGCTAACCATTTCATAAAGTGTTAGAAAGAATCTTGGATCATCGGTTTGTGAAAAAGTTGGGACTGAGCTCCCAGAGGAAACTCATCTTTTAAAATTCATGTAAATTCAATGAACACGAGAGGTGACTCGGGAATTCTCAGGTTAGTAAAAAGATGTTTTGATTTGACAGCAGGTGTAAAGGTGATCCTGAGTCATGGATTTGCTGAGTTGCCCCTCGTGAAGGGACACTAGCTTGAGTCCGATGCAGGAGAACCTCTTTTATCTGATGCTCTGTGGTCCAGCAGAGCCAAACAGCAGATTCTGGAAAGTAAGCATGCAGAGTAAGATCCCAAGCCTGCAGTGTGACAACATCCCCATCAGATTTCACGTCCTTTCTCTTTTCCCTACTTCCTTCCTCATCCCACCTAAACATACTCCTCCTCCCACCCAAACATACTTGGTCTGGTTCTCGTTCATTCAATCGCAAGAGGGCAGGTTTTGTTTTCTGGGTTGATTTTGACTGAGCATGTGTTCCATCCCAGGGGGTATTAATGGATGCTACATCAGAGTGTCCCGTGGTCATATATGCTTTAGAGACCCCAGGTTAATTATAGCTAGACAGGTTTCTGAGCTGGAGAACTTCCCCGAGCCTCAGTGTGTGGGTGGGTGCGGTCAGTCTCTAAGGGGAGGGTCCATATTTCAGACCTGCACACAGTTTCCCTAAGTCACAGAGCTGCCATGATATGCTCCTTGGGGCACCAGCCACATTGCAGTCTGCATGACCCGTGTTCTCTGGAGGCTCTGCTCATTTGTCCCTTATTTCTCAGCTTATTTGGGTTTGTTTTATTTTACCCATATAACATAGACTTGTGTAATAAAAAGTGAACGATCTGTTCACCTCCCTCCTCCAGTTCATTCCCAGAACCCATATAATCAATTCTGCTGCAATGGGATGTGTGCATCCCCAGAAATTACCATGCGATGCAAAATCATGCAATAAAATCCAAGGCTTGTATGAAAAAGGAGTTAGAGAAATAACACCCCAAAATTTCATCAGTGACATAGCAAAACAAATATCAGCATCTAATAAACACAGCGGCTCAGTTGTACACACACTAGGTGGTTAATAAATACCTAAATGCCTCAATAAATATGGCACCTGAGAAGCTCTGGGTTTTGCTTGTGGACATAAGTGTCAGAAAGATTGCAGCTGGTGAATTATTGGGAAGAGGTGGAAGGCATGTTACTGGAAGTTGAAGGAAAGTTCACGAGGTGTGGACGGCGGAGCTCAACGCACGCGTGGTGAACTGAAGCTGCTGGTATCAGATTGTTGAGGGGTGAGTGTGTGTGTGTGTGTGTGTGTGTGTGTGTGCACATTTCATATATTCCTACAGTGCTTGGTTAAGCTGGGGTCAGATTTCTGCATTTACTTAGGGATTCTTGTGCACAACATTGTGAATAAATGTGATTCTCATTATGCTCAAAAATTTCCCTAATCTATTAAACACATTGGAGCAAAGATGTGCTTTAAAAGCAGGCCTTATATAGCAGAACTGACCGGAGTGTTACTATTTCAGAGCGTGTCCTAATGGTGGTAACCAACAGTCACACCCACACATATACACAAGTGTTCTGTTTTTCCTTAAATGAGATTATTCCACACTTCTTATGTGACTTTGCTCTATTTTATTTGTTCACTTATGTGGCATGGATTCCTTCTCTGCCAGTACATGTCCCATCTCATCTCTTCTGTGGGGTAGGTCTCCAGTGCATGGATGGGTCACCATTTACTCAACCTCTCCTGTGGATGGTCACTGGGATTTTTAGCTCTTCTTTCTTTTCCTGTAAGTTGTGGTGAAGACTGTTCTGTCTTCAGTAGAAGTCTTCCCTGAAGACCGGCCCCGGCTTTGCTCAGGATGTAGAAAGTTGGAAAGAACATTACTCCCAACCTTACAGCACCACAAAAGGGAATGCTGAACACTATCCAAATTCACAATGTTTCTTGAATTCACTGGAGAGCTGAAGTCACAGGCGACCAGCTAACTGCAGTCTAAGGGAAGATAGGTGTATTTAAGGAGATCTGGGATGGGAACACTTGCTTACCTTGGGCAGATGCTCCGGGACACCATACAAGCCAGTCAGAAGAAATAAAGTACATTGAAATTGCCAATGAATTGTTAAACCCTAGTGTGGGCTAGCTTGAGAACACAATGCCCCTGGGAGCTGCAGGGACTTGCCCTCTCACGGACCCTGCTCCACAGACTTTAGGGGGTGTCAGTGCATGGACGACTACAGAGGGGGAGAAAGTCCTAGGGAAGCCTCCCTCACAGTGCAGCTCTGGGCGGGGAGAAGGGCAGATGCTTAGCAAAGGCATGAAGCCCCGCCTGGCTCCTCTTCCTCTTTCCCCTGTGGCAGCCTTCAGCCATTGAAGAAAAAGCAGGAAACCCTACCATCCCTGAAACACTGGTGAAGACCCAGGTGCATCTAGGGGGAGGGAACAGAAGGAAGCCCCCTTCCCCTGGCTGAGACCATGAGGGGTCTCCTGCCCCTGGGAGTGGGACAGGATCACCGAGAAGTCCTCTCCCAAGACCTAATGACACGGTGCTTAGACCTGGGCTGAATGAGACCAGCAGAGAAGGTACCTGCTGCGTCCCACTGTCCCCATCCTGCCAGTCAGTGAGTGATGAGCGGAGCAGTCTCCTGGGGGCGCCGGCACAAATGGAAGACCTAGACATGACGGCAGAGCTGACACCAGAGAACCCTCTGAAGCCAGCCCCGACCCCAGACACACGGCAGCACCAGACAACGACTCTGGAGCCTGTGATGGACCCAGGGTAACCATAGCAACAAGAACCCAGCTAAATCCCTACTAGAAGATTTCTGTATGGGATGTTCCTAAAATGGTGTTGCTATGATCCCTTTTTAAAAAAGAAACACTTTGAAGTCCTTTGAGGTACTAAGGTTTCTAAGAAACTTGCTTTGAGACAAGTTGAGTTTAAGTCTTCTAAAGCAATCTTGAGAATAAGGCAGTGGCAGGTGACCTGCTCTAGGCACTGGCATCACGTCATTTAATGCTACTGATTGGGCCCCTGCTGTGTCCACTGCACTGGGGAGTGTCAGACGATTATCTTTGAGAAAATACGGGTTTGTAAACTGAATCGCTTAAAACTCATGGCACGGCATCACCATTAAAAACATTTCCTTTTAAAAGTAAAATATATTCTTTTGATAAAATAATCCTTCTTTGGGGAAAAGTCACCTATTTATAACACTTAGACCTGGTTTCTTCAGGAGGTTATCATGGATGGAATGTTTGTGTCCCTCACAAATTCATGTGCTGAGGTTCTAACCCCAAATGTGATGGTTTTAGGAGGTGGGGCCTTAGGGAGGAGATTGGGTCATAAGGGTGGGGCCCTCAGGAACTGGATTAGTGCCCCTCTGAGGAGAAACAGAAGAGGGTTTGCCTCCTGTCTCTGCTGTCTGCTCTCTGCCACGTGAGGACACAGCCAGAAGGTGGCCTTCTGCAACTCCATGCTGACACCCTGATCTCGAACACTCAGCCTCCAGAACTGTGAGAACTACACTTTTGTCACTGAAGGCATGTGGCATGTGGCACTTTGTTAGAGCAACGGGAATGGACCGAGACAGGGTGGAATGATGCCAAAGTTGTAGCAACCTCACCGACTCCAGGTCCTGTGCAGATAAACAATAATGATGATTTTTTTCTTAATTTATTTAAGAATGTAATTTTTCTTAATTTGTTTTTAACTTTTATTATTGGAGAAGTGTGGACATACAATGTTATGTTAGTTTCAGGTGCATCACATGGTGATTCAACAATTCTATATGCTACTAGTGGTGATGGTTTTATTACCCTGAGGAATCTTCTTTCTGAAAAGACATCGGCTCGTTTCTCCATTGTTGACAGGACTGTCATCCTCTTTCCCACACTGAGAAGCAAAAGCCCAGTGAGGGCAAGCAGGAACACTAGGATCTGGGTTTCCCTGCTATCCCCCTGAGAGAGGTTTTCTACGAGGCTGACAGGGTTTGGGAAGTTTTGATCCCATTGGAGTAGGAGCAGCCAGCGCAGTCAGAGGACAAATGGAGTGAATAAGACAATGCCTGTGAATGGAGCGCCAGGACATCTATTCCCGGTGCGCCTTATTGTCTGAAAAAAGCTCATGGCAAGAAAGGTTTCTGTGGAGTCATTTTGTTTACCTTGTGCTCCCTTATGGTTATGTTCCAAGTCATCAGCCACAAAGTAGGCTTTGCTGTGAAAGCTGGTTGCTGCTTCAGCATTATGGGGGTGCGGGAGTTCCTTTTCACTGTTCTCACCCGGAGCCATATTAGTTGGATCTCGTGTATTATTAATGCATGCAGCCCGTCTATGTCTTCTGATTAGAGAATTAATCCATTTACATTTAAAGTAATTATTTATAGGTAAGGCCTTCCTAGTGCCATTTTCTTCATTGTTTTCTGATTGTTTTGTAGTTCCTCTATTCTTTTCCTTCTCTCTTGCTGTCTACCTTTGTGATTTGGTAATGATTTTTGTAGTGGTATGCTGGGATCCCTTTTTCTTTAACTTTTGTGTCCGCTAATTTTGTGATTACCTTGAGGCTTACAGAGAACATCTTATAGTGATGACAGTTACAGAGGTAAGAGGATGAGCTTATCCTTACACACTAGAGTTGAGGTACCTGTGGGTCAGGCAGCTGGAGATCTCATCTGAAGCTTAGAAATGGGAACTGTGGTACACTGATGGCCTAGTATTGTAATCCTGGCCTCTGAAATAACCTGACTATTTAATGCTTTAAAGGAAGAACTTAAATTTGTAGACTTAGAATATTCTGAATCATGGTAGAAGCAGCCATTGATTGTGAAAACAGATTTCCAGCATGAAAATGATTTTTCCTACAGCTGGAGAAATACAAGAGTGTCCTCGACCTCATGACCTTTCAGATTTGGTGTTGGCTTTAGCACTCTGCTTCCTGACTGGCTTTGCCTACCAGCTTGGTCTCTGTGGTCCCTTGGTCCTGCCCATTTGTGTAATTTTGAGCAATAGTGGGCTTCAGCTTCCATATTGTTCCATTTACTCTGGCTATCTAACAAACTACCCCAAAACTTAGTGGCTTAAAAAAACCCCGAACATATGTTTTTATCATGGATCAGCAATATGTGCAGGACTCTGCCTACTTCATTCAGTGCCAGCTGAGGTGGGTTGAAGACTAGGAGCTGGAATCTTCTGACGGCTCACTCACTCACTCAGTCACTCACTCAGTCACTCAGTCACTTAGTCACTCAGTCACCTGTCTGGTGGTTGATGTTGGATTTTGGCTGAATCCTAACTAAGACTGTGGGATGGAACACTCTCCATGTGGCCTCTCCGTGGGGTCTGGGCTTCCCAAAAATATGGTGACTGGGAGAGAGAGAAAGAGGGAGTGAGAGATAGAGAGAGAGTGAGATGGAGGGAGGAAGGAAAGGCAGGAGGAAGAGAGAGAGGTGGAGGGAGGGAGAGAAAATTGTCCTGTGCCCTCAAGGCTCACAGCTTGACTTCCCCTGGGTTCTAGTCACTGGGGAGATCACAGAGTCCCTCGCAGGTTCAGGTTAAATAGATTTCCCCTGTTGATGGGAGTGGTGAGGTTTGGAAAGAGCACGTGGGAGCAAAGTACTGCTGTGGGTAGTGTTGGAGGACACCTTCTGCCCCGGGGGTCCCGGGGTCTGCACCATTCCCTTGACATGCTACTGCCCCCCCAACGCACTCCTGGCTCTGGCTGTGCGCTCTCCTTCTAGCTTTGCGGACCGTGGCTCAGCCTTGCAGGATGGATGGGGCGTGAGTTGTCGTTCTCACATTCTCATGTCCCCACAAACAAAGTGATCAAAGGTGACAACATCAACTTGACAGCCACTGGTGGAGAATGCCAAAGCCAAGAAAAATGTTTGTGAAGTCTGAGCCTTCCAGATTTTCTTCTCTTGTCAGCAAAAACAGTTAGATTTAGGGACCTGTAGTTAGCAGTGAGATTTAAGATGTTTACTCACACAAATCAAAAAGCACAGGTCTTCTTGGGTTAACCAGGACAAATTTATGATGGAGAAATTATGTTTAAAAAAGAGAGAGAGAGAGAGAGAGACTGTGCATTGAGCTAAGATTCTTCTGCCGGCAGGATAATTTTTCCTTCTGAAATTTTGAATTTCTCATCAAGGTGAAAGGTGCTGTGGGTGACCTTGTTTATGACGGAGAAAGCAATAAATTTGCCAAGTGAAGTTCTTCCCTGGAAGTTCATCTGTTGCTGACTTTTGTTGCAGAGCTGCTTTGATTTATCCGCGAGGCAAACTTCGCCGACACGCGGGATGATTAAACTGGCCAGTGGCTGAAGTCGGATACAGGGTAATCCTGACCGGGCTGAGCCACACGGCTGGGGCTGGCTTTCTCCAGCAGGGCCCGCTGACCCTGGCCAGGTGTTAGGAGAAGATTTATAGCACGGATGGAAAAACAAAGAAGAGCCACGGAAATGGACAAAATAAATTCCCATCTTGAAATCAGTCAAGGCCAGAGTCTGAAGGAACCTGGTGTAAAAACGAGCGTCTTGCCAACATTTTCTAAGTGATTTGCAAAAACATGCTTTAAAGCACATAATACATTTGTGTAAAAACATGATCAGGCCTTAGCTGTGGAAACTCGGAGCAAAGGCAGTAAAAGTATGGATTGTGAAAGTATGGGTAGGTTGGCCAATCCACTCACTTAGCACCCTTCGTTGGGCACGATTTACGTTACTAGGCAGTCCGCTGGGCTCGTGAAAACACAGAGTCTAAAAGGCACTTCTTGCCCCTAAGAAGTTCATAGTCTTGTAGGGGAGTGCAGTCAGCGGAATAAGGCTCCCCCAAATATCCTGATCCTGTACGTGTTACCTTCTATTGCAAAAGTGACTTTGCAGGTGTAAGTGAGTGAAGGATGTTGAATTGGGGAGGTTATCCTGGGTTGTGTGGATGGGCTGTAACTGGGATCAGCGTCTCTGTATGAGGGAGGCAGAGGGAGATGCGGCCAGAGAAGACGACAGCCGCTCAACCCCGGAGCCAGAGGTTATGCTGTTAGCTCTGCAGACGGAGAGAGGGGCCTTGAGCCAAAGAGCGTGTGTCTAGAAGCCGGGAAAGAGAGCGCGGCCTTGCCAGCACTTTGGTTTGGTCCAGTGAAACCCAGTTTACATTTCTGACCTCCAGAACCATAAGGGAATAAATCTGTGTTGTTTTCAAGCCACCAAGTTTGTGATAACTTGTTAGAGTTGCAGCGGGAAACTCATACAGAGAGTTAGACTATCTCTGTCTACACAGGGTCACTTTAAGGAATGTCCTGCTGCTTTTCAGATAATGTTTATCATCTAAGGGATGATAAATAAAACATTTCCACTGTTTATGGCTTCGGCTTTAATTAACAATCGGGAGCCCACATTCAAATGCCTGAGGCTGTCAGGGGGAGGGTAGCGATTACAGATGACAGCCCTTGTTAGAAGGTTTTAGTAAAGCAGTGAGGAGGGAGGGCCGTGGGAGACTCACCAGGTCAGGTCTCCATTCTGGGAGATGTATGACGTCAAGAGATTGGTTTTCAAAGAAACAAATAGATTGAAACTTAGGCGTGCAGGCAGATTTTCTTTGTCAAATGTCCATTTGGGATATTGCCCAGTGACTCCAACCATCTTGCTATTACTTAGAAACGAGTTGTATCTTCCCCCTCAGAGCCTTCAAGTCTCCTCACGGTGCCAACTCTATCACCCGATGGAGATTCCGATTTTTGGCGGTAACTCCAAATTGTCTCTGAAGTCCAGTGATTAGCTGAGGTACGAAGTTGTCTCTTGCCATTTGGGTTAAAAATTGGGTAAAGACAAACTAGTTCACACATGCAAACAGACCCCACGCGGGGCGTGACTCTGATGAAGTACTTGTGTGTGTGTGGCGGGGGGGGGCTGTGTTTGTGTGGGATAGTTCACTGAATTCAAGTCACCACACGCTGTACAAAGCTTGTTGCTTTCTGCCTCACCAAGAAGGAAAGTAACCTGCCAATTAAACAGCAGCATGATTCTTTTCTAGAATTTTTACCTTATGGTTATTTATCAAAAGAGATATTTTAGCCTATTTCGACAGATTTATTTGTTTGTTTATTTATTTATTTATTTTTACTTATCACTCTGTGCATGTCTGAAAAAGAAAATGTAGGTAAAATCAGAGGAGACAGTCCCGAAACATCTTCTCCCTCAGAGTCTGAGTCCTGTGAATCATGTTTGACTCACAGCCCCTAATTTCCAGGCTGGGCAGCACAGTGTGCCCGTGGGCTGTGAAGGCGCCTTCTAGAAAAGAGCGCTCCACCACATCCCGGGGGCTTTCCTCCACGCCTTGTGTGCCCCCTGTGCAGACTGGATGCCGGCGGTCCTTCCTCTGACCATGAACATTTGCTCTGCGGACAGCACTCGTGCTTCGGCTGCTCTCTTTCCATGCCCTTCTGCGTCCCCCACAACATTCCATGTTAACATAGAATCATAATGTCACGAATAGACTTTTTTCTAAAGAGCTGTTTCCAGTTTATAGAAGAATTGGGCAGAAGGTACGGAGTTCCCTGTACGTCCCCATGTGATCTTTCTGCAGACATCTAAGCCACGCGGGGAGGCTGGACAATGCCCCTCGGAGGAAGGGAGATTGGGCTGGCTGTCGAGACGGGCTCTGCACACAGTCGGCTGGTGGCAAGTGCCTCGTGAGCAGCGCATGGCCGAGGGCAGGACTGTAAGAAATCCCAACTTCAGAGGGGTTAGCAGGTGACAAAGTGTGCCTGTTGGAATTGCTGGAATGTATTGCCTTTGCTTAAGGTTGTGCAGTTTGAAATCTGTGTATAGCATCTCTGTGAGCGGCTTATTACAGCTATTGTTATTTACCGTGTTATGAATAAACCGTGTTATGAATAAATGACCGCTTAGAAAGGAAACGGATTTGTTCAAGGTCACGCACCCTCAGGGCCATTGACCGTGGCCCAGGGTCAGTAGGGCAATCACTCTGACTTTTTTCTTCTCATGGAGATAGGATGCATTGCAGCGTTGCCATGCACCACAGTTTTTGAGAAACAGGAACCCGTGCACACAAATTTAATGTAGGAAGACAAATACTCTTCCTCTTGATGCTGATTCCTGCGTGGTTGGTGATGGCTGCCAAGAAGGCATTTATGCAGGTAAAAGTTCAGTGGGATAGAAAGGGTCTTTGGATGTTCAGTTTAGATTTTCAAATGGTAATTGACTTTTCAGACAATGAAGGACAGTTCTGTTTCCTTCCTTTGCTCTCTTCTACTTGCTAATTTATCCTCAAATGTTATCCCTAGTAGGAAGGAACCTGAGGTTTTTTTTTTTTTTTAAAGGTCTTTAAAACACTTTCATTTAAAAACCTAATTTGCAAGGACTATTGATTTAATTGGCCTGAGGTCATTTGCTGGATTACTAATGTCCCTGTGCTCTCTCCTGGAAGTAGACATGTGGGAATTATTGCGGAAGGAGGGTTTATTAGCTTAGCTCCTGTGAAGGATTCAGCTAAGGTCTCCTGGTGGTATCTGCCCAGCCTTTCTGTCTGCATTCAACTACGATGGACCTCTATTTGCTTGAGTCCGACGGAAGGCAGAGAAGTTACCGGCAAGCACTGAAGTATATGACATTCGGAAGAGATGGTGTCCTAGGATAGTGTTTAGCCAGTGAGTTGATGATTTTTGGCTTCCGTAGCTAAAATGGAGAAGTCACGAAGATACAAGTTTCATGGTGGCATATACCTTGGCGAGGTTCTCCATGATCATATGTATGTAACATGGTTGGTTTTGCTGATCTGGCTCACTCATTATTAAGCACAACTAAAAATCAATACTGAAATCTTTTTTCTTTTTTTTTTTTTTTAAAGATTTTATTTATTTATTCGACAGAGATAGAGACAGCCAGCGAGAGAGGGAACACAAGCAGGGGGAGTGGGAGAGGAAGAAGCAGGCTCATAGCGGAGGAGCCTGATGTGGGGCTCGATCCTAGAATGCCGGGATCACGCCCTGAGCCGAAGGCAGACGCTTAACCGCTGTGCCACCCAGGCGCCCCTGAAATCTTTTTTCTTATTCGCTAAACTCTGCAGCACTGATGGTCTGGTTACTTTCAACTTCATTCATGTATGATTTCAGCTCTGTTCTGGATTCCATTGACACCACTCTTAGCTGGATCTTACCTGGCCTCTCTGTTTTTATCAGGTTTCTTTTCTTTTTCCCTTACGAGGATCCCTGTAGTCCTTTCTTCTTCTCACTGATCCTTTCTCTGCATGATTGGGTCCTTTTTCATGACTCCACCTAATATCTTTATGTTGATATCTCACACACACACACACACACACACACACACACTACACACATACACACACTACACACATACACACATGCACACACAGAGAGAGGGGTATATATATAGAGAGGGAGAAATCTACCCATTCTCAGCCTATTTCCAGATCTCCTGCATATATAACCTCTCCTGAATGTTGCAGAAACTCAGTGTGTCTGGAACTGAGCTGATCATCGAGCCTACAAACTGTAGGCTCGATTTTGGTGCAATTAGGAACATTCAAAGTTACAAACATACAGGAGAAGTATTGTTTAATGGATCTGTTCCAGTACAGAGGGGTGTCCCCAAAGATATACAGCAGGGTTCTTCCTTTATCTTGTCTTTTACTGGTAATTTGGGTATAGATGTTGATGGCTGGTTGACCAAATATTTTGGGTGGTATGAAATGTCTTAGGGGGCAGTGAATATGGTAGATGCCAGAATCAAGACCCCAACTGATCTCAGTTGGCTTTAATGATTGGCCAATCTTAACAAAATAAAGTTTAATGGGGACAAATATAAAGTTTTGTCTTGTGTCCAAAAAAATCCAACTGTACGAGTAGAGAATAGAAGAGATATGACTGAACCAATATCAGATGTGAAAAATATATAGTTTTTGTGTTTTGTTGGCTGTAGCTTCAACATGAATTGGCAGAGTGATGTGTCTGCCTTTAGAGCTTATCTGTTCTGGGGTTGCCTCCCATCTATCACTTAAGAAGAAAATTGACACAATGGGCTGTTATTAGGAAGAAGGTTTTTGACAACACATCCCATGAGGCCTTGGGTAAAAGAACAGAAGCTACTGAGCTTCTCACAGAGACTTTCTTTCTTTTTTTTTTTTTTTAAGATTTTATTTATTCAGCAGAGATAGAGACAGCCAGCGAGAGAGGGAACACAAGCAGGGGGAGTGGGAGAGGAAGAAGCAGGCTCATAGCGGAGGATCTGATGTGGGGCTCGATCCCATAACACCGGGATCACGCCCTGAGCTGAAGGCAGACGCTTAACCGCTTTGCTACCCAGGCGCCCCTCAAAGAGACTTTCTTGAATCAAAAAGAATGGCAGAAGTAATACCTTGTTATGGACAATCATGTATCTGGCAATAGGGTGGGGAAACACCAGGGGCCCAGGAGGGAGGGGTGAATAGAAGGGCTCACCGCTTAGCCCATCAGTGTTTTGCAGAGAGTCTTTTTCATTGGCTAAGCGGCTAGTTGACTCCTGCCAGCTATCTCTTGCCATCACCTCGGAGCACATTATTGATTAAAATATAACTGGCTCTTATAACTGATTAAATATAATAGGTCCCCAAAGGGAGGAAACCCCAAGGTGGGCTCTTGGGCAGAGGAAGGAAGGTGAGGACCTCTCCGTGGAATCAAAGCACAGGTAGGGGCTGAAAATCACTTTCTTTGTTAGGGAACAGATCCACAATTTCTCCGATTGCACTTCTTTTCCACTCTCAGAACCTTCTAGAGTAGATGGGTATAAAAGAAATAACTAATGGCTGTAAAAATAGCACTACCATTTGATTTTTATAACAAGACCACATGTAGACAGGCTGCTGTGGAGAAAACCCAGGAGAGAGGTTAAAAAATCCATCCAAGGCTACTCGTTGGTGACAAATGTGGATCATTTAACCCTCGGCTCCAGGACTGTAGCCTATTTGGCTCGTCAAGGTGCAGTGGAGTGGGCTGAGGCTGGCGGTCCTGGAGAACATAACCCTCAGCTGGGTCTCTGCGTCAGAGAGGAGTTATTTCTCTTCAACTAGAAACACTGACTTCCTGATGGTCAGGTAGTTTCCAGATGGACGTAGCAGGACTAGGCAGTCTGATGCCTCTTCTGGGCTCCTGGGTGGCGCGGGCACTTGGACAGCTGCCTGCCGCTGCCCTCCCGGCTCACGGAGCAGTTGATGGAGGCTTCTGAGCTCGCTGCCGCTGGAACAACTTAAGGGGACTTGCATTCTCTGAAGCTCCGCGATGGTAAGTGTATGGATTTCCTGGGGCTGCCATCGCAACGTGCCACTGGTCTGTGGGCGTAAACCAGGGACATTCACTTTCTCACTGTTCTGGAGGCCAGAAGTCTGAGATCAAGGTGTGGGCAGGGCTGTGCTCTAAGACCTTCCTCTTCTCTCTTAGCTTCTGGTGGTGCCGATGTGTTTTTGGAGTAGTGTGGTTGAGCTTTGGGGCCGAAGGTCAAAAAAGAATTCCTGAGGCATCTTCGGTGCAGAAATTGGAAAGGGCTGCTGCCTCAGGATTGTGAGGAGCAAGTGGTTATACATCTTGGGGTTGGGAAAAGTAAAGATAAGGGAAGTTCCAAAAGGACTTTGATCTGCTAAAGAAGGCTCCCAGGATCCTGGAGGCCTGGCTATTGTCAAGCTAAGGTTGCTTTTCCCTCCAGCAAAGTATTAATATGAAGACCTTGGGAGCTGCCAGCAGGAGTTCATACTCTGCCTGCTGCTAGCAACTCCCAAGGGCTGCAGGTGATAAGGACATTTAATCTTATCTACATTCCTTCTGCCTCTGTTTCCCCACGTCAGTGCCGTCAATCCTTGGTGTTCCTAGGCTGGCTGCCGCTCGCTCCAATCTCGCGTCTGGGATAGTGGGGCCTTCTCCCCAGTGTGTGTGTCCGAATCTCTCCTTCCTTATGAGGTCACCAATCACTGGATGAAGGGCCAACTCTAATCTAGCGTGCCCTTACCTTGATTACATCTGCGGAGCCCCTTGGCCACGAAAGGGAACGTATTCGAAGGTGCTAGGGATTAGCATGGGGCCCTCTGTGCAGGACACTGATCTGCTTCCTGCACACCCAACATCAGAGCAGAGAACCACGTAAGAGCAACAACACAACGCCCATCATGGTGCCTTTCCCATAACAGACTCTGGATATGTCTTTTTGAATCGGATTAGAATGTATGTAGATCTGTCGCTCTCAAGTTCCCCTCAGGAGGAGGCAAGCTTGCTGGGAGCATGTTGACCTTCCTGCCTTGGAAAGCGTGGCGGGGGGGGGGGGCGCTGGGTCAACCCCATGCGCTGTGAGGTGGGAGCTGAGATTTCCAAGGGGACAGTGATCGAGGGCTTTGGGGAGAAAACTTTAGTGCAGGTGTAAAGCAGAGGGACAACGGCTAAGGCGGCAATCCAGAGCGACAGGGGCGGGAGGCCAGCGAAGGGCGGGGTCTGCAGGGATCAACAGCAACGGTGGTGGTAATAGTAATGCTCTGTGTGAACGGTCATTCTGGTCATTCCGTGCAAGCACTGCGTTAACCGCTGTAATCGTGTTTAACTCTGACAGGAGCCTTGGGAGGTGGGAACCGTGAGCGTCCTCATCACACGGATGAAGAAACTGAGGTGTAGAGAAAACAGAAATAGCTTGCCAAAGGTCAGGAGCTAGCAGGGGCAGAGTCAGGATTGGAGTTGAAGTCAGTTCAACTCCTGAGTCCAGAAGATCAAGCCGTGTTCACAAGCGTCGGTCCCACTTTGGGTGTCCCGAGTCTGTGTATGGTACCTGACACTTTTCCCATGGGGCGGCCCCAGCACGCAAGCCTTAGGGGACCGGACCCAACAGGCTGGTTTTATTTGCACTAAATTCCGACCAGCTGCACTGACTACAGTTGAGATCATTGAGAATAATTTGGTGGGCATCATAACAATCAGTTCTTTTACTATTATTTTTGTTGTTTTCCATTGGCGAATCATCTCTTACAGTGTTTTTTTCTTACAGTTTTATTGAGACATAATTGACTTACATAGGATTAAGGTATACGGCATAATGACTTGGCATCCGTATATTGCAAAATGATTACACAGTGTTAACACTGATCTCCTAGAGTTACAAAAAACTTATTTTTCTGTAGTGTGATTTGCATCTCTGGTCAATCAGTGGCTTCTAAATTAAGTCCAGTTTTGGCTTGCCTCATAACAGTCCGTTCTTCTATAATTATTATTATTTGTCTTGTTGTTATTTTCCACTGGCAAAACTTCTCTTATAGTGTTATTTGCAGCTCTGATCAATTGATGGCTTCTAAATGAAGTCCGCTCCGGGCTGGCTGTTAGGAATTCTGCTGGAGCTGCCAGTTGCATTTTGGCAAGAGCACCCAACGGGGGTGTGTGTGTGTGTGTGTGTGTGCCCCCTGTATTAGCATTTTAATTGCCGGCTGATTGCTTTCCTGTTGCAGAACTCAGCCCACAAAGGTATATAGCAAGCAAGTTTCAATTAATTCTTATCCTGTGATTTACTGGCCCTATAAAGCACATCTCCCTGTAGCACTTGGAAAGCAATATCCTTAATGTACTGAAAGCCATACAGAACATTAAGGAAGAAGAATTGCCTTTACTAAAGTGTGGGCATCTGGGGTCTCGAGGAAAAGTCCCGTTTGAATGATAGTACATTTTCTTGGGTGGGTTCTCATGGGAACAAAACGACCCAAGCTAAACACCTAGGCTCATCTAAACTCCAGGCTGGGTATTAGCTCCTAAGGCCAGGGCTCAGCAGTAGAATCTGCGAGAGTGTCCACCTTGAGCTGCTTTGTTTCGTAGGGGAGCTTGTGCATCAAAACGACCTTGTGAAGCTCAGCAAACGGATACACCAGGTTCCTAACGTGGGTTATTAGACCTAAGAATTGGGAGCTTGGCACATTCTGGAAACATTTGGGAAAATTCCTGGGCCCCATTGCACAGATGTGTCAGGAGGCATGGGGCATTGACCCAAAACAGCCTTATGTCCCCTTCTGCTTGACTCACCTTCAGACAGGTTTCTTCCTTACCGTGGGTCCCCAGTTTCCCTCTTCTTAGGTATTTACTCTAGAAAACTTGTAACTGTAAATTCTTTCTCTGCCCCTTGAGATTCCCCAAGCTGATAAAATCGAACACTTAGAATGGGTGAATTAAACCATATGTAAATAATATCTCTATAAACGCCGGGGAAAAGGTGAGTCACTGAGCCTGAATACCAACAAAGGCTGTAGGAAGTAATATCTTAGCGGAGAGAGCACCAGCCGGACTCCGAGGTCAGGTCCCAGCTCTGTGGCTTCCTGTATGTGTGACTTTGGGCAAGTTAGATTCGTCTGCCAAACAGAGACAATAGCATACCTTCTAGGGCTTCCCTGAGGATGAACCGGACGTCTGCGTGTGAACCACTTCGAACAGTGCTTGTCCCTCTGTGCTGTTTGAGGTTCACCTCTCTCGTTATCTGCTGTGGGCTGCCGGCCAGTTTCTCGAGTCTTGAGGTGAAGGGCAGCCTCTCTGGGGGACGAGAGGAGACGGAGTTGAATGGATGTCCTGTCTTAAAAGGGTCCAGTCTGAAAGCAGATTCCCGGTCTAGAGATGCGGGAGAAGCTGCCGCCAATTTGTAGAGACAGTGTTTTCCTAATACACTGATCCGCCTGTCGTCTAGGGAACCTAGATATTTGGGATGCTGGGGTTTATAAAACCTTGGCCACACCATCTCCAGCAGAGTCTCCCAAATAGCCCTCCTCTGAATCACCGCCTCCCAAGACCTTTAGAGAAAGATTTATTGTTCAGAAAAATTTGGAGCTCACTAGATTAAATGGAGTTTAAAAGGGCTTCTTTATTGCTGAATTCTACAATCCTTCCTTTGCTGATGTACGTTGTAAATCTGCAAAAGGAGGATGAGCTAGGCAGTATTTTCCAAACTTATTTGAATTTGTAATCTCTTTTTCATAGAAAATCTTCCACAGAACAGGGTCTGGGAGAAAGAGGTGCTCTGGAGACATGTAGATTACCTTCGCCTACCTCTCTGCATTATGCAGGTAGCAGGGATGCTGGGGAGCCAGAAATGCCCTGGTTCCATCAGGAGGAAACGATTCAGGGACAACAGACTTCCCTAGAGAAGAGAATCCACGTGGCGAGGGACAGTGGAAAGTGTTCTTCTGGTGGAAGGATTTGTCACTCAGTCGCAGAGGCCCCTCATGGAGCCTCTGGGCCCGTGTGAGTGCGTCCGTGGGAGCCACGGGGCAGGTGTGGCTGAGTGAGCGAACCTTGTCGGTTGGACTCGTCTGTTGCTTCAATCAGTTGCTTTCATTGTTAACACTGTCTAGTTTTATGTTTCGTAAGAATTCCGTCATGCTCTGGAGCTGCCCCAGCCCCCGACGGCTCCTTGACTCTCTGGGTACCGAAGTTTCCTGCCACCAAATTAAGCTCTGCTTGAAATGTCTTCCCCCAAGCGCGTTCTTTTTGAGTTAAGTGATTTCTCACTTTCCTGAAGATTCGAAGGTTATGGGGAGGTGATGCCATCTTTGGGCTCTGCTCCCTTCCTGCCAGCCCCTGGCTCGCTAGAGGTGTGATTCTGTCTACGCATCTACCTGTGTTGGTCTCACCTCCTATGCTAAGTATTTTTTTTTTTTAATGATTTTTTATTATATTATGTTAGTCACCATACAGTACATCCCCGGTTTCCGATGTAAGGCTCGATGATTCATTAGTTGTGTATAACACCCAGTGCACCATGCAATACGTGCCCTCCTTACTACCCATCACCGGTCTATCCCATTCCCCCACCCCCCTCCCCTCTGAAGTCCTCAGTTTGTTTCTCATAGTCCATAGTCTCTCATGTTTCATTCCCCCTTCTGATTACCCCCCCCTTTCTTTATCCCTTTCTTCCCCTACTGATCATCCTAGTTCTTATGTTCCATAGATGAGAGAAATCATATGATAGTTGTCTTTCTCTGCTTGACTTATTTCACTATGCTAAGTATTTTTTAAGATTTTTTTTCCTCCAAGCAAATATAGTTCCTTTCCTAAAAGCATTTCTGAGCCAGCTATTAAAAAGGTCAACATTTCCTCCGGTGTATCAGTTAGGATGAGCTAGAAGGCAGAAGCAGCTTCAATATCTGAAGTACGAAGAGACTCGTGTGGGGAATTTAGGATTTTACTGCCTTTATGAGGCTGAGGGAGTGAAGATCAAGGAGGCAATTTTCAGGAAATCTCCAAGTGCAGAGATTGCTGGAAGTCTCACCTCCTGCAGCATTCAGGTGAGTTGGGGGGGGTGGTTCTTGGGAGGCTGCCCGAGATGCCTGGAGGTGCTGGTAATGACTTCAACACAGCTCCAATGAGAGGTGAGGCTGAACCCCACTACTGTTTAATCAGCAACATACAAGCAACCAAGAGTCATGACCTTCTCTTTCCATTCTGCCTGCAAGTTCTGCGTGAGTGCCCCTCGGTGAGGGGATCCGATTGGAGCCTGAGCGGAAAGGGAGTTGGGAGATGTCGTTTCCTGTACAGGGGATGGCTTAGCAGGGGAGGAGGGTGGTGAGGATCAGGAAGCAGAATTGTTCAGATATGATTTCGGAGGGGAAGGACGGGGCAGGGGCATCCGGGCAGGGAGAGCGAGACCCCAGCTCAGGGACCAGCCTGGTCTGAGAGAAGCTGAGGGACCTCTCTCACAAGAGAGGGCTGGGAATTCTGATGGTGACCAGGTTGTGGGGACCCTTGAACCAGCAGGTGGTGACTAGGCACGTCATCAGGAAGATGTACCTGGCAGGGGGAGGGGCGCTGGAGGCCTTGCTCACTGGGCAAGAGCCGGCTGTCCCCCCAAGCACCACTCCAGCCCCTGACGGCTCCTTCCCCAGGATATGGGTTCTAGGTTTGGAATGTTTTCCTGCCCCTGTCACTGAGGGTGTGATACCTTGAGGGACACAGTGTCCTCTGGGTGGGAGCTGTCAGGGCAGTTGTAAAGCCCTATGCTTTCGTATTTGTGGACCTGCCACCAATTTAACGGGGTCTTGAGTAAGGTCACGAGAAAACAGACTCTTCCTCGATGAATTGCTGGTGCGCAGTATCTGTTGTTGCGTTTGGCAAAATAAATCTGTTTTACTGGCTGTTTGCTTTTGAAAATGAAAGCTCTTGGAAATTACATTTGGTTCAATTTTTCTGTCACCCTTTGAATGGTGACATGTGAGTGTTCTTGGGGATCGGTGCGTTCCTCATTGGGCCCCCCATTCCAACCACATCAACCATCAGCCAGTCAACCAGCCCGTCCCACCAAGCTCGGAAGGGTGGTGCTGCCTTTTGGAAAACCTGGTAGGAATCCAGGTGTAGAACGTTTTGTTATTTCCCACCACGGAGCCTGGGTCCCGCTGCACGACCTCTATGCACATATGTGCACTCAATGGATTACTAATGGAATCTAAATTGTAGATGAATTTTACCCCATGAGCTATGGCCCGCCAGTCCCCACCTGTGAATGGTAGATTTTAAAAAGCTTTGCATGTTGCTCGCAGATTCAACAGCCTATTAGTGAGACTGCCTGTGTTGCCTTTAATTTGATTAAACAAAATGCCTCTTGCAACCATTGATTGAAGGCTTACGATGTGCGTATTCCCATGGCAGGCCTTGTGAGGCCCAGGGTGTCCCTGCGCCCACGGTCCACGCCAGCCACGCCACTGGCCGGTTCACAGAACACTCTCACGCATAGCGTGAAAGCCGCAGGACATCCCTGCCCGCTGAGAAGGGGAGGCGTCAGTTCCTACATTTTGTTAAGATGATAAAATTAAAGCTGAGCAAGCTTAAGGGGCTGTGTGCCTCCATAGAGCCTCTCTGTGGCGGCAAAATTCATGGTCACACTGTTAACATTTAAACAGATTTTATCAAAACTTTGTAATTTTTTAAAATTTAAATTCAATTAGCCAACATATAGTACCTTATTCGTTTTCGATATAATGTTCAATGATTCATTAGTTGTGTATCATACCCAGTGCTCATCACATTTTAAAAATCATCATTAAAGGTATTTCTCAAACACTTACTAGTGTGTAGCCGGGAGGGTGGATAATCTGGACTATTTTGTTACATCTGTTCTCGTGAATATTACACATAAGTTTGTGAAGATTCCCTCCCTCTTTTCCTTCTTCTCCTTCTCCCCCCTGTGCCGTTTCTCTGTCTCTTTCTCTCTCTTTGTCTATCTGTCTCTCTGACTGTCTCTGTCTCTCTCGCTATCTCTGTCTGTCTCTCTCACTGTCTCTCCCTTTCAGTCAACACTTCTCTAGCTTTGGCTGGTGTCACAAGAAGCAGACACGGCGCCTGCCTCTCTGAGAGCTGCTCACGCCCCTAAACACACCCGGCCGTGTCTTTGCGGTGCCCCGAGGCCACAAGATTCATGGCTGTTGGCTTTTGTGTGTTTCCCTCCAGACTTCAAAGGATTGGTTCTCCACTATCCCAGGACTATGCTTCAATGTTTCAAGGCCGCTGCCTGGATCTGCCTTCTCTTTTCTTGGGGTCTTTCTAGCAGCCAGATGGTTAGCTGGCCAAGGCTTTGCTTTCATGGGTGACCCCCACTACTGTTCATTGAGAGCCTGCCCTGCTCACGGTCTGTTCTAGAAGCTGAAGACTAGTGGGAATCCTTGCCGCCACAGAGCACATGCTCTATTGGGAGGAGCCACACGAGGGACTAGTAAGTAACAAAAGTATTTGGTATAACTAAGTATATAAATAAATATTAGTATTTATATGGCAATGAATGCTATGGATAAACAAGGCAGAGAAGAGGGGTGAGGACCATGTGGGTGGGTCCTGTGCTATTTAAAATATGAAAATAGAAAATAGGGTGGTCAGGGAAGCCTCACTAAGCTGGCATCTGAGTGGAGACCTAGGGGAGTATGGGAGCAGACTACGTGCACACATGGGGCAGACTACTCGGGCAGACAGAACAGCATGTGCAGAGGTCCTGGGGTAGGGCATGCTGTCCTGTCCTGGAACAGCAAGGAGGCCTGCATGGCTGGGGAGGACTTAGGAGGGGTGGAGAGTTGGCAGTGAGGTCAGAGAGAGAAGGGGTGAGAGCACTTTGGGGCCTATAGGGCTTTGTAAGAACTTTCGTGTTTCTTCTACGTGGGAAGCTGTCCTAGGCTCTGCCTGAGTGCTAGCCAGAGTCGTTCTCTGGGTGGAGAGCTTTACATCAGATTCTGACCTGACCCAGGGGAAGGCCAGCCATGTTGACCAGAGTCAGTAGTTCCAGGTGAAAAGACTCTCCCTCTTAGTAACTGATTTGGGGCAAATTCTTTACCTCTGTGAGCCTCAGCTTCCTCACCTGTAGAGCAGGAATTATAATAATAGTACCCACTTGTAGGCTCATTCTTTCTGGCTGTTCAGCATCTGAAACTTCTTCCTGAGTTTGGGAAATTCTCTTGGGATTTTTAAGAATTCTCTTAGGAGTCTCAAAAAAAGCAGAGCCTGTCTCCTCCCATAGGAGAGAAATACCAGGTCTTTGCTTTCGGTCTGTCTGTGGGCAGAGGGGGGCAGGATCGCAGGGTTCTTGCCCCCGGAGTCGAAGCATGAAACTCGTGAACACAAAAGGATGAAGAGGGCGTTTATGAAGTGAAGGTGAGAGCAGAAAGGAAAGAAAACAAGCTCTCTAGAGGGAGCGGGGTCCCGCATGGGCAGCCCCTGGGGGCTGCCACGGGCAGTGTTTTATTGAGGACCGACCAGGAAGCTTGTGGCCTAGAGATTCTGGGGCCGTCTTGGTCTGAGCAAGGACCATTGATAACACCCTTAATAGTTTACTTCTTTGAGGTTTGGTCATTTTCTGTGATTACAATATAGCTGCCAAAAAAATATACCCCCTAACATCCAGGGCCGGGCGTCTGGTATGTTCCCTCATCTCTGGTTTTGTTCGCCTCAGCATTTCTCCACAGCTGGGGTTTCTGTGAGCCTGGTCACGTAGTTCCCTGCATGAACCGAGTCAGGGGAGTCAGGGGCTCCCTCTCTGTCCCTGCCTAGCCCTTAACCCTTTCCTGACTCAAGAGCGCAGGGAAGGGAGTGAGTTTCCATTGGTGAGACACAGCAGCTATCATACAGGGAGGTGTGTGTGTGTGTGTGTGTGTGTGTGCGTGTTTGTTCATGCATGCCTTTGTGCACATGTGTGTGTACATGTGTTGGTGACATGTCTTCCATGGGCAAGTCTCCATGACAGGTAGTTGTTAGTTCATAAAGGTTGTTCTGAGTGCGTCACTGAAGGGTGTGTTCACACTGATGAAGGCGTATAAACAGTTTGAGACAAAGATGGTCCCTGATCCATGCTCCTTCTGCCTGGCTCTCCTTACGTGGCTGTTTAAGTCCTAGAATGCTCTGTATAGTGGCTGTTCCTAGGTTGGGGCTTTTTATAAATTGCTGAGAGAATTTGTAGTAAATGTGATGTGTGTAAATTTTTGTGCTGAATTTGAGTGAACTCTACTTCTTGCAGACACACTTAGAAGTGCCCTGAGAACTTTTCATTCTTCAGGTGATTTTAGCGCACAAACCTCCCCATAGAATGCACTGGTCACAACAAATACAGACGGGCGGGCAGCCAGCCAACGGTGAGGTGCCGGTGCGGGGCAGCCGGGCAGGCTCGGCCGAGTGCTCGGCCAAGTGCCTTGTTCTTTCCCCAGCTTCTCTGTGCGAAAGACCCAAGTTGCTGCGTCAGCAGAATGCACCTGACTCTTCCATGGCTTTCTAGAGCTGTTTCTTTACTCCTGGAAATCAGAATGTCCTGCGTGACTGGCCGAGGATCTGCTGTGTGGACGTGCTCTGACTTGGGTGATTTATTGCAGAAATGCAGGGGCGGTTCCACCTTGGTCTAAGTTGCAAACTCCTGGAGGCACGTTCCTGCTGCTTTGTATCCTTATAGCAGCCCCCCCCCCATGTGACCAGCCCGCGACCCCTTGTGAGGGTGACTGCAGTCCCCTTTAGTCTGGGAACACCTTCTAGCCTCTGCTCGATCCATGGCCTCGTACTTTAAACAAAGTAATGAACGACACTGAAATTGCGCAAGGGGTTGCAGGAAGAAGTTCAGCCAAGAGAGAAACAATTTAAGAATGAAAAAGCTCTTTTCTCCTTGTGGTCACCCACCTCCCGGCCGGTTCTCCCAGGTCCCTCAAACCGCGTGTGTGGACTCCCTACCACCCGCTGGTCCTTGGGAAAAGACATGCACGCAGCCAGATTCATTGAAGGCCTTTAAACAATTTTTTTTTTTTAAAAAGATTTTATTTATTTGAAACAGAGAGAGAGAGTGAGCACCAGCGGGGAGGAGCGGCAGGCAGAGGGAGAAGCAGAGTCCCTGCTGAGCAGGGAGCCTGATGTAGGACTTGATCCCAGGACCCTGGGATCATGACCTGAGCCGAAGGCAGATGCTTCACCATCTGAGCCACCCAGGCGCCCCTACTGAAGGACTTTTTGAGGCTCTCATGGCAGACACGTACTGGAAAGATATTTGGTATATTAGCCCTAAGTCAAAGGGCTGACACCGAACAGAAGGAATTCTAGACCCTTGCAGCAGGTTATCTGGGGAATAGAGTCTCTGGCCTCTCCGTCACCCGGTGCCTCTAAATGAGCTAGAGGAGAGTGCCGACATCAGAAGGCCAGGCTGGGGCAGAGGAGCAGGAGAGTAACGAAGGGGTACCTTTCATCTGATTAGCTGCTGTGGACTCTTGCCTACAAGCTGGACTGGGCTGGGAGCGGGTGTGTATAATCCGTGTTGTCTGCGGTGACTACTGCACAAACACCTCCCCTCCCCTCCCCTCTGTGTCCTGTGCATTTGGCATCTGATATCTCACCACAAGATGAGGAGCCTGGAGGATTGGGGGTGGCTTAACCCCGTGCAGAAGCCAGAGGGGACCGGGGCTCTAGAGATCCCAGACTGGAGCGGTGCCCCTCACAGAGGGGGCTGGGAGCACTTTCGGCACTGAACACAGAGCTTCCAGAAGAGGCCAGCCGCCCCGTTCCGTAGAGGGACTCCGGCAACAGGATGTAGAGGTCCCGTTCCAGAGTTGGAACTCTGTTCTTACCTCGCACTATCCTAGCAGGATGGGGCCCAGCTTCGAGGTGTACAGGTTGTCAGGGACACCCCAATCTCAAACGGGGGACCTCCAAGCACCTCACGGGTGGACTTTATTGCATGATCACTTGGGGCCAGGCACCGTGCTGGCCAGACTCCACGTGACGAAGTGAAGCCGTGAGTCCTGCCCTTGCACTGTCTGCGAGCCAGGACAGACTAGCTGTCAGACCTGGCTGAACGTACAAGCATGGATGCCGGGGTCCCACCCCAAACCGGTGAGATCAGAGTCTCTGGGGCTGGGGACGCCCAGGGTTAGTCTATGGTTAGAACTGCTTGGAAATGAGTGAATGCATTTGTTCGTGATCATGAGAGTGGCTTACGTATTTGCCCAATGGAGCTGGACTAGGAGGGATAGGAGGGGGGTAGTTAAGTGTTCACACGGAACGGGGAGAGAGAGAGATTTTGAGCCAGGCAGCGTGCAGCAAGTACTTGAGGTGAAGGTCGGGGGCTGGTGGGAAAGAAGCTGTTTTGGAGCCATGGCAGAAGGGCTGAGGGGGTGGGTGCCCCCTGGCCAGCTGTATCTTGTCTCACGGTTTGGCCCAGGTCGGACATGGTTGTAGGAGGAGACCATGTGAGGAGCTGCACTCAGGTCTAACCTCTGGGCTGTTTCTCTTCTTGTCCCAAGGGGCCCTGCCTCAGTCACTGCCAGCTGTGGGATCTGGCTCTGAGTCAGTAAAGGGACAGAAGCCCCTGGAAAGGTCCGTGTTTCCAGAATAGCATGGGGTCACTTGCCCAAGGTACTGTCCAGCGATGGCTTTTTATAGGAAAAGGAAATGCCAACAGGACCCCAGGCATGTGCCCTGGACCAAAATGGCCACTTCACTTGCCTCTTGATGTATGAGGTTCCTCTAATAGAGGACACAGCCACTCCTTTCTCAGTGAAAAATAAGGGGCAAACTGCAAATGTCCTTGAGAGTGGGGAAAATTAGGGCTTGAATTCACATGCAGAAGAGAATGGCCAGGGTCAGGTCCTTCCTTGAGAGTGGGCTTTGGTGAGACCATGGGGCACAGGGCATGTCATCCTCCCCAGAGGCACATTTATAATCAACAACTCTCTGGGAATCCAGCAACTTCCCCACTGTTATGAGGCTCCTGAGAACCATGAACCACAGGTAGATCTGGCCCTAAGGCTATATACCACACTTCTCAGCCCGTATTGATTTAGGATTACAAACTCCATCAAATCTGTAAGCACTCTGCTACTGTGGAGTCTGAGAGAAATCCTAATGACAAAGAATGGGCCCCCTTACGTGGTCTTTTTTACGTCTGGGTGAGAGGTAACAGTAGCCAAAAGTTTGGCCCGAAGAGATGTAGCTACGGTATTTTTAAAGTGAAAAGAAATCTAGGCTCTTCACACTGTACAAGGATGAGGTTCTGGGGGAACCGGACTCTGAAAGAACTAACATATAATGAGTCATAATTAGCAACTTAAGAAAAATCTCTGTAAGTGGCATGAAAAAGTGAGGATTAAGAGCAATGGAGTGAGCCAATTACCTTTTGGAAGTGACACAGCTCTGGGACCCCCGAGCTCTCTCTTGAGCAGGACCTTGGGAGCAGTTCAAGTGTGGGTATGGGCTTCTCAGATGGAGTGTGAGCAGGCCAGACTCTGCACGCATGCATCCAGCAGCAGGTGCGTCTGGCAGCAGGTGTGTCTGGCAGCAGGTGCGTCCCATGGCAGGCACATCCCACAGCAGGTGCGTCCGGCAGCAGCTGCATCCTGCCACAGGTGCGTCCCATAGCAGGTGCATCTGGCAGCAGGTGTGTCCTCCAGCAGGTGCATCCTGCAGCAGGTCAGAGGCCATAAAGCTAACATGGGCAACAATGCCATGAGTTCTTTTGTTTGTCGTTGCAGTAACAGTAGAGATTTTCATAATCCCATGAGGCCACCAGGACAGGGCGAGGCAGCAGCACATGCCTGCAGGGTTTATGTGGGGGCACTGAGCCCCCTTCCCGCACTGCAGCCTTTCCCGGCACTCCCCCTGTAAACGCCTTCCCGGTCCCACTGCCTGGTGGATGCTGAGAGAACACCTTGGCAGTGGGTTGTCCTGTAGGATTCCCTGCGCGGGTTCATCAGCCCTGAAGGACCCTGCTCTGTCACGTGTCCCGACCTGCCTCCTAAAGCCTAGCATGGGTCTCTTTCATTTGCAGTGTCAGTGGCTCTAACGAGTATCATATAAACTGAGGTTCTAGGGGTTGACTAAGGCAAGTGGGTGCAGGGACCTGGGGCCCACGCACAGCAGGACCTCAGGGGCCGCTCCGCTGCTCCGCTCCTTCTTTCACTCATTCATTCAGCTAGTGCCGGCCATGTGAGGGGCCCTTATGTGGTGGGCTCTGTGTAGATGAGGAAACAGAGGCCCAGAGAAATGGGCACTTAGATAAAGTAAGTTCAGCTGGGCTCTGGGACCTTGGTGTCACGCTAATGTGCTCGGCTTGCCCCTCCTCGTCCACTCTCCCTGAACCCGTTCTCATACCCGCTCTGCATCTCCCTGGATGGCATTCTCCCACCTCTCCGTCCTGTGCCTTCCAGCTGTTCTCTGCTGACGAGAGTCCCAGACAGGACCGGAAGGTGGGAGAGAGGTCAGGCCCTTGACTGCCCTGGGCATTACTTGCTGGGGGTAGTTTGGCTGGATTTGCGTTTCTCTGCCTGTGGACAAGCCCTTTCCTGCAGTGAAAGCTCTCCCGGGGTCCAGACAGCCAGCCCCTCTCTTTCCACTTCAGGCTGAGGATGGTCGGCGGCTTCCTAATGCCGTCGGTTCTGGGCTCATTTATCTTCCTTTGTTAGTTTCCCTCAACTGTGCCACCAACGTTGGGAATAGCCCTTCATCAGACTTCTTCACTGCTGTTCTTGGGTGTGATGTTGTCTGTCAGCATCCTGACTGGCATAATCACTGGTACCCAAAGTCCCCCCAGGAGTAGAACCTCAACAGGGGACCCTCGGACTGTGTGCTCACAGCTGGGATGGATGCACAGACTATGTCCTCCCCGTGGAACAATGACTCTGAACAGAAGTGGGACATCAGCTGAACCCCTGAGAAGGGCATGTCTGGTTGGGGCATTGTGTCCCAGGGCTTCATCCCATTTTCAGTATTCTGGAGGAATGCCGGGCATATACATAGACCTTGTTCATTCATTCTCCATGTGCCAAGTTCTAGCAATTCCCCAGGGGTGTCTGGGCTAGAGGAAGGACCACAGACAGGACTTTGAGTCAGAAGAGAGCATTCCAGCTCCACTTGCTCTAATAACGGACTCTGTGACCTTGGGAAACTTTCTGTTCTAGCATTTCAATCTTCTACAATTCCATGTGAATGCAAGTTACTTTAATTCTTGAATTTCTCTTTTTAAATACTGCGTGACTTAGAAAGTAGCTCTGTCTCAGTATTTCCTTAGACATATTTTAAAAGCTTTTTATGACTTATCGGAAATAATGCTGTTACAGAATGAGAAAATACTGGAAATGCCGCTGACTTTCCCTACTGGAGGTGGGTGCACTCGACACTCCAGTGGTGATGTTTTTAGGCCTGGGAAGCCAGCAAGACTGTGCTCTGAACCAAACCAGTTTGGTCCAGTCTCAGCCACTTTACTCACTGACTCTAAGAAACAGTCCTCATCAGCTCCAAGGAGAAGTGGCTCAGAGAAGGGGCCATGTTCTGGTTGATGACACTTTGGTACCCTCTGGGGCTGGGGGGCACGGAGTCTACTGAAGCCCAACAGTGAGTCTACAGAAAGAGCAAATTTATTCTGGAAGGTCCAGTCTTATACCGCTCATACAGATCAGCCCCTTGCATGCATTACCCCAGATCATGCTTTCCCCTCTTTATAATAATTGTGTAGGAAAATATCAATATGTGTTGTGACAGTCACAAATGACTTTGAGTAGGAGGTAGGACTTCAGATGAGCCTCTGTGTAGAGGGTACCATGCTGGGAATGGCCTGCAATCCCTGTACCGACGGATGAAGGATTACTCCAAACTTTGCTGTGAAAGAGAGAAGCGCAAGGGGGTCAACACTCAGAGACAAAGACACTTCGCTCTTCTTTGTTCCCACTTTTATTGGTCCTTCAAGCAAAAGATGTTGACAAGGGGTCTTACTGAAACTGGGAAGATCTGTTTAGGCGGAAGATACGATATGCTAATTTGGGCGTGTTCTTCGAGTTACATAGCCTAAGGGACAATGCCTACATCTCTTAGATCACAGGGCGGCTGTTTGGGCTAGGAAGGCAACTCTCGCGGCATTCCCATGGCAGAGCGGTCACGCAGGCCTCGGCGTTCCAAAGGCCTATGCCCTTCTCCAAAACCTTCTCTGCCCTTAGCAGCCTCTGTGTTACATTTTAGCAAGCTAGGCATTATGGCTGACCTCATGCTCTATGTTAACCCCAACAGTACCAGACCCCTTCTGGGGATGCCCTCCCGTTCTCAGTGGGTACTGTTCTTCGGCAGCTGCCCAAAGACAGGTGAGGGGCTTGCGCTTTTCTTCTTGTCCTCTCTGCTAACTTGCTACTGCTGACGGATTTGGGGCAAAGCATCATTCCCATATCAGGACGATCCTATTCATATTCCTGGGAGCTTAAATCTGAGGTGGTGAGCTTGGAGGGTACTGGAGCTGAGACACATTGACAGAGTGAAGTGGCCTGAGGGGCAGGTTACATGGTGGCACCTTCTAAGGTCCTGGAGCAACTCCGGCCCAGTCTTCCTGCAGTCTGTCTGCTTAGCCCTTCCTTCAAATCTGGGTTACCCCTGATTTCTCCCTTTCTCTCTCATCTATCTATCTATCTATCTATCTATCTATCTATCTATCATTTATCTAATCTATCCATCCATCCGTCCATCCATCTGTCCATCTGTCTGTCCCTCTTATCTGTCTATCCACCCATCTTATCTATCTAATCTATCGGTCCGTCTATCTATCTAATCTATCCATCCTATCTATCTATCTATCTATCTATCTAATCTATCCATCCATCCGTCCATCCATCTGTCCCTCTGTCCATCCCTCTTATCTATCTATCCATCCATCTTATCTATCTAATCTATCTATCTATCTATCGATACAAAAACCCATATATATTTAGTTTGTGAGAGTCCTTCTCTCTTGCTTGGATGGTGGAGAGGAAGTCAGCAGGCTTCTGGTGGGCCTGTGAGCCCTCTACACTGAGGTCATTCTTCTCGCTGCCCCTCAGCAACCTGAGGTCCTGTGTGGCACCTCTTTGCCTTCGACTCATCAGGATTACCTTCACGTGATTCCATTTCCTCTTGCCCAGTCTTACTAAACGCTGTGGTCCAGCTCAGCCTCCTCACACCATGCCCCCCTTGAACGCTGGCTTGGACTGTTCGTAGAGCCTTCTCCCTGTCCCGCAATATGGCCTCTGTGTGTGCCGTTCTGTCTGCTGCTGGGCCTGCTTAATTTCTGCAAATCTTCCACATTTCAGCTCCCAGGGCACCATACACCTGTTCTAGTACACTTAGCACAATTGTAATCTTTATTTACTTGATATTTACTTATTTATTTTTTATTGAGAAATGGTTGTCTCCCCGCTGCTGCCCCCCCGCACCTGAGTTCACCTCCTTGCTCCCTATCAAAAGCCGCGATGGAATAATTATATCTGCTATCCCTTCCCCACCCTCTACCACCAAACTGCAGCTACTGTTATCTTTCTCAGTATTTGTCTGTGTTCTTTTGTTACTTGATTTGTTGGCTTTAAATTATATTTTCTGAATTGCAGCTTTATAGTTGAGGTGGTCAGTACTTTTTCTATCCCCTTCTTTATTTCTCTCTAATTTGTTGTTGTTGTTGGTTGCGTTGTTTCTACATCGTTGGGCACGTAGCCTTATACAGCATTCTGTCTGTAATGCTCACGTTTGTTTTCGACTTCGTTTGATGGGCAGATGTCGCTGAGGCTCTTCATGCCCCACTGGCTTTCGTTTTTCTAATCAGTGTGACGGTCACCTGAAACCCACGCTCTCACAGTTTCCTCAAGGAAGACTCAGGAGAAGTATTATTTGAATTCTTTCCTGTTAACAATGTCTGTTTGTAGTCTTTATGAAGTGAAGGGCTATTTGGCTGGCTATATAATGCTTGATTTACACTCTTTCCTCAAGAACCTCATCTTCTAACTTTGAATTTTGCTGAGCCAAGCCTGATTTCTCCCCCTTAGTAGTGACTTTATCTTTCTGTCTGGCAGCCCAGAACATTCTTTCTTTTATCTTTGAAGTTTGATAACTTTAATAGCATATGTCACAGGGCCAACAACTCTGGGTTAATTATCTCTGGTACGCTGGGCTTCTTTTAAATGTGTATATATAAATCTTTATTTCTGGAAAGCGTTCTAAAGTTATAAATTTAATTTTTTCCATCAGTTTCATTTTTTTAAAATAAAATCCAATTATGCGTCTGTTGGCTCTCCTTTGCTCATTTTCCACGTGCATCCTATTCTCTGTAGATTTTTAAAATGCAGCCTTTGTTTTCATTTTATTTAATTTGCTTATATTTAGTTACTGTGTCCCCTACATTGCTTAGAGATTACGTCAGTATCTTATTTGCCTTTACTCTTATTCCAATTTCACTTTAATTTCTGTGGTTTTATTTGTTCTCTGATTTATTTCCAGAGTTTGCCCACCAATGATTCATTTTTTTCTTACCTTCTAATTCTCTTTCCTGAATTATTGCATGTCTGATGCTCTTCCTAAGAGGCAATTTTTTTTTAAAGATTTTTTATTATTTTTTTATTTGACAGAGATAGAGACAGCCAGCGAGAGAGGGAAGACAAGCAGGGGGAGTGGGAGAGGAAGAAGCAGGCTCATAGCGGAGGAGCCTGATGTGGGGCTCGATCCCAGAACGCCGGGATCACGCCCTGAGCCGAAGGCAGGCGCTTAACCGCTGTGCCACCCAGGCGCCCCCTAAGAGGCAATTTTTAAGATTAAAAAAAAAAATGCTGTGAAATATTAGGCCACTATTTTCAGTTCTTCTGTGTTAAAACTTCTCTGGTTCGTGTTATTTTTCTAACACCTTTGATTGCTCTTTTCCTGCCTTTTTCTTACTGCATCTGTGTTTGGGTTATTTTATATTACTTATCCTAAGTCAGTTAGGCTTTCCTACAGACCAGAGTGTCTTCTAGGCTCTTCTCTACTGCGTCCAGGGGAAATCGTTCTTAAAAATAAGGCTGGTCTACAGGGTGAGCTTTTGACTTTACCAGCAGGCAGTTGGTACATTGCTGTGGGTTGAATGAATAAGTGGTCCTAGCAAAGTATCTGATAAATGCACTCATTCTCAGTAGAAAACATCTTTGTGTAGATTTTCAGGGGCTGGATTGGAGCCTTCTTTTCTATCAAGATGATTAAGCCTCAGGGAACAAATAATAAATTGAGAACATGGTCTAAAATATATATGGCTTATTTTACATGCAAAAATAACTTAAAAGTGTATTAAAAAGAGATAAGTCTAAAACATTTTCTTCTCGGTTTACAAAATTAAAAATCAGAGATATGAAATGTAGTAAACAGTAATAAAATTAGCCTTCCTGTCTATATTGTGACCGGTTAATGGAAGCCGAAGAGCCAGAGGGAAAGCGGAAGAGAACGAGAAGGTGCATTAGTGGTCTAGAGCTGTAGCCAAGGGCCGGGACCGCACGCCTCGAGCAACAGAGTCCCCCGGCCAGGGCAGCAAGCAGGGGATGGAGGGGTCTGCAAGGGTGGTTTCTTCTGAGCCTGGCATGTAGACGCTGTCTGCCCACTGTGGCCTCACATGGTCCCCCTCTGCAAGTCTGTGTCCCAGTCTCCTCTTCTTATAAGGGAACCAGTCATGCCGGGTCACGGCCCACCCTACTGACCACATGTTACCCTCATTACCTCTTTAAAGACCCTCCCTCCAAATACAGTGGGGTTCTGGGTGACCAGGGGTTAGGATGTCGGCATATGAATTTTGGGGAGGACTCAATTCAGCCTATAACACAGAGAAAGAGGCATCAAGAGGGAAAAGCAAACTGATAGGAAAGAAAGAGGCACAGATTCATTTGGCGAGCATGTGTGGGATTCTCTGCAGGTGGCTGAGGGGGGACGACGGTTCTCTTTTCAGAGAGAGAGAAGGGGCCGCGCTGATGGACGTTACAAAGGCTCACTGTGCAGTGTAACTGCAATGGGGTCTTTCTTGATGCTGCCGGGTGCAGACCTGAGTGTGTCCGGCAAGACTGTGATATTAATGTCGATGACAGAGAAATCAGGGCCAAAGCAAGAGCCAGTGACTCATCTACGATCATAAAGATGTGGGAAGTGGCCTGGACTCGGAGCCTGGAGAACTGGCTTGTAGACAAATCTCTGCAATAAAGCCGGGTGACCTTGGGCAAATTGCTTCTCCTGTTTGGGCCTCCATCTCTCATCTGTATGACAAGGGGGTGGACTTACTGACCTCTTCTCTCCCACTTGGCTCCACCAGTTTCTTTATTAAAGTCATCTTTGGAGAGAAGGATGGACCGCATGTCTCCTGGCATCCCGTCGGACGGCCAGTCATTCCTGCTTGACCATGTCTGTTCAGGGCGAGGCTGTCCTGTAGGGGTGCCAGCTTTGCCCAGCAGTTGTGCTGAGTAGGGCGGTGACACTAGGAATGGGCCAGAAAGGGATAGGGCCCTGGCGCTCAGGGCTCAGGTCTGCTCTTCTGTCCCTGAGGGATAGGATGAAGGAAGACTTGCTCTTTCCGCTGCCAGCTCCTTCTGGCAGACCTCCTGGCTTCAGGAACTTTGACTTAATTGTGGGAATTAGATTCACAAGAATCACAAAAGGAGGAAAATGCTGTGGTCTCTGTCCTACACATTACCAACCAAATTCTCTTTCTTTTTTCTTTTTTTGAATAATTATCTTAAAGATTTTATTTTTAACTAATCTCTACCCCCAATGTGGGACTCAAACTTACAACCCCAAGATCAAGAGTTGTACCCTCCACCGACTGAGCCAGCCAGGTGCTCTCCAAATTCTCTTTCTAAAGTAAATCCCATCACCCCTCTATTTGCAGACCATGTGTCTTGGCATGAATGTCTGTATTTTGGGTCTCGTAAGGGAGGACGCTGTGTCTTATTAATCTTCACATCCTCAGCACTGAGAACAGGATGGTGCATGGGGCAAGAAGCTTGGATGGAACAAGAGCCTTGATGGTGGAGGCCTGGCTGTGTCTCCAGCCCATCCTCGGGCTCATCCTGCTTACAGATCTGTTGGCCTTGAACCAGGGACTGAATGGAGGAAGCAGACAGGGTGGGGCAGTACTGGGTGAATGCACTTGACTCTGCAAACTCAGGCTTTCTGTGGGCCATCAGTGGTTTGAATTAAGGTATGTAGAATGTTTCCAAGCCTGGGAGTTCCCTTGCTGTGTGTCGTGGTGGTCATCCCACTTCCTGGGACTCATGCCCTCTGTCCCCTTGAGTATGGGTGGCACCATGACTGCTTCTCACCAGCACGATGGTGGATGTCACTTCCGACAACATTGCAGAAGACTGTCTTCAGTCTTGCTGGTAGAGTCTCCACCAGTTCTTCTGCTGGCTTGGATGGATAAGTGACCATACAGAAAGGACCACACGACAAGGGGCTGAGGGTGGCCTCCAGCCAACACCCAGCGAGGAGCTGTGGCCTCTGTCCTGACTCGCAAGGAACTGAATCCTGCCACCAACCAGGTGAACTTGGAAGCAGAGGGCAGCCTTGGAGGAGACCCGGCCCTGGCTGATGCCTTGGTTGCAACCCAGTGGGACCCTGAGAGGAGGAGCCTACTGAGCCGTGCCTGGACTCCTCGCCAGGAGAAACAGAGACAGTAAACATGTTGTTTAAGCCACTGAATTTGTGGTGATTTGTCTTCCAGTAGAGAAAGTAGCCGGTGTTAGCCACACTTAAGGTAAGGGTCACAGTCCTTTAAGACTGCCAAGTCTTTTTCTTTTTTTTTTTAAGATTTTAAAAAATTTATTTGTTAGAGAGAGAGAGCAAGCAGTGGGGTGGTCAGAGGGAGAGGAAGAAGCAGACTCCCCACTGAGCAGGGAGCCCACCATGGGGCTTGATCCCAGGACCCTGAGATCATCACCTGAGCCAAAGGCAGATGCTTAACCAACTGAGCCGCCCAGGCGTCCCCAAGACTGCCAAGTCTTCCCAAGACTCTGACCCCAGCTGCAAGTTTGGGGGTCCCCAAGGACAACCTCACTTCAGACAAGCAGGCTACAGATTTGGGGGTTCCCACAACTGCCTTCACTGGAATGACTCAGAACTCAGGAAAACCCTACACTCACAGTTTGGTTGTAGCGAAAGGACACAAGTTAGCTTCCGTGTCCTCAGGGACACATTGCCTTCCCAGCATCGGTGCGTGATGGTGCAGAGTACTGGCAGCCGGGAGCTCATCTGAGTGTCCAGTCCAGAGATCTTCCCGGGGCCTGATTGTGTCGGCACAAGTGACTGAATCATGGCTTACGAGCTTGGACTCCATCTCCAGCCCCTTAGCTGATGTCATGCGGCTCAAAGCCCCAGACTACCAATCACATTGTGGACCTTTCTGGCATGACCAGCCCCCGCCTGAGACTCTCAGCTGCCCTCACCCTGGGTCACCGCACGAGCGTGAACTATCAGATGCGGCCTGAGAGGCCCCAGTGACTAACAAAACCCAGATCTCCTTTATTACACAGAAGGGGGGCAGTAAAAGGGTCTTGACTGTTCAGGAAAGCAGAATGGTTCCTGCCCTGAGGACGGGGGTCTGTTTGAAGTTGCTTTCATTAGGTTCAGTGAAGGCATTTGAATTTTTAGTGGGAGGAATTTGAGGAAAAATAGTCTAGAACTTGAAGATCGCGAAAACCTGGTTTCATGACCTTGGCTATCACACTCAAGCATTTTCTAATAAGTCCCTCTGAGAGTCATTCTACATTTGGGGGAAATATAATTGTGTTTGACTAACAGTCGATTGAGACCTGGCTGTTTTGCAATCCTGTAAAATTAGAGGTTAATTTGTGGGAAACTGAAGAAGTGTGATATTTTTCTGACTAGTAGCAGAGACAATCTCAAAGGCTATGGTTAATTTACAGGATATTAACCAGCTGTAAAAAACATACAACTCCACAATCTTATTTCAACATTTCTTTTTTCCTACTGATGGTACAATCCCAGTTTTTCATGTCCTCATTCAATCAACTCTTTGATTCTGCAGTTTTTTATTTCCTCATTAATGAGTTTAAAATTTTGACACTGGCTCACGATGTTTGTGTGAGCTGTGTTTTTACCAGGAGCTTAGGGAAGTCTTCCATCCATGGGGTTAGAAAGGGAGAGCACCTGCTTTGAAGCCATGCTTTTTTAGCAAGTGCACTGGCTCAGCTCAGTGGGCATGTGATTTAGGAGTGGCATGGGGAAGGTTCCTGCGAGGGGACAATGCCCCCACCCCCCTTGCACTCTGCTGCCTGGCCCTGGGGCTCCAGCTCTGCTCTCTTCCTTTGCCTCTTCCTGACTTCCTCCCTCCTCTTCCCTCCCTACCCTTTGTTCTCTTTCTCCCTTTCTGTTTCCTTTCATTCCCCTTGTCTTTCTGCCCCCCCTCCCCTCACCTTTCCAGAGCTCTTTCCCCCCTGCAAGTTACCAGGCTGAAACCCTGATTTCTCCACTGTGCAGGCGCTCTTTCCGATCCTAGGAAATTAGAGGTGTGTGTAAGGAGTAATCATCCATTTCTAGAAGTATAGCAAAGGATAATGCCCAATTTAAAACTGTTACCTTCAGTCCTCATGCATCGCTCCCTGGCACAGAGCTTGATCTAGCTATGTGTCCTTAGCTATTCCCACAGATCAGGGCGAAACGAAGTAGGGCAGCGAGGAATAAATTATAGGAAGAATGAAAATATACACAGGACCTTTGCGATTTTGTCTGAATCAAATGCTAGATTCTAATCAATATAATGTATTTTTTATTATTAAATAGTCCATTATAATATAACAGAGCAATAAATACTGATAAAAGTGTTCCCAGCGAGCAATTCCTTTTGGAATAATGACTATTTGATTATAGAATGATTTGGCTTTTAATTTACACCAGCACTTAATGTGTTCCTGTTAATATTCTCCCAGCGCTGAGTGCAGCCCAGTCAGAGACCATGATGAATGCCCACCACTGGGGAACTTGATTAAGCAGCAGCTCCTGTGTGGGGCCCTCGGGTTCCATGGCCTGCAGGGTCCTGGATTAATCCACACCGAGCCTTGCTGCTGCTGGGGCTGCTGCTTGGCCAGCTAGGGCCTTGGGGTTGGAGCACCCTGTGCTTTGGCACCCCGTCTTCCCCTCTTTTATCTGTGGACTCTGTGTAACATGAATACCGAGGGCATTTGGTCATACAAAGAATGTCTTTACGAGCCATCGCTGTGCGAAGGGCAGTATTTTTTTTTAATAATATTTTTTATTATATTATGTTAGTCACCATAAAGTACATCCCTAGTTTTTGATGTAAAGTTCCATGATTCATTAGTTGCGTATAACACCCAGTGCACCATGCAATACGTGCCCTCCTTGATACCTACCACCGGCCTATCCCATTCCCCCACCCCCATCCCCTCTGACGCCCTCAGTTTGTATTTTTATTTTTTTTAAAGATTTTATTTTATTTATTTGACAGAGAGAGAGACAGCCAGTGAGAGAGGGAACACAAGCAGGGGGAGTGGGAGAGGAAGAAGCAGGCTCCCAGCAGAGGAGCCTGATGTGGGGCTCGATCCCAGAACGCCCGGATCACACCCTGAGCCGAAGGCAGACACTTAACGACTAAGCCACCCAGGTGCCCCATGTATTGAAAGAAAAAAGTCACCACAAAACAAGACTCCCAGAGGGGTGTGTGGTCTTGAAAGGAGACAGCCATTCCCACGAACAAGGGATTGGCTTCCCCTACAACCCGCCCCTCTCTCTTTCTCTCCCCGCAGCTGCCCCCAGACTCCCCTTCTTGCTGCTGGGGCGGAGCGGGGTGGGTCTCCTGCACCCAGTGTTCCAATCATTGGACCAGGGCAATCATTCCATTCTCTAGGACAGAAGAAAAATGAGAACTGTCTAGCTAGAATTTCAAGTTTCCTAAGGAAATTGTAGACTAGTCATTAAACGTTACCCTTCCCAAATTCAACAGCTGAATTCGCCACCTTCTCCTAAAACATTCCCTTCTCGGCTTACACATTCCCAGTAATGTCTGCACCCAGAGGTGTGTTGGTCAGTGTTTAATGAAGTGCTCCTAAAAAACGAGCTCTGATTTCCTTGGTGCAGACGCTCCCACCCAATCGCCCCCCCCCCAGCTCCCAGGGGCGTCATGAGGAGGCAGAGACGGGAGAGGTGCCCAGCTGGGCTCCTGGGAGTGGACCTGCGCTGATGTCAGCCTCCCGCCCAGCCTCCTGCCCGTGCCATTGGAGCGTGACCCCTAACCTGTGGCTCTATCTGACCCTCTTTCCTTCCATGTCCAGCAGCAGCAGGAGAGGCTGGGTTCCCTCCGTCCCAAGCCCTTTGGATAAGCTGACACCGTGCAAGCCTGTCACCAGACAGGAGACGTGTGGGCTTTTCCGTTCGGGGTAGGGATTGACAATGGGGCTAACACCACCTCTGGGGTATTTTGGAAACCCCAAATAAAGGCACCAGGGGGATGAAATCCAGGGATGTCCTTTGATGGGCAGGACAGGACTGTCTAAGAGCGAGCTGTCTTGTTCAACATGGCTTTCAAATTTTATTCAAAAAGCTGGAAAATTTGCTTATAATTTCTGAGCCTAGAACTTAATTCCATTTTACCCATAGACATAGAATCTGTATGTGTTTGGTTTTAACACGTACTGACTGGCCTGGTTTTATTCTGATGTCCCTTCTCTCTTCGGTTTTCCTATGTTTGTCAGAGTGACTTCTGATCCTATTTTTCATTGTTGTTGTGGGTAGCTGTGCCCAGCCACGAAACACATATCATTGTATTCTAAGTTATTCTGTTTTATCTCCTTTAATAAAGTAAGGCGTTATATTTATTTTTTGGAATTATGTATATGGCTTAGATCATCTTTCAAATTTTCTTCCATCAAAAGCCACGGGACCTGCAGTAAACCATCACGTGGGTCTTCTACAAACGTCACACTTCTGAAGACAGTCTGAGTCTAGAAACATAAAGAAAATTGTGTGTTTGTTCAAAAGAATATATTTCTCGATCTGATCAGTCGACTTTTCTAAGGGGTACAAAGAAAATTTTTGTGCAGACGTATTTATTTGTCATAATTAACATTTTTGCTCCAGTCCGCACCTTTTTAGGCTCTTCTGCTCTTGTTTGTGCCATTAAATTATAGCAGCAGGACCGAGGTGACACTAATACTGAGCTCTCAGGGCGGTGGGCACCTGCCCCCTGGAAAGGAATCCACTGCAGCCAGGAGAGCAGCTTCCCGGAGCCCCTCGTTGGGCCAGGGGCTGACCTTCTACTTGCTGGGTGGTGGTGAGGTCTTCAGGGTCATGAGCGAGAGGTCACAGGTGGTGGCGGTGGGAAGGTCACTTGGGAACTGGGCACTGTGGTTATTTGTCATCTGGTGTCTGAGTCCGTTCAGGTGACTGTAACAAAAATACCACAGACGGGGCTCCAACAACAGACGTTTATTTCTCACGTTTGGGAGGCTAGAAGGCCCATGTCAAGGTGCCGGCAGGTCAGGTGGCTGGCGAGGGCCCACTTGCCGGTGTGCAGACAGTTGTCTTCTCATTGCATCCTCTCGTGGTGGAGAGAGAGCACCGTGGTCTCCTTACCTCCTAACAAGGGCACTGACCCCGTTCCTGAGGGCTCACCCTCACGTCCTAGCCACCATGGGCCTCCGTGCTGGAGACCGAGGGCAGTGTGGATTCTGCCCCTGCTTGGCTCCGCCCTCAGCCCAGCCCCAGCCTACACAGGCTCTGACCCCTCCGACCCAGATCCAGCGTGGGTCAAAGCCCATTATCCACAGAAGGTATGAGAACATCATGCTAGTCACTTGTGATGCTCTTCTTTTTGTAACAATGAAATTTTTTAGCCCAAATGGCTCAGGAAAGCAATGGTAGACATTTTCAAAAACAATATTTCTTTAGATAAATAGCCAAAGATAGTTCTTTTTTGAGTTCAGGTTGGTGCCTTGCTCGCTACCTGTGGAGTTACCCTCAGACTCTGAATTCCTGCCCACGGTCTGCTTCGTGTTCCTTGCACCAGCAGACGCCGCAATGAGAACTGGGATGGGAGATGCACGGGGGGTGGCGAGCCAGACTGCGAGCAGGTGTGAGGAGAAGACACGTGGCCGCTGGGCGTCTTTCCCCACTTGTCGGTGCCTTGGCTGGTCGCCGATGTCTGTGATGGGTCCAAGCCAAATGCCCCAGTGGACATGGCTTGCCTCCTCTATCCCTCCTCCCCGCCATCCCAAACTTCTTCTAGATTTTTTTCTCACAGTGGCAAAATATACCTAATGTAAAATTTTAAATGTACAATTCAGTAGAATGAGATGCATTCACATTGTTGTGCAGAACGTTTTCATCCTCTCAGACCGAAACTCTGTCCCCTTAAACACTAGAACACTAGCTCCTGTTCCCCTTGCCCCAACTCCTGCTAACCACTGTCCTGCGTTCTGTAGCATGAGTTTGCCTGTTCCAGGTGCCCTGTGTACATGGAATCACACAGCTTTTGTCCTTCTGTGTCTGGCTTACTTCACTGAGCATATCGTCCTCGAGGTTCATCCTAGTCGTAGCAGGTGTCAGAGTCTCATTTGCTTTCAAGGTTGAGGAGTATTTCATTGTATGGATGTGTTTATCTGTTTGTGCTTAGATGGACATTTGGGTTGTTCCCACCTTCTGCCTATAGTGAATGTGAGCATTGGTGTATTTCCTCCAGTTTAGATCCTTGAAAGATACACCTGCCCTATCCAGCCCTCCCAGACACGCTAAGTTTGTCTCATGGATCCAATATGTTCACTTCCTTAAGTCTGCCCCTCTGCTCGGTGCCCTCACTGTGCTAATAACCCTTGTTCAGGTCTCCCTTTCAGCCTGCACTTGCTCCTGCCCCAGCCTCGGTTAAACAATGTCTGTTCTGCTTCTGTCCATCATCCACTCTCTCTGTCAGTTTTGGTGGTCACATGCTTTTCAAAACTCCAGCTTTGTTCCCCATCTCCACAACTACACTTAACTCCTTGGTTCCATCAATAAATTCCATTTAGCTGGTTTGTTTCCTGGCAGGTGCTCCTTTGGGTGTGACCCTCCCCGTGTTTTAGCCCTTCCTTATCCTCGCAGTAACCACAGCCCTCCCAGACACCAAAGGCTGAGTTCACAGACAGGAGCTCAGCCTTGATATCAGACAAAACTTACAACAAAGCTAATCAAACATGTAATTAATTACATGCACCATGGTTATTATGCCACTTGGTAGTTAGGCATGAATGATAAGCAGCTCATAAGTGACTATAATTGGTTTTACTTTGATATGGACCACCCAAGCATTTCCAGAGTGAGTATAGAGTGCCTGTGTGTGTGTGTGTGTGTGTGTGTGTGTGTTGAAGCAAAAAGAGAGGATGGGGAAGGGTCATTTGGAGAGGTGAGGTGGGGAAGTCAAGGGATGAATGGAGAGGAGAGTTGTGACCCCGTCCTGGCCCCGAATTGGGAGGGACAGGAAGTGTTCCTTATGAGGACCCTGCTACAGCTTTAATTTCTTTCTCTAACCTTCCACCGGCCTTCTTGGTTGTACATCCCCGTAGCAATTTCCTGTTCTCTTTCTTTCTTTTTTCTTCTTTTTCCCACCCCTGACTGGTGAGAGGGAGGTGGGGGCTAAATGCTGGCAGTACAGGGCGAATGGCAGGATAAAAGAGAGCCTCGAAGCTTAAAGATTGCTCTGTGCAGCTGCCTGAAACTCTAGCCACTGATGTAGCTGACCCCTCTGCAAGGGAGCCTCAGAGTCAATTATAGGACATCCAGAAACAGTATTCCCAACTTGAGGGCTGAAGGATTATTGCCTGGGGACCAAGCATTGTCTCACATTGAGTAATTATCTTGCCTATATTTACCCAAATTAAAAAGTATGCGCCAGGATACGTGGAGATCAGTAAACTATCAGTTTAAAGTATTTATTAAATCCACAGCCCTTTAACATTATGTATTCTTTAATCAATAGAAGAGCACAATCACTATGGTGAGGTGTTTTTTGCAATTCCAAGGGGGTCTGCATTTTGAACCACTTATTTTCTTCCTGTCGAGGCCCTTTGCTCCTGTCAAACCCAGCTAGTCTCTGCTCCCTGAACATCCCATTCACCCCCTGCCAGCTCTTTGCTCTCACTTTATTTTCATCTTTGATCTTCTTTTATATTTTATTTTTTATTTTCTCTTTTGTTAGTTTGACTTTCCAGGCGGTACATCCCTAACAGTGGTGCAGGTGTTTGCCGTCTCCCGTGAAGCTGTCCGTAGCTCCTCAGCCGAACCCTGCTCCTTCCCTGCACGCACGGAGCGCGTGGTTTCCGTGTTTGAGTACTTAATGCACTCTGTCCCAGGATTCGCTGATTTGTGTGCGACCTTATCACGCACACGTAATAACTGCCTCTTTAGCTTATTCAGCTTGTATTTAGAGCCTCACAAGACCTTGCACACAAAGTTATCTCAATGAATTAAAAAAAATTTTTTTTACTTCAATTTAATGAACATAGACTGTATTATTCATTTCAGAGGTACAGTGGGGGTGATTCATCAGTTGCAGAAAATGAATGTTTTTGATGTTGGATGGAAATGTCAGCAAATAAGACTAAAGAGGTAGCCAATGGATGTGAACTTTTATCGGGTAAAGCTTTGAAACCTATTGGTTAAACCAATTCATTAATGGAGAGTCCTGCTGTAAGCCTCTAAATCTTTCCTACTACCCTTATTCTAATGAAGGACGAAGCATTTCTGTGTGTCCTACCCCCAAGGATTCTGCTCTGTATTGGTAATAGTGGGTGCTGAAGAGTTCATCAGAGTGACTTCAAGTCGATATGGCAGACTGAGCTGACACAGGAAATGTCCTCTTCCCTTTCATGCACACGTGTGTGTGCACACACATGGTAGATAAATCACGCAGCAGCAGTGGCAGAGTTTTATATATAGCACTGGGTTTGGCAGCAAGAAAGAGAAATCTTCAGGTTCCACACAAAAGGAGGAAACTCAGAATCAGAATGTTGCCTGTCCACTAGGGATGGATCACAACAGCTGCACAGACAGGGAGCTGGGGGCCGCGAGCAGGTGCGCACAGGACTGGGAGCTGGGACGGAGCTAGCTGCATGAAACCCCAGGTCGCGAATGGCTGCTCTCTGTGTGAAATTGCAAACACTTGTCTACTTGGGGAAGCTGCATGGAAACCTGCTGTTTGGTGGGGTCAGGGGTGGAGAAGAAACTCTGTTCTTCACTGTGTCCTGGGTGGGGATCTGGAATCACATTACCTACATGGATCCTATGCTGGTCCTGGGTGGGTAAGCCTCTTGGTAGAGGCAAACATATTCTCCTCCACATGAGTGTTTCCATATGTTGGGGTGCTTATGGCACCCACGGAGAACAGTCAATGTTGAATATGAGTTTAAATAAATAGCTAAAAACAAATAAGGAAATGAACTATTTTTAACGAGGAAGAATCAGTGTGAATATAGGAAGTCTGCACCCCAGGAACCAGAAGACACCGAATCTTCATAACACATACTTAAAATGATAAATAAAGAACAAGACCTTAAAGCAAGATCAGGATATTATAAGACATAATAGGCTTACCTTAAAAATAACCAAAAAGGAGTCCTAGAAACAAAAAATCTTAATGTTAAAAATGCTCATGGAGAGGAGACAGTTACACTAAGCAATGAATCCTTGCTGTGGAGGAAAGGCATACAGTACCAGATGGATGGGAGGAAATAATTTCTTATGTCACACACAGAGATAAAAAGCCAAGAAGATGTAGAGAAGAGGAGGATACAGTGAAATCTTTGGCTAACAGTAGTTTCACAAGGCATGAATAGGAAGAAGAAGGAGAAGAAAGACCTGAAAAGATAATTGCTGAATGTTTTCTAGAGTGGAAGAAATACCTGTTATAAATCGATGAAGCATGCTGAGTCTGGAACTAGATAAATAAAAACAGCCCACACCTAACTACATCCTAGTAACATTGTAGATCATCAAAGAGAAGGGGAATAATTGGAAAGCCTTCTACAAAGGAAGAGCTATTAGATTGTAAGCAGAATTCTTATTAGCAACACAAGATGGTAGAAAAAAGAATACTTTTAAAGTGCAAATGATAACATCTTTCAATTAGAATTTTATGGTCAGCTGGCCTATCATTTAAGAACGAGGCAAATAAAAATCAAGACATGTTCGGAAATGTCAACAACAGTCTGTCTTTCATAAATTCTTGCTGAAAAACCGCCGGAGGATGTATCTCAACGGAGCGATGATCCAGACGGGAAGAGCGGGTGCATAAAAACAGTCAGTGCAAACATCGTGAACCATGCAAAAATACAATTCAGCATTTTTAAAAAGAATAATTTGGGAATAAAAAGATAATATTAAAATAATGAACAAAATCCATGGTAGGTAACAAGCAGGAGATTGAAACGTATGAGTTCTAAGGTATTTATGTTTCGGGGAAAGCTACATCTATTGGTTCGCGTTAGACAGTGTTTCCTATGCACATAAGGGAAATACGCACAGAGTGGAGTAGAATGGATACTTTCTAACCGTCTGAACTAGTAGAGGAACAAAAGAAAAGTCGGTCAGCTCAGGGGAGGAAAGGAGGAATAAAATAAGCACAGCACCAAATATTCGATACTCGCAATAAAAATAAAAAGACTTAATTCACTTACTAAAAACATGCATGTGGTGGATTATCAGGCAGCAGCGAAAAGGTGTGAGCTAGGTCGGCATGTATCAGATTGTGAGGTAATGCATGCTGTTGCCAAAATTTACATGACTTCAAAAAGCACCCAAAGAAATATAGGTAGTAAAATATGAGAAATGGACTAGAAGGATATATGCAAATTCATCACAGTAACTAGCTCCGGGGAGGGAGTGAGAATAATAGGATGAGGAAGGGGGAGAAGGTAATTTTAAATTTATGCAGTGTTCTGTTTTTACACAAAACAGTCTCATGTGAAAATGAAAAAATTAATTAGCTTAATTAAGCCTTGCTGTTTTGCCAGTTGTCAGTGCGTTCCTCTTCCTAGGGTATATTATGTTTTTATTCAGTTAAATTACATATCTCCAAAGGCCAATTAATTAGGTGAGTTTACCCATGAAAACTCAGGGATCTTGGCCGCCCAGAGAGAGGGGTTGTTCTGGACAGAAACCTTCCATGGCTCGTTGGGGAAGTGGATGGGCTTCCCCAGAAGAGCCTGGGGACAGCTCATACCCCAGCAGGTAATCCTATCCCACAGCCCAGGGGACAGAGGAGAAAGCATCATGGCCAACAAGGGTGGCATCTGGAGGACACAGTGGAGATCACAGCTGGGCGTTGTCCCTCCGTCCCTGTCAGCCACCTTGCTGCCCCGAATAGCAGGTGCATGGCACACGTCTGCCCCCGTCCTAACACGCGACCCGTGTGTGGACCCCCTCAATGCTCATAGCCACCTGCGAGGATGGAACTCGGCTTACCCCCATTTTGCATGTGAGAAAAGAAATGTAAGGACGGTTACGTGCTCGGGGTCACAAGCTGAGAAGGGGCCGAGGAGGGATTCCTGTCCTTTCTACAAACCGCCGTGAGCAAGGCAGTTTCTGGTGGAGGGAAGGGGAGACTCGAAAGGCAGCAGGGAAGTCAGAGAGGAGGAGCACAGAGGAGGGGGGGCCTTCGCCACCCTTGGCACCGGCTGGGAACTGGCCCTGGGTATGGAGACTTGGTATTTTAGGGATGGAAATACCCTTCATTTTATTCTGTCTCTGAGCATATGATGAAACTCTCCCTGTCCCAGACCGGAGCCCTTGTCTGCCTTTGTGCTGCTCTTCCGGCAAGTTCTTGTCTTTCCATGAAAGGGACTAGAATGACCCAGATGAGGGGCCATGTGTGGTCCCCTCCGTGGGAGTCGCTGGTGGCTGCTCCTACCCCTGGGGGAGAAACTGGCTGGAAAGCAGAAGGCGGGAGAGCAGGCTTTGCGGAGCCGTCCAGCAAGGAGCCGTGGTCCGTGTCCTGGTACGGCGGCTTGATCCTGAGCCCCCTCACCCTAACTCGCGGGAGGGTTAGGGTTCTCTGCCTTGGGGTGCGGCATGAGGGTCCAGTGAGGAAACCTATGCAGAGCACAGCGCCGAGTGCGTGGTGGGCTCTCAGGTCCTGTCACCCTCCCTTGCCATTTTGTCATGGGTCCTGTCTTCTTCTGTTTGTCCCTGGTGTCTCTTTCTCTTCCTGAGCTGTGCCATTCAGCCCACTCAGCCATGCAACTGCCGTCCTTCCTGCGTGGTGGCTTCCCTTCCAGCTTCATGTACTTACAGTCTCCTTCCCACGGTCCCTCCCTCCAGCTGGCCAGCCGCCCTCCTGACCCTCCTCTGCCTAGCCCACCCCCCTGACCCTCCTCTGCCTGTGCCCACCCCCCTGACCCTCCTCTGCCTAGCCCGCCCCCCCGACCCTCCTCTGCCTGTGCCTGCCCTCCTGACCCTCCCCTGCAGATGCCCCTGGCAAGTCCCCTGCTCCCATCTCACCACGGAGCCCTCTGAGCTTCACGGGCTCACCCATCTCATGCCTGCAGACAGACAGGCCTCACTTCCTCGCGTTTGTTCCTGCCGTTTCCCGTGCAGACCTGGCCCTTCTCTGACTTGTTTTTTTCGGATAAATTTAACCTCCTCCCAGAAGCTTTCTGTGACTAGAAGCATCAGTAGCTGTTGGCAGGGAGATGCCTTCGGTGGGGTTGGCAGCACCCTGGGTAGGAGGTAGAGTCGGGGGGACGGAGCGGGGTGCAGGCCGAGCAGCTGGCACTAAGGGGTCTGTTCCCAGCAACCACACCCGAGGGGCCGGGACTCTTGCCTTTGAAGTTGGGGACCTGGCGGAGCTGGATCTGGGCTCCTAAAGCAGGCAGCTGCGGATGGGGACAGACAGACAGACACCCCTGCGTGGGCCTGTCAGAAGGGCAGGGACAGGTCAGCTGAGAGCTGGACGTGGATGCCAAGGCTCTGAGGTGCAGGTGCTTTCCGTGGGTCCGAGCGTTCCGGGGCCTCTGGGGACGGCAGCCGTCTTTCTGTTGCTGCTGTGACAAGTTGCTCCGATGTAGCCATGTAAACACGCACGTTTATCACCTCACACCTCCTGCCAGTCGGAAGTTCAGCAGTCTCACCAGCCACAGTCCTGTGTGACGGGGGTCAGAACCCGTTGCCAGGCTCCTTCCCGTTACCCGCTGAGTTCAGTTCCTGGGGCTGCAGGCCTGAGGTCCCATGTGCTTGCTGGCCTCCAGTGAGGGTCCTCCCTCGGCTCCCAGACTTCCCTGTGCTCCTCGCGGGTGCTGTGTGTCTCAGTGTCAGCAACTGTGTGGTGCGTCCTTCTCAAGCGTGGCACCTCTCTGCCCGCCGCCTGCCACGTCCCTCAACTCAAGCCAGGCAAAGTTCTCACCCGACTACAGGGACCTGCTCTGAGAATCCGGGATAATTTCCCTACTTTAAGGTCCGTAACCTTAGTCACATCCTCATTAGGTAGCACATGCTGAGGCTCCGGGGGGTGGGGTGAGGACATCTTTGTGGGGGGCATTATTCTGGCTGCCACAGGGGCCGGGAGCCCCGTGCTCAGCATCACATGACTCTAGCTGTGATGATTACAGGGCCACGGGCTGGAACGTCAAAGACCATCATAACCAATTTAGTCCATACTGAATTCTTCTCCACTCCATATTGCTCCATCTCTAGGGTCTAGGACTTATATCATATTGGTCTGTCAAGATGTCACTGTCCTCTCTGTCGACACTGTGTATGTTTGACTCAGAGTCTGTGTCTAGAGGTTGGTGTGTCTACATGTGCAGGGAAGAGGAGTTGTGTTGCAGGATACGATTTGAGGGACATGGCAAGGCTTCCCTTTCTCATGACCGTGGTGCCTGAGGCCCCATTATTTAGAAATAATCCCCCTGGTTTACTAGTCATTGTAGCTTCCGGAAGTCTCTGTAAGCTTGCAAATTCTTCTTGGAAGGTTAAGGCACCTATCAAGGCCACTGACAGATCTTTGCTCGAGATGGTGAGCTGAGATGTCGATGCAGGGCTTTGAAGGAATAAAACTCGGGACAGGTTGGTTTTGAAAAGGTGGGAAGAGGGGAGATTAAGGATGCCAAAGAACTGCCTGGCAAAGGCTGGCCACGGCAAGGTGTCAGTGGGCAGCGTGGGTCATATGGGAATGTTGTGGGCTGAATGTGTCCCCCAAAGTCATATGTTGGAGCCCTAACCTTCAATGTGATGGAATTTGGAGCTGGGGCTTTTGGAAGGTAATTAGGGTTAGATGAGGTCATGAGGGTGGAGCCCCCAGGATGGGATTAGTGGCCTTGTACGAAGAGGAAGAAATGGGAGTCCTCCCTCCAATGTGAGGATGCAGGGAGAAGGTGGCCATCTGCCAACCAGGGAGATACTTGCAAAGTGAACAACAATGTGCAAAGGGGGATTGGAGGAGGGGGTCAGGCCACGGGCTCTGATCGGACCTCTTGGGTTCATATGATCACCTCAAGCTCCTACTGGTCTCTAACTTCTTAAACCTTGTAATTTTATTATTATTTTTTAATCTCTGAATGAAGATGCTAGGATCTTCCTCGTGGGTAGCTGTGAGTGTCCTGCGTGTAAAGAGCTTGCAGCAGTGTCTTTGCGTGTAGGCTGTGCTCACTGAGGGTCACTACCATCATCCTTATCACTCTTTGTTGAAATTCTCTCCTATTTACAACCGTAAACGCGTGGGAGCTTGGGTGCCTTGCCGGGAAGCTGATATTACCACCCCCACTTCACAGTGGAGGAAACAGAGTTTTCATTCGCCTGAGGCCCCATAGAAGGCCTGCCCCATTTCTAAGCATCATCAGGGCACTTTCAGGTGGTCAGTCTTAGGAGCCCCCGTGGCCAGGCCCTGGCACCTGTTGGTGGGCAGTGATGTCATCAGACGCCATTGGCTGTTGCCGTGGAGGTATTTTTAGATGTGGTTCACGTCTGCAAGGGGTTGACTTCAAGTAGGGAGATTTTACTTTGTGTTATGAGGCCTGTAACATGGGTGGATCTCATCTAATTGGCTAAAGGCCCTACGAGCACACTTCAGTCTGCTCGCGCTGACGTAACAAAATACCACAGGCTGGTTGTTAAACAGCAGACATCGCTTCTCAGTTCTGGAGGCTGGGAGTCCAAGGTCAGGGTGCTGGCTGATTCAGCCTAGGGGGACAGCCCTCCTCCTGGTTTGTAGATGGCTCCTTCTTATTTATCCTCACACAGCAGCCAGAGCAAGCTCTCTGCTGTCTGTCTCTCTTCTCTTGGCATGAAATCCCATCGTGAGGGCCCCACCTCATGACCTCATCCCACCCTGCTGACCTCCCACAGGCCACATCTCCAAAGGCCACCACACTGAGGGCTGCGGCTTCAACATAGGCATTTTCAGGAGACACAAACATTTAATTCACGACAGAGCAAACACTGACAGTTTCCCGTGGGAAAGGAATTCTGCCTCAAGACCACAGTGTCTACTCCTGCCTGGGTTCCCAACCGTACAGATTTCAGACTTGTCAGCCCCACAGTGATGTGCGCCAACGACTTAACATCCCCCCATTTCTCTCCCTCTCCCCCTCTCTCCAGCCGGCTAGCTACTAGATGTATCTCTTATTGGTTCTTTCTCTGGAGACACCTGACTAATACATGCTGAGAGGCAGATTTTGAGTCAATAATTTTCTTCCCTTCACATTCAGGCCAGGAATGGCTGAAACCAGCCCAGACCAAGAGATTTAACATAGGACTTATCTTTGGGAATATAGTGACCCTTGTTGCCAAAGCTCATTTTCCTACTTTGGGATCCAACTCCAGATTCTCTGCCAACCCCTCCTCTGTTGCCTCACGGGAGGCCTATCAGTTGAGTGTTTGTTGGCAAGGTCCATCGAGAACTGCTGTTGTCAACAGTGGCCACTTGATGGTCTGAGGAACAATTTAATAAATAGCTCGTAGCCCTCTCTTTACTAAGCCTATTTCTTTATTCCTAATCCTGCCTTATTTTAGAAATGTAGAAAAAATGAGGTAGAAAAAAAGAGAAAGGAGTTAAAAGGTAATCGGAGGGTGTATGGTACACTTTCCAAGGACTCATTATTCTTTCATTTTACCCAATTTTTACCAGTTCCTTTAAACATTAATTCTCAATCAGGCTTCTTGATGTTAAGGTGGATTCTTTGATTGAAGGTCACCTTCCATGTTGTATTTAGATGCCATTTGTAAAGAGAAGAAGGACATATAATTCCTCATAATATTAGAAATGGTGCATTACAATTGTATAGCTTTGCACCTCAGAAAGCACGTTTGTCGATCTTATTTCAATTCATGCTTTAAACCTTCTGGTACCTCAGGGAGGCTTTCTGTCATCAACCCTTAACATTTAGGAGCAATTTTTCCCCTCAGAAGTCTTCTCTTTAGAACCAATGTGTATTTTATCCCTCATAATATAGAATACAATGGAATTTGAAATATTTGAGGAATAAGACATGGCAGGCAGAGAACAATAGAGCTCTGTGGGGCGGAAGAAGCTAGAACCCAAGGCCTCAGAGTCCTTCTGCCTATGACCACTCAGCATTGCAGCCTGTCCCAGCCACTGTCTGTTCTTTGGCATGTCCTGGATCAACTATCACCTGTGATAGTTGATGTGGAAAGAGTTGAATTTTCAAGGGTCTGTTGCGGGGATGGCAAATAGGGAGCTTCTTGGTGGCATTTTCCCACTTGAGACCTGTTGGCAGATATTCCTGATGGTTTGTGGGAATCCCTCCCTCTCATCTCTGGACTTGACTTCAGAACCCTTCCTCAGCACGGTGCTCCAAGGTGCCACCAGTCACTCAGAATCCCCGAGACTTGAGCCGTCTTTGTCACTCGGGTCTTAGGTTACTTTTCCTCCACAGTGAAGTAATCGGAAGGATTCTATGTGATTTACTCCATCTCGGAGAATTGCAGACTATCAGAATGGGAAAGGGACTTAGAGATTGAGGGCAACTCTTTTACTAGGTAAGAAACTCTAGAGCAGGGGTGTGCATCGCATGAGGAGATCTATGGTGTTGGGACCAGAACCTAGATTCCCCTGCCCAGCGATGCACTAATGTAAATAAGCTTTCCAAAGAAGAGGGAAGAATCCTTTTGTTCCCCCAATTCTGAGTTAATGATAAAATCACAAGATACCTGAGTCAGAAGGAACAGAATGCCCACCTGGTACAGCTTCTCATCCATGGTAGGAGGAAGACCATCTAGATACTTCTACCTGAATTCTTCCAGTGACAAAGCTCTTTGCCTAGAACCCTTTCCATTTGGGTTCAAGTTGAATTAAAATCTTTTACCTCGGAGCTCTCAACAATTGGCCCTAGTCTTTCCCTCTAAATGAGCCCCACAAACTAGTGAATGTATTATCCTTCCCAGAGGGGATAGAGATTTAGCTTAGTGAAGGGCATCTATCTCCAGCTTGCTCTTAAAAAGTAAATCTAATGATGACCACTTTGAGCATAAAGTTGGGTGAAGACACCTTGAGGCAGATGGACGTCTCTGGGGAGCCTTCAGATAGCTCCATCTAGACACCTGCTTTGTCCTTCACACACAAGTTCAGACCTGAAGTTCCCAAGGAGCAGGACGGAATTGGGGATCTGTAGGAGGGGAGCCCCAGACCAGGCAGTTGTTACACAGACTCTGGGAGGTTCTCTGGCCCTTGTCTGGATAGGTCACCTTAGAAGTATTTTCTGAGAGTTGAAATGGCTTCCTCTAGCTATGGGAGCTCCTCCCTGCGTGCCGTCTTGACTGATGGTAATTTTTTCCACAATGTAAGCCATTTTGACATGAAGAGTGTGCTTTTCCAAGGCACTTTTGTACTGATCGTTTGCCATCAGACTTTGACAAAGCTACATATTATCAGAAATACCAAAGGAGCTGCTCTACTCTCCGCTATAACTCAGGAAGCATATTAGGCCCTGAAATTCTAATACCTCATTTTCATGACAAACGATGCAACAAGAGCCCGAAATGGTTGCCATGAATCTCTGTTCCTGACTGCAGTCGCCCTGGGAGAGGGAAAGTGCTGAGCACTTAACCTCTCTGTTCTGGCACGAGGCTACACGAGGCTCCCGGGGAACGCTGACCACAAGTTAGGGCTTCATTCACGGGGCTCTGGGCCCCGAATGACTCTGAGTAGGGGCATTTCTAAAGCATAAGGACATAGCAAGAAACCAGGATTATAATCGTTACACTTGACATTGCCCTGACCACCAAGGCCTTGGCAAAGGGGTGATTGTCAGCCACAAGTGTGAAAATATCCCACTGAAGGGGGCACATCAATCATGGGACAAGTTAGCTCTCTGGGGGCTCTGCCAGATAATCCGAAGGTTGCCCAACACTGTGTAAGCCTTCATTCTACTCACTTGCTATGCAAATGGGACCAAGACTCAATGTTTGTATCAACTTGGAAGCCCCCCTACGCTCGGCCTCAGTTGTGGCAGTTTTCATGACGGAACAGAATTAGAAGTAGAAAACTGGCTCACTTGACCTCATATAGGGAACTCTAGCAATTAATATACAAGAGGCTTATGTTAGGGTTCTCTGGAGAACTGGAACCAGTAGGATGTAGGTGTGTGTGTGTTTGCGGGTAAAACAAGGAATTGGCTCGTGTGACTACGGAGGTTGACAAGTCTCACAGACGGTGGCCAACACGCTGGGGACCCAGGAGAGCCAACGGAGTGGCTCCAGCTTGAGTCTGAAGGCCCGAGAGCCCCGGAGCTGACGGCACAGTTCAGGCTGAAGGCCAGCAAGCTGGAGCTGCAGGAAGAGCTGGTGTTTCAGCTTCGGTCCAAAGGCAGGAGTTAAACCGATGTTCCCGCTCGAAGGCAGTCGGACAGAAGGAACGATCTTTATACTCTCGCTTTTTGCCACATTCAGACTTTCTTGACTGGATAAGGTCCATCTGCATTAGGAAGAGCAATCTGCTTTCCTTATTTGATTTGAACATTAACCCAGTCCTGAAACACCCTCATAGAGACACCCCGAATAATGTCTGACCCATCGTCTGGGTACCCTGTGGCCCAGTCAACTTGACACATAAAACTAACCATCACAAGTCTGCCCATTGTCCTTTGGCACCCACACACATCTCCTGAAGCCATACTTAATGTCCACGTGAGGACAATAGCAAGGTCATAACTCTGCCTAACGTAGTGCCCGTCCTGAGTGTAAGTGACAGCACACTGACACGGACTCCAGAAGAGGGGGTAAGCCCCCTAGTGGTGCTCACTCTTCTTGATTTCCTGTAACAAATGCTAGGATGTAACACTAACAACACTTAAATACTATGAAATAAGGTCCATACATCTTATGTTATATGACAAGGGAATAACAGAGGGGCGAAGGCAAAGATATTGCTTAATATACATGTATACATGCCCGCGCGTGTGCGCACACACACACACACACACACACACACAGACACATTCCTAACAAACTCAGGTGGAAATGCTCATGGCAATTGTAGTCCTCATTTCTGTAACTGGTCATCACGTGGCCATAGCTGGCCTTTATAACTCCCTTCTTCCACTACCCTCTCTGGACCACCTTTGTTTGCCCTTAGCAAGCAGCTCAGCTGGTTGTGGTTCTCTGCCTGGGGGGTGATCCAGACCTCCATTCCCGAAGAGTCTGGTCAATCCGTAGTCCGGCCTGGGTTGGCTGTTGTAGTTTTCAATTGGCTTTAATCACAATGCATGGTAATCCTGAGATGCACTGGGGGTGCTTCTATATTCTGGACACACTCTTCCTCCCCTCCACAGTGGGGGAGTGGTGAGTCTCCTCTTGGTGGCAGCATCAGTCACCGCAGACAGCACAGGAACTCCATTTCTTGCCAGTTGATTCAGAGGCATGAGGACCCCAAAGTGGCTGGGTGGCAGTCTGAACTTCTAGTTCATTGAGTCATTGTTGTGTCCCCCAGTGGAAGCATTCCTCTCTTTGGAGCTAGAACCTCTAGGCCAGGAGAGCGTAAGGTGACGGGAACAGGAAGCAAACATTTTGCTAGTGGTCATTGCTGTAATAGTGAGTGGGACCACTCCCCTTTCTCCCCTTCGATTATTGGGTCTATGAATCCCTGCCATGGAGAAACAGTACCATATAACAGACAGTGACTCAGAGCATGGACAGCCCCTGGAGAACCTATCGCCAGCCCTGTGAGACATTGCCACCTAGCTGGCACTGTAACAGTCTTCGGAAGGACATTCTGCCCTTCGGTCAAGCCAGCTGCTTCAGGAGGATGGGGAACATGTATGACTGGCGAATTCCAAGGGTCTGGGCCTATTATAGCTCTTCTTTTGTTGTGTAGTGGATTTCTTGATCAGGAGCAATGCTGTGCGGAATGCTATTTAGGTAGATAAGGCGCTCTGGAAGTCCACAGATAAGGTTTTGGCAGAAGTATTACACGCAGGGAAGGAAAATCTGTATCTGTAGTAAGTGTCTGTTCTAGTAAGGACAAAACGCCGCCTCTTCTGTGATAGAAGTGGGCCAGTGATCCCACTGGGGATGGTGCCATGTTGGGCACTCAGTGGTGGCCATTGCCCGGTCAGCCTTGGTGAGTGGAGGTCCATATTGCTGAGCGCAGGTATAACCTCCGTCCCTGCCAACATGGCCACTTTGTTCATGAGTCCATTGGGTAGAGATGGGAGTGGCTGGGGAAAGAGGCTCACTGGTATCCACGGAACAGATCACTTAACCACTTGGTTGTTAAAATCCTTCTCCGCCTCCTCACCCACAATCCTACCTCAGTCCTGATTCTCTCTCTCCTAAGCCCTGGTGGCCAGCCCTGATGTCCACCTTGCCCCTGGGTGGGGTCCTCCTTAACACCCCCTCCCCTCCCACCAACCTCCAGCCCACAGTGTCAGCCCTTGTCCCAGGAGAGGTGGGGTCACGCTTGTCTGGTAACGTGTTCAGGTGGCTTCCACACCCTCACCCACCTTGTGGTGTGTATTTGCTTTTCTCCTGGCATCGAAGGAGCACGCTCAGCAAGGAGGCCATGTGGATCAGTTGGGGTGGACAGAAAACACATCCCTTACTTCCCAGCCCCATTCTGCAGCTTAGCTGAGCTTAGTTGATTTGATTAAAGGATTTTATGTCTGGCTTGTTGGAGAGATAAGGATTAAGCAATAAGGAGCTTTTCTCTTCCTGGGCTCTCTGAACTTATCACCAGAGTATAGCCGTGTTCTGGCTTCTTGGCTGCTTTTCTTAAAATGCCAGATTCTTTTCCTTCATTTTTATTAATGAGATCAGTCAAAAATGATTAATCCTCGCGCAGTTTTGCTACCCACAAGTTATCAAATATAAAAGCTGGGAGTTCAGAGAGAATCCCAGCCCGAAACATCATTTTACGGGTATGAGAACCAGAGAGGTTAACTGACTTGCTTGAGGTCATACAGCAAGTTCCAGGCAGAGCAATGAATAGAACCCAGGTCTCTTGCCTCCTGAATTAGCACTGTTTTGTATCCCCCTCTTGGCCTTGGAAATGGAGACTGAACCTCACAGGGAAGAGATGGAAGTAACAAGGGGGGGGCGTTCTCTCCCTGTGTCTGTGGCCACTCAGGCTCTCTGCTCCATCTCTGACAGACAAGAGCCATAAGGAGCCCTGACATTTTACTAGAGAATACCCAGGGAGCGGTGTGCCAAGGAGAGTTACAGGATCACGGAACCGGAGAGAAGGGAAAAGGGCAACGTGAAAATGTGACAGACAAAGTGGTCCTTGGTGATCAATCCTCCAGGCAATGCCGAGGCGGTGTTCTGTATTTATGGCCACCATAAACCCAGGGCAGGACGGTGAGACTGCCTGCCTGGGGGGCGGCCTCTGCTGGGCTCACCGAGGAGAAGAGATGGACGACTCCCAGAGTGTCAGAGCTGAAAGGGGTAGAAGGCCTGCTCGGCAAAGCTCATGGCAGGTGCGCGTCAAAGCCAGACTGGAAAGTGGGTCCTAACTACTTCTCTGCACCCTTTCTCAAGGCCTTGGCTCCACCACAAGCGAAATGTCCATCTGCACTGAGCAGGTGTTAGCGGCCTGGGGTACTTAGGAGTTTAGGAGAGGCCATATGTGTTGAGCTTATTTCTCAAGAAGGTGCTGATTTCCCTCCATTTATAATTGCTTGTAGATTGTGGCCACAGGGGGATTGACATCAATAGACACTGTCTGTTTAATGGGAAGCGGGGTTAACTCTTGGCTATTGGAGGTGAGCCTGGGGACACCTGTTGATGGGATGCAGGAGATGGGAGGCACTCCAGCAGGCAGGCAAAGTACCATATTCAGAGACAAAGAACATCCATGGTAGGGTAGGATGGGCAAATCCCCAGGAAGAATGGGGTGTCCCCTGGGCAGAAGGATCAGGGACCGTTTGGAGATACAGGCACATGTGAGTGGGTATCAGGCATGTCTGAGAGGCAGCAGGATGCCAGGCACAGGATGGGGGTCAGGAGGTGTGGGGAAGCATGAGGTGAGGTGTGAGAAGCCATACTCAGTGCGGGAGTCGGAGGCAGGTGCTGGGACCTGGCATGGTGGTCATGGCCAGTCGGCAAAACCGAGGTCTGTCTGTGCCTCACCAGGAGACAGGAGGGTGCTGGCTCTAACCAGGGCTCCTGCTCCTGGGCTGTGTCCTGTCCCTAAGCTTGACAGCCTCTGCTGTGGCCTTGGGTGTCTTGCCCGCTGATCTTCTGCCCCAGCTCTCCTTCCAGGAGCTCTGCCTCGGTACACCCAGTCTCCCACAGGCATTTACTCACCCAGCACGCTTCCTGAGTGTGTGTTATCAGGGTACAAAGAGCAGGATTGACCAGAAGTGACTCTGGGGTGTACCGGTGCTCAACAAGTCTTGTTGAATTGAATCGGACTCTCCAGAGCGTGAGCCCCTGCCATCTCCAGGACTGGCCAGTTGTGGGCACAAATGCCTAGACCTCAAAAGCTTAGCCACCTGTTGTTTCTGGACAAATACTGCCTGAGGCAAGCAAGGTCAAAGGACCCCTCCCTCACTAGCAAGTAAGTGCTGGAATTTTCCTTAATTTCTTGGGTTTATTACCCTGTCTGCCTGGGTGATATGTTGGCTGGAGTCCACGCAGATGATCTGAAGTCGCACTGCAAGTTCATCTACATAACCTCGAAATGTTGCCATTCATCGAAATACCCTGATTCTGTGTCCTGTTCATCAGATTGGACCCTTGGACACATCCCTTGTCTTGACTGGGCCTGAATTTCCCATTCCTTTTAGCGCCCTGGACATCTGGCTCCTGTGTGTGGTGTGGGGGAAAGGACCAGTCCTACAACCACAGAGCTGCCCCCACCCTTCCACGGCTTTCTCCTTTGTTCATTTGCCCACACCCGTGGCATTGCTCCATGCACTGGGGCAGAAGGCTCAAGGGACAATTCAGGTTACAAATAATGAATATCCAAATCAAACTCATTTAAATAATTTATTTGCTTTATTGAGCCATGTGACTGGGGGGAAAACCTGGAAGCAGATTAGATTTTAGGTATGGTTCAACGAGATTTCTGTGTCTTTCTCTGTGATTGTTTTAGCTTTGCCCCTTCTGAGTTCTGTTCTGTCCTTGGATTGGCTTGCCCCGTGGATACAAAGTGGCTGTCAGCAGCAATTAGGGCAACGTGCTTCCTTAAGCATGTTCTGCTGGAGAGGGTGTAGCTTCCCAAACTTGTCACAGAAAATCCTACCCGTACTCTGATGGGATCACACCTGTATGGACGGCGGTGGTAGGGAGATGCTGTGTGCCGATATTCCAGGCCTGAGTTAGGGATTGGGAAGCACCTTTCTGGAGCTGGACGAACACCCAGACAGCGTGGGAACTGCGGGGGAGCCTGGGAGGTGTGTCGGAAGGCGCTTGGGACCTCTGCTAGACAAGGATAGGGACCTGAACTGGAGATTAAGAAACAGGTAGGATTTGGAAATGTCAAATTATACAATAGACCTAGGCCCACCTACCTGGTTTAGCAAGAACCCAAGGGCAGACAAATTTCCACCAAATCTGTATTACTCTAATGTTGTTCAGGTGGTGCCTAACTATAAGCAGATCAGAGCTGAATGACAGGTGAAGGCTGAGCAGGTGGGGAAGGAAGTAGGAGGAAACTCATGACAAATTGGCCAGCTCTTGGGCTGAAACAACCCCATCGTCCCCTCTGCCCCCCCAGAACATTATTTTGATCGGCCAATTACATGCTATAAGATCAGACTGAATTCCATGCAGAAACACTTGGATGGAAATAATTGTAGGTAGAGTCATTTTATTAGTATTCCTAAAGACCTCTGATGAGGAATAATGATGGTAAATCATTAATATATATTTTCAGCTGCTTTAAAAATTAAATCTGTTCCACAATGTGTTTCACCATTTTATAGCCATTATACAGAGCCCTTTGGGATAGTCTCATAAAAGGCATTCCATAAATTTGATCTGTCCTTGTATTGCATTACATTTTACAGCAATAATCTGGCATTTTAAAAAGCTCCAAGGCATCATCTCTTTCAGAAGCAGCAATGAAGGGAAGTGTCAGAGAATGGGAAATAGCAAGTTCTGGGTATGGAGCAGCCATCCTTTTTCAGAGGGGTGTGAAAAAAGGGGTCAGATGTGATCAGTGTCTTTTGGAGACATTTATTCCACTATTCCCCGAGGCTTCCTGTTCAACTTTACTGAAGATGTCTCTCTTAACTGTTCTCAAAAAAAAAAAAAAAAAAAAAAAAAGTCCAGGCAGGGATCACCCCTATAGGACATTCTGTAGCCTGGATCAGTCTTGTCTCATGGCAGTGGGGCCAAGAGGGATAGGGTGCAGAGGAGCCTGGTCCAGGAGGTGGAGGGAGAAATTCACCCTCTGGGTTTCCTCCTCCTGCTGTTTACGCTCCGTTTCCATAGTGACGTAGTGACCGTCATGCTTAGCAAACCTCTCTAGGCAGGTGAGGATGAGCAATTCAGTAATGTGGCGGGATACAAAATCAATGCTCAGAAATCAGTTGCATTTCTATACACGAACAAAGAGACTAAAGAAAGAGAAATTAGGGACTCCATTCCATTTACAATAGCACAAAAATCATATGTTATCTCGGAATTCACTTAACCAGAGAGGTAAAGGATCTATATTCTAGAAACTGCAGATCACTCATGAAAGACATTGAAGAAGACACAAAAAGATGGAAAAATATTCCGAGGAACTGTTGAAAAGGAAAAACAAAGCTGGGGGCATCACAATGCCGGATTTCGAGCTGTACTACAAAGCTGTGATCACAAAGACAGCATGGTACTGGCACAAAAACAGACACACAGACCAATGGAACAGAATAGAGAGGCCAGAAATGGACCCTCGGCTCTTTGGGCAACTAATATTTGATAAAGCAGGAAAAAAGATCCTGTGGGAAAAGACAGTCTCTTCAATAAATGGTGCTGGGAAAATGGACAGCTACATGCAAAAGAATGAAACTTGACCACTATCTCACACCATACACAAAAATAAACTCCAAATGGATGAAAGACCTCAATGTGAGGCAGGAATCCATCAAAATTCTAAAGGAGAACATAGGCAGCAACCTCTACGACATCAGCCAAAGCAACCTTTTTCATGACACATCCCCAAAGGCAAGAGAAACAAAAGATAAAATGAACTTATGGGACTTCATCAAGATAAAAAGCTTCTGCACAGCCAAGGAAACAGTCAAAAAAACTAAGGGGCAGCCCACGGAATGGGAGAAGATATCTGCAAATGACACTACAGATAAAAGACTGGTATCCAAGATCTATAAAGAACTTCTCAAACTCAATACACGAGAAACAAATAAATTAAAAAATGGGCAGAAGATATGAACAGACACTTTTCCAATGAAGACATACAAATGGCTAACAGACACATGAAAAATGTTCAAAACCATTAGCCATCAGGGAAATTCAAATCACAACCACATTGAGATACCACCTTACGCCAGTTAGAATGGCAAAAATTGACAAGGCAAGAAACAACAAATGTTGGAGAGGATGTGGAGAAAGGGGATCCCTCTTACACTGTTGGTGGGAATGCAAGTTGGTACAGCCACTTTGGAAAACAGTGTGGAGGTCCCTTAAAAAGTTAAAAATAGAGCTATCCTATGACCCAGCCATTGCACTACTGGGTATTTACCCCAAAGATACAGACACAGTGAAGAGAAGGGCCATATGCACCCCGATATTCATAGCAGCATTATCCACAATAGCTAAATTATGGACGGAGCCGAGATGCCCTTCAACAGATGACTGGATTAAGAAGATGTGGTCCATATGTACAATGGAATATTACTCAGCCATCAGAAAGAATGATTACCCAACATTTGCAGCAAGATGGACTGGACTGGAGGAGATTATACTAAGTGAAATAAGTCAAGCAGAGAAAGACAATTATCATATGGTTTCACTCATTTATGGAACATAAGAAATAGCAGGAAGATCGGTAGAAGGCAGGGAAGAATGAAGGGGGGGTAAACACAAGAGGGAATGAACCATGAGAGACTATGGACTCTGGGAAACAAACTGAGGGCTTCAGAGGGGAGGGGGTGGGGGAATGGGATAGACCGGTGATGGGTAGTAAGGAGGGCACGTATTGCGTGGTGCACTGGGTGTTATACGCAAATAACGAATCATGGAACACTACATCAAAAACTAAGGATGTACTGTATGGTGACTAACATAACATAATAAAAAATTATTATTAAAAAAAAGGATTCGGATATACAATTTGCCGAGGATTCATGAAAGGAAGGCACAGGATCTTGTAGTCTGTGGGAGCGCTGTATTATTTCAGTCACCTAGAACTGTTTTAATTTGAGGTTGGAAAGCCTACAAGGTGTGCATTTCTTGGTATTGAGGTCCAGTGCATTATGCGGCTCTGAACGGAAGGACCCTGATGCCAGCATCTAGGATACTTGGAATTGAAGTAATTTGAAATCGGAGTTGATTTATAGATCAGTTCTTGGGGCTACGGTTGCTGCAGAAAGAACTGAGGCATTACCCACAGACCTGAGCAACAGTCCTCTGGCTGAAACAAATAGAAAAATGAGTTAAAGGAAACGAGAGTGGGAAGGGATTTGGGGGAAGGGAGGTTCATTTCAGGAATTTTAAATGCTTCATGGGAATTGGATCTGGGCTTTACAATGCAGACTGTCCTCCTGTCCAAGGTTATGGTTGGCAGCAAACGAGGGGTTTTCTACCGGTCATGCATTGCTTGGGCTATATGGCTGGGAGGTGAGCTTGATGGGGCGACAGGACTGTTGTAGTCAGTACCATTGCTTATCAATGCCCGGTGCTGTCCGCCTTGCCCTCCTGGAGGACCATACTTCCCAGACCCGCTGCAGTCAGGCAGGGCCACGTGACTCGCTCTTGCCAATGAGCTGTGAGCTGGGGTGACTGTGTGGTTTCCAGGGGGACAAAATGACCTTTGAGCTTTTCTGTCGTCTCCTTGTCCAGGAGCAGGGAGGTCTGGTGCTGAGTTGGCAGAAGGACAAGACGGAGGTGGCAGAGGTTGCTGAGTCACTGGGTGGACAGCTGCCCTGGACTGTTGCCCGCACCCACAGAAGGTTTTATGTGTGAGGCGAACACATTTTCGTGTGCTAAGCTAATGAGACTTTGGAACTTTATTGTGGTGGTTGTTACTTCAGCTTAGCCTCATTTATCTTGACTAATATAATAACTGTATAATTTGAGATTGAAATGAAAGAAGGGTAAATTCTCAACCCACTACGTGAAGTGGCCGCGTGAAAGCTTAAGTAATCGCTAAGTCTTGTTCATCTCAAAGGCTCCTGAGGCAACCACGAAGAGACTTGAAAGCCTTGATGGCAGAATGCCCATCTCGTGGGTCCCTGATAGTCACCTGGAGTCACAGTGGCCTGGTGAACATCTTCGGGACCCTCCTGATTTCCCACCAGAGGGAGAACGGCCCGAGTGGAGTGTGGTCTTGTCTCTTTGTCACATCGGTTAACAGAGTGAAGATCGCCAATTGGGGATTTACCGGCTTCTGAGGTCAGCTCCGGGCACCAGCCACACAACGGGGCGCCTGCGAAGGTGGGTCGATAGGGAGCTTTGAAAGCCTGAAGAAGAGGCACTGGGCCCCTGCTAAGAACCTTCCGGAAGCCTGTCCTCTCAGTGGACCTCTCTGAGGCTCTCACCACGTTTGCGGATCTAGCATCTGGCTCTCAGCGGCATTCAAGCAAACGACAAATGCACAAAACCAAAGGACAGTCCCGGAGGCAGTTTCTGCAGGACAGGCCGTATAGGGAGCAGAGTCATGGATGGGCACTTTCAGCCAGGCTTTGTGTGGGAGGTGAAGAAGTTCTGGAACTGAACCAGAGAGCATGTCATGGTGGCATCCACGTGGATCCTGCTGGGCCCGTGTCAGGTGGCGCCGTGACTCTGTCCTGCCCTCAGAGCGACGTTCAGCATGTGGTTCAGCCTGGCAGCTTCTGTTCTCGGGAAGAATCCTGTTCTCCATTTTTCTCCCCGTGTCATGAGGTGATGATGGATTTCATTAGAAGCTGCAGGCAATTCTTAGGAAAAAATCCTCTTTAATCATGACAGTATTAATCGATGCTGGGGACCCGGCAGAAATCACAGTCAGTACTGCCATGGTTTCCAACAGAGTCGCAGCTCGTGATTACCGTTCAGTGAGTACCCTTGACTTAACAGTAGTAGTTCCTTGACATTGTCGGAAAGAACATACCCCAGCGAGACACATGCTGTCTAACATTGTTTCCAGAGAGGGCAGTAAGATAAGAAGCTTGGGGATTTTTCTACAACATGCGTTTCTTCCTTGGTATAATTTTGTAGTTTCAGCTCCCTACCTGCCCTCAGGTATTACGGGCTGTGGCTCCTTAGTCCTCTAGGCTTGTTGGGGCCTGGCAGCACGCAGTAAGCAAAGGACCAGATTGTAGACCCAGAGTAGTGAACATATGAGTGGGATGTGGAGACTACCAGCCAGTGTCCCGAAATTTAAAAAATAATGAAAAGATGAACATCTATTACATTTAATTATCACCTGCTTTCTTGTACAGCCTGTTTTGGGGAACATGTGTTCCATGCAAATCTTCACATTGGAATTTAGCTGATATAAAATATGACCTTCTCCTTGATTTGAACCTCTACACAGAGCCAGAAGCCAGTGGATAAAATCAGTGCTTATTGGGTTTAACTAGATGGTAATCTTGGAGCGTCCATGTGCTCAGTGTTTGTCCATATAGAATGAGACAGTCTAATACTGATAGGTCCTTCCTTCCTTCCTCCTTCTTCCTTTCCTTCCTTCCTTCCTTCCTTCCTCCCTCCCTCCCTTCCTTGTGATCAGATGCAAAGTTAATGTTTTTCTTTCCCTCCGCTCCCTCTGCTTCTAGATTGAAATGCCCTTATTAGTATGGAAACATTTTAGACACTGGGAGACCTTTTAGGATTGAAGGGGAGGCTGCTTCTCCTGGAGTATGTGCGATGAGAAGCTTCTCCAAGGCGCCCAGCTGACCTCAAGGACGCTGCTGGCAGTATTTATGAAAACCTCGTGTACAACTACCCCGTGACCCAGCACGTCTCCTCCTGGCCGTATACTTGAACGATTGCATGTGTCCTGGAAGACATGTACACGAATACTAGCAGCCGCATTTATAACACCCAAAAATTAGAAACTTCCCAAATGCCTCCAACAGGAGAAAGGATAGGAAGTTACAGCATACACATGCGAACAGACAACTGCAATAGGAAAGAAGGAGGTTCTAATAAATACAGCCACTGGGATGAATCTTGAAGACACAAGATGAGACCAAGAAGCCAGACATGAAAGAGCAGACACTGTGTGGTCCCACTTACAGGAAGTTCAAGAACAAGTAGAAGTACTCAGCAGGGGTAGAATTCAGAATAATGGCTAACTGGGCGGGAGGATGTTAACTGCACAGGAGCAAGGAGGGCCTTTGAGGTGTCAGAAACGTTTCTGAGTCTTGATCTGGGTGGTGGACACACACACACACACACACACACACACTCACACGATTCATCAGGCTGTCTACCATAGATGGGTATAACTCACACATCCTACTAATAGAAAGACAAAGGCTGATATAAACGACTTGCTTTTTCAACCCAGATTTATGTTTGCATTCCCTCCCATTCCTCATTCTTGTGAGATTGTACTGAAACGAAGGGCCATCTGTTTCATTAGAGTGAGAGCGTATATTTAGCTTCATCAGTAGATAAGGTGTGTTAGGTCCCTGAATTCAGGGGAGGCTGGGAAAAGTGAGACAGAACACAAGGAGATGGTATGAGAGTTTCCATTCCAAGGGACATGTGATGAAATGCAGCAGAATCCCCAGGAGACTCAGCTGCGTAGACCTTGTCCTGGTCACTCCAGTCCCTGGGCACCCCTCGCCCCGCACACGCTAAGAATTTGTGGTGAGCAATAGCAGTGAGATTCTCCTGAGGCTGGTGGAGGGGGTGAGATGCCCATCTCATGGGTTCTGCTTGGATGGTCATGAGAAGTGGCAAGAACTGGATCAAGTGGTCATTGTCAGAGGGGACAGGAGGGGTGTGTTGGGGGGAAACTGGGTGAGAGTTCAAGGAGGGTCTTGTGCTGTGAGTAACAGTGACCACACAACGCTGCTGGCTTGGGAGCTTCGTAGAGCCTGCTGTAATGTTTGCAAGTCAGTATGGTGCCCCAGTTCTGCTTGGTGGTCCTTCCTGCAAGGAATGGAGGGTTGTCTTCGTCTGCCTGGTGTGTCTGATAGGCAGTTAGTTAGACCTGAACTGGAGGCAAGGACGGTGATAAATAGTTACACATTGGAAGCCCAAGAGCACAATATCCTGACTTCGTAGCTTCCAAGACCCCTCAGTGTCCTGGCCTGTGGCTTCCGAGACCCCAGGGCTCACAGACCAATAGCCACAGGTGCAGAACGTGGGCTCTCTTCTTCCACCTCCGCTCCAGGGAACCCCCAGACTCACTATGATATAAATGTCCCCTCCTGTGGGAACAGGCTGCCATGACAGTTCCAGCACAAATCTTGTAGGGTCAAAACTCCCCCTCCCAACCTGTGGGGGGAGTCCCCCAGATGATGGGAAGTAGCCTCCCTTAGAGACCACCTGTCCATGACCCACGACCCCACTCACGTGGAAGGAAAGGCCCGCTGCAGCCCTGGGGCAGCTGCCAGCTCGGGCCTGCCCCTCTCCCACCTGGACGTGTGCTGCTGCGTGCTGGCACTGGCCACTTTCCCTCCGGCCGGCTTTATTCGAGCGCGGATCCTTACATAAGCCTTTTGTGGGAGATCCAAGAACTGGGACCTCCATTCACACAATACAGACCCTCCCACCGGTAACATGTGGGCTTCCATGGGCCGGCTTGAGTTTTCAGAAACTGGCAGCTTATTCCTTTGATTGCTTTCCCTTCCTCTTGCTACCATCCAGGGGCCTGGGCTCATCCTTCCCCCAAGTCAGCTAGCAAGGGAGGGGAGTCCCTGGAGTCCCAGACATCTAGAATCTGAGAGACGTAAGAAGCTTGGGGACCTTTATTAACAGCACTCTACCACCCATGCTGTGTGCCGGAGTCTGGTTGGGTGTTCACGCGCGAGCCCTCCCCGCCTTCGATGTTTTATGCATGCACTTCATGAAAACACAAGACAAAACAAAGCACAACGAAGGATCTGAGGGGTTAAATGACTTCACCCAACTGGTATTGGAATCTCGGCTTGAGGTTTGACTCCTTGTGGGGGATGTTCTGTCGCACGATGGCCATCACCGGAGAGCAGGTTTGGATGTGGTGAGGACAGAGGGAGGGGTGAAGCCCGGGCAGGAGCGGGGAGGGGAGAGGATTGAAGACCGTGTGTGTCTGCATCTCTGCTCTGGGGCCGGCCCTGGCTCGTTGGGCTATTTTATTTACTCCCCGAGCTTTTCTTTCTTTCCAGCTTTATTGAGATGCCCCTGACATACAAGGCGCCGTGAGCTGAAGGTGTGCAACAGCGTTGATCTCATACTACAATACTTCACCACCGCGCCTTCCCTGGCTGTGTCACATAATTACCAATTCTTTCTTGTGGCTGGAACACTAAGATCGCCTCTCTTTGCAACATTCAAGTACAGAACAGTATTATTAGCTGTAATCACCACGCCATACTTCAGCTCCGGGACTGTTCATCTCAAACTGCCCAGGCTGCTTCTGAAGGAACAGTGGCCGGCGGTGGCATCGAGGCATCGGGCTGGACGGGGACTTGGCTGCTGCCCAGCGCCTGTCCTCCGCCCACCCGGCTCGCCTCTTGAGTGACCGGACCCTCGAAGCTGCCCCCACTGCTCACGCTTTGCAAATCTGTTGTTGCCTCTCAAATTAAGTTTGGATTTTCTTAAATTAATAATTGCTGGGGATTATCATTTGTTTGTTGGTTTTCATGCTTTTGTCCCCGCCGTTGGACTCTTTCATTCTCAGGTTCCCTCATTTATGGAAAGGGGCTAACGATGCTCACCTCCGAGTATTCTGATGAAAAAAATACCAGTGTCTGTAGGGGGTCTGGTGCAGCACACGGTGTCCCGCAGCCACGTGACTGGGGGCAGAAGGAAGTGATCGTGAAGAGGGGGAGCCTGGCCACGACACAGGTGCAGAAGGGTGGGGGGAGGACGGCGAGCAGGGTGGGTGTGCAGAGAACGTCACGTGGGAACGGGGGAGTCCCTAGAGTGCTGAGCCTCAGTCCCCTGGCCACTCAGCCACAGAGATGCAGTGACATAAGTACGTGAGCACGGGTCTCAACCGAGGTGTCCTATGTGTGCAAGGACGACTATTAGTAAAAACAGCACATAGCTGGAAACCATGTGATACCCTCCATGGGTGGCACGGGGCTGGGAGTGGCACGGAGCGATGCCTGCGGAGTGTGGCTTTGCACAGGGACTCGCCTCTCCTGTCCCAGTCTGCCTGGTCGCGCAACTGCCGGGTCATAAACCAGTTGCTGCCCATGTTGTTTGCCATGTTTCACCCTGTAAAGCAGAACTTTCCCTCCTTATCAGCAGTTTTAATCAGAGTGATGAAGCCAGATGAAAGGTGTTTAAATATGCTAATGGCTGACAGAGAATTAAACAGGCCCCCTGACAAATGAGCCCATCAAGCCCAGTGTCACCATCTGACATGGGGGCCCATTATTAGCACCCATGGCCCTGTGTCGGAGGCATTCCACACGTCTCCCGGGCTTTGCTCTTGCTGTCCACCATGAGCCCGTGACAAGCAGAGAATTATCACACCTTCTTTACACATTACCCCTCTATCTCTCTGTGGCCACCGAGGTGGCTTCGTGAAGCTGCCCTGAGAATTATGGCTTCGCTGATCTATCTGTTCCTGGGCCACCTTCCCAGGCTGGTGACAGATTGCTCTCTACAGGGAAAAGCCACTTAGACCGCTTAAGACAGCAGAGACAAATTCCTCTTATTTCAGGTTCATTGGAAAAGCCACAAAAAGAAAGTTTCCTGCAAAGGCTTGAAAGGTACAGGAAGCTGAATATTGAGACTTAAAAGGTACATTTGGGGTGATTCCCTACTCATCCTTGATGTTTGGAGGCTGGCGGCATGGGGCGTAACTCAGCGAACACATTTCCTCCCCACTTGGTGTTGGGTGGCAGGATACCCTGACGGCTCTGCATTCCAGGATGGCGTTCACCCCCTCTGACTGCTGAGGGTGTCCTCGGACACCCTCTGCTCCCTGTGTGGCCCCCATTTCCTCCTCTACCTTCCTTTGGCCCATCAGGGGCCTGTGGGCTCAGATTTCTTGCTCACTCGCTTGGGCTCAAACTCATGCCCCTCACTCGCGAAAGCTCAGCTGTTTACCTGCTCCGTGAGCCCTTCCCAGCTTCCTCGAGGTAGTGCTGGTCCTTGTGCTCTGCTCCTGGGGAACCCAGGCCGTTCCTGTCACAAGGCACAGTCCCCTCTCCCGCAAGCGACACTGCAGCGACCGTCTTCACCACCAGACCGTGAGCTCCTCTTGGAAAGAAGTGATTTCTTTGTTCATTTTTATCTTCCTAGAGCAGGTGCCTGACACAGTGGGGAAGTTAAGACTTAAGAGGTTTCTCAACAATTAAGTGAAGACTTAATGGTCTCTCTCAATTGTGAGGTATGGAGCAAATGGTTTGTTATGAAATCGTTTGCAAACAAATTACCCAAAAATATCAGTGAGGGAGGTGTCTTGGTGAGGTCCCAGCAGGAAACAGAGGGCACATTCAAAGTGGGAAGCAGAGGAGAATTGACTGGAAGGATTACTTATAGAAGGGGTGGGCAGGGCCTGGGGGACCAAGGGCTGGGGTCGCCTGGGACAGCAGCGTGGAGCCCCTGATGTGGTGAGGTTCTCAGGGCCAGGGGAGAGCTTGGGTAGCAAAGCACAGGGACTGTAGCTGGATGGAGAGGGACGGTAGAGGCACATGGCTGATCCGTGGTGACCCAGAGAGAGGAAGCCAAGGGCACGAGTACCTCCAGGCTCCCCTCTCTCTTTCTCCAGCCTGCCAGTGGTGCCCACTACCCACCTCAAACTGAGAACCAGTAGGCAGTCCAGGCAGGGCCACCTGCTGGAACATAGGTGGGGTGCAGCTAAGTGGACAGGGTCTGCAGGGGCAACTTTCACTGTCTAGTCTGTTCTTGTTCCATCCCGGTGAACCATTCATGTCGCTAACACAGGGACACACCGACCGGAACCAGCTGCTTTGCCACCACGGGGTGACCAGCCTCCACTCCCCCACGACGTCCTCGTTTGCCATCACCGACGTGTTCGCAGGAGGCAGCACGAGAAACAGTGGGAGAAAACACGTTTAATTGACGTAAAACATAGCTCGTAAAGCCCTGTTTCTGCAGCTGTAAGAGGCTGATGCCAGTAATTGTAGCTGACGTGGGCTAACTTGAAAATCTCTCAGAATCAACCCCACAGTTTGTGCACTAGTGGGTCTCCTGCTTCTCCGTGTCTTTTAGCTTACAGGAATGCTTTTTCTGCCCTGTTCCCTGATAGCTTCGTCGTGGTGTGGGTTTGTCTTTCTCATCTTTGTGTCCTCAGACACACACACCTGGCGAAGCGTGTGTGTCCGTAAATACAATCGAGGAGCATCCAGTTCTGCAGACTACTGAGGGCTCTTACAACACACGCAAATCATCTACTAATAACCTGCAGGGAAAGAAGAAAGAATTTTTCTGTCTATTGGTTTCCTGCTAGCAGCTCTGCTCCTGGGGTTGAGGGGAAAGTTGAAATCCTTGGCATGGAGATGGTTATCAGTATTGGAAGCAGGCCAGTAGTCTTTAAAGTGTCTCTGGGGGTGTCTGGGTGGCTCAGTTGTTAAGCGTCTGCCTTCGGCTCAGGTCATGATCCCAGGGTCCTGGGATCAAGCCCCACATCAGGCTCCCTGCTCAGCAGGGAGCCTGCTTCTCCCTCTCCCTCTGCTGCTGCCCCTGCTTGTGCTCTCTCTCTGTCTCAAATAAGTAAATAAAAATATTAAAAAAAATAAAGTGTCTCTGGAAGTTACCCTCATTAAGGTAGGCCACCTGTGAAATTAATCTGTTCCACACCTGAATTTGTATCTTGATGCTGGACACTTCTCTCCGGCCCCTGATTGGGCAGTGTTCCAGGAAATCATCCTTCTAACTCTCCCAGAGCAGCTTCATGCCTCCTGGAGAGTGACCTTACTCTGTTCTCTGCCCCTCGTGCACCCAAATGGGGTGTTCCCCCCACCACCTCCGACTTAAACCCTGATGCTGTCTTATGAGGCCAGATGGGAGCTTGTCTTGTAGCTTATCCCCATCTTCCTAATTCTTTGAGAGGCAACAGCCTGAGGAAGCAGTAGAGATGAGCTATTTGTCCTCCCTGGTTAGCTGGGGAGACAAGCCAAGACATTCACTGTCATCCTAGGTCAGGATCTCCAGGATCCGTGGGAGGAAGGAAGAGTGTGGGGGCAGGCTGAGGCAAATCCCTGTGGGAGGCAGAGGACGTGGTGTGCAAGGAGCCTGGACGTGTGTCTGCTCCCCACTGCAGAGCTCTTTGCCCGGTTCATAGTCCCAACTTAACTGCCCTGACTTTCGGGGGTTTTATGTATACGGTGGGAGGGCATTCGTGACCTCTCAGGTCTTCTTCCGCTCTCAGAACCTTCTATTCCCCTGCAGCCCACACTTGCTCTTCTCTGATGCCAAAGGCATGCGCTCGCACAGAAGATGCTTACACGAGCTTTGTTCATACCCCGCGGAAGGAAGAAGACAGCCCCCCATCAGCTCGACGGCTCTCCAGCATATAGTAGAGCCTGTCGTGTCACAGAAGAATGACAGATGATATTTACTGACATTCCTGGCAACTAACTCCGAGGTTGAGAATGTAGTTGTAAAGAGCTCTCTTAGCCTAGAGCGCGATAATTACTGCGTTCCTATGAATTCAAGAAGTCCAAGAATGAAAGCTTAAAAATGCATGCATAAGCTTCGTTTCTGCCATGATTTAATGGGCAAGAGGGAAAGACTCCTTGAAATGGCTTATTTTCACCACAAGGTAAATGAAAACTTAGTAAAAGACAAAAATCTCTCCCCATGTCCCCCTCACCTCCCGCTCTCACACTTGGAGATGCCTTGAGAGATCAGCGTGCAATTAGCTGCATCAGGGCGCTAAGGCATTTACAGCGTTGTTCGGCGTTGCCTCCCGTGGAGGTGGCATGCGCCCACATGGATCGGAGTATACACTGTGACACTTACTGGCTCTATGATTTCGAATGTGTCCTGTAGATTATATGAGCCTTAGTTTCTGCAGTCAGAAAGTGGGCATAAAAATACTCATTTCATAGGGCCATTGTTGTATGGGTTTATTTATGTGGCCAACACTTGCTGACTGTGTGTGTGTTATGTTCCAGGTATAGGCACCTAGTCCATCTGTGTGTGCTACTCCACTTTAAACAATACGGCTCTCGGAGCCTTGCTCCCCTGTCCCTCTTTTTGTCTGTCCTGTTGATTTCAGCTTGCCATTCCTCCTTCCTTCCCTCCATCCACCCACACCCACACTTCCAGCCCTGCCCTCCCTGTCTCCCTCCCTCCATCCAAAAGCCTATTCTAAGTGCTGGAGTTACCAAGATCAATGGTGGTTGTTATGAGTATTCTTCTGGTCCTTGGAGTCTTGAAAAACATGATGTTTCTCAGAAGTGGTATAAATTGCAGTGAATTTTGGGCACGACTTATTGGGGGGGAGGAAGGCATTCTGAGACCAGTGTTTCTGTTTTGAAGATGTAAGTGGCAAGCGGTTCCTTAATACATCAGAGCAGCTGCTCACTGTGCCTGAAAGCTTTTTGCATATTCTCAGTTGGCCTGATAAACCCACGGGGCCCAGCACAAGCTTCTGAAAGGCAGTGAGCTTTTAGATAACTCCCTTAGCAAACCTACATCAACAGTTCTTTGGAGAAAAACACAGCTCTTTGCTACACATACAGTATGCAAGGCCATCTGCAAAACTCTGTTCTACCTTTCGAGGAGTAAAGTCTATTTTCTAGAGGGATATACTACTCTTCTTCACTCTTCCGTGATAGCTTAAAGATAAACTGTGCACTCACCCCTGAGCTCTGAGAGAACACGCCTTTCTTTATCACTGTGCTTCTCAAACCTTAGTGGACACACAAATACCCTGGCACTCTTGTTAGATGCAGACCATGACTTAGGGGGTCTGGGGTAGGACCTGAGATTCTGCATTTCTCACCAGCTCCTCGATGATGCTGATGCTGCTGGTCTGGGGACCACCCTTTCAGCAGTAAGACAACTGCTCTGTGTCCTCGAAACTTCCAGAATTTGCTGGTTTGGGAATAAAAAGGCAGCCACTTTAGCATTAATTCCCAAGTAGGTTCCTGTCTGTCTGTGTCTTCAGACCTTTATGTCTGTATCACTTCTGCTGTGGGTTGAATTGTGCCCCCCCCCAAAGAGATATTTTGAAGTCCTAACCCCTACTACCTCAGAATGTGACCTTATTTGGAAATTGGGTCTTTGCAGAGGTAATCATCTTAAGATGGGGTCACTAATGCAGTATGACTGGTGTCCCTAGAACAGGGTAAATTTGGACACAGAGACAGACACACACAGAGGGGAGACCATGTAGAGACACAGAGAGAATGCCATGTGACCCCAAAGGCAGAGATTGGGGTGATGCATTCTGAGGCATCATGCTTGTAGGAGCCTTCGAATAAAATGCCTCACTACACTCTCCTGGGGCATTACCTCCCCCTGGGGTCTCTGAGGCACAATTCTCCCTGGCGGGTACCTTACAGCCCCTGAGAGGTGGTGTGGTAGCAGCGTGGGGCTGGGATGGGTGGGGCAGGGAGTCCGACCCTAGCTTGGGTGGTCTGTGGGGGCAGCGTGACTTGCCAGCTTCTCATGGTGGTCTTTTTCTACTGCCCATCTTTCCTGGGGTGGGCACCCCGACCCCCACTCACTTTCCAAAGATCCTCCCCTCTCCCCCTTTGGTTCTCAAAATAACATACATATGCACTCATTTATTCAATAAATATTGGTTGAACACCTGCTAAATTTCAGGCGTATTTCAATTAAGCCTCACATGGGGAGGTCCCTGACTCCACTCATAAGGAATATCCGAGCTCAGACCCCCATCGACAGCCGTTGGGGTCCCTGTCTAGTAAGTTATACTGTGTGATCAGACTTTGAGAGGAAGCTACTGACCCAGGATTAGGTTCTGGGCATGAGGCGCTGTAAAGAGACTTGTGTCCAGGACATGGAGATACTATTTCCTTCTTGTCTTAGTACACGGTAGCCCAGACTTTGTTTTGCATGTTTATGTAAGTAATTGTTAGATGCTGTTGTTCTTTCTGGCTTTTGAAGATATTCAAATCTACTAATCTTTTTATTTGTATACTGCTCTCAAAATGTTCAAGGAGGAATCCTGTCAGTATTTGGTTGACTTGAATATTACTTTATTAATATTAAAATTCATTCCCAGAACAGATGTTAATATTCATGGCATCAGACATACTAACCAGAACCATAGTCTGGAATATGAAGTGTATTCTTTGTTTTAGGGTACTCAAGGTTTTTGGGTTCCCCGCCAAAATCTTAACAGGGATTACATTTTCTATATTGTAAAGAATTTTATTCTGTTCACTAAAAGGTGACAGCAGACTTTATTTCCTGGGTGTCAGCCCCAGGAACTAGGTCTGGAAATCTTAAAGGTGTCTCCTCTTCACTCCCTGGACACTTCCCCTCACAAACGTGCACATGTGCGCACGCATGCAGCCAGAGAGAGCTGCAAAGGTGCTGCTTTAGGAAGGATACTGAGATATTGAGACTTTGGTCAGGAAGGGGTACTTGGGAGCAGAAGATGGCGTCTGAGAGAGCAGAGGAAGGAGATCCTCTCCGTATCTCCATGGAACACGTGATTTCTCGGGCACACGGAGATGCGTGTGTCTGGACAAGGTGTGCCACTGAGGAAAGAGCCACTGAGCTCTGGCTGGGGGCTCACGCAGAGTGGACTGGACAGCTGAGGATGGCCCGTAGGCCCCGGATGGTGGGAATCGGCGAGGAAGCTCAGGCATCAGGACGTGAGCGGTTGTAGACCGCTCAGAGGACAGCTGTGGTGGTGGACTGGGAGTGGAGCTTTTGGGATGAGTGTGTGTGAGCGTGTGTGTGAGTGTGTGTGAGCGTGTGTGTGTGTGTGTGAGTGAGCGTAGGGGGGCTGGTGAGGAGCTGGATTCTCTCTTTAGGTTCAACACGACCCTTCACTTGGGTTCGGCCTTGAGTGCGGCACTTGGGTATTCCAATTCCAGCTGAAAAGTGGGTGTTAATATACCACTTTCATCTGCAGTGAGTGTCTGTTTTACCAGGAGACCATATTCGTGGCATAATTACAGAATTAGTGATTGGTTAAGAGTGGGCCCAGGGTCTCCTGAAACTAGGCAGGGCTGGAAAGGTCAGTGCCAGGAGCACAGGAGAAGGCAATTTGGAGGTCTGAGGTCTGGGGGAGGCAACAGGGTATCTAGGAAGATTTCATGGAGGGGAGACATGTGAAGAAGACCTTCAAAATGAATGGGACTTTGACAAGTATAGAGGGACAAGTATAGCGTCTCTGGCAGAGAAAGACGAGCGAGTGAAAGATAGGGTTTAGAAGTATGTGTGGGGAAGAGCAGTAGACAGTGTTGAGGACCATGTTGGGAGAGAAATTTGGGTTGTCCTACTGTGGAGGACCTTGAAGACCTTTCAATGTTGTTTCCACTTTATCTTCAGACAACAGCAAACTTGTCTTTCCTTTGCACTTGTGTGTGTGTGCATGTGTGTGTGCACGAGGGCGTGTGAGTAAGGGAATGCCATGGGTTGACCACCCTGGTGAACAGATCAGCGATGCATCCGAGGAGCCGTATCTGTGAGCAGTAAAGGAAACAGAGTTTGACAGAAGGAGCACCTGCAACAGAGGCCTCAGGAGGGCTCTTGAGAAATGTCCGAACCGAGGCACTGGGGCAGGTCTCGTGCCCCTGCATCCAACCATCACTGAGTGCAAGTCCCCAGGGAGAGAGCGAGCCTTGGATGAGTCCGCTCCCGTTGGGCTAGAATAATTCCTGGAGATGACTCAGCTGTGAGCTGTGGGCAGCCAGGGCTTCCTCCAGTGGGAGGAAGGGGTGCCCTGTCCCGAAAGGGGAGCTGAGCCGCACACCACACGGGCACCGCGGCGAGGGAAACCATCCAAGCCAGGAGGCAACTGGTGGGGGTTGCTCCTCACACTGCCTAGGCTGCAGGTCATTCCCAGTCCTTGACGAGGGTAGGAGCTTAATTCAGAATGAGAAGCAATGCAATGCTTTCTTAATCAGGAAAGTCCTGCCATGAAAAAAAGTCAGCCAAACTAGATAGCACTGAGGCATGTAGTCGCCTTGTGTTCTGTCACAAATTCCTCTCCTCATGAGCTGAAACATCTTGCAAACACCAGTCAGCAGGGTGCTGCTGGAGACCGACGCTTCTGGTCACATGGGCAAGTCACTTGGGGTCATTTCCTGTGACCTGCCTTTGTGAAGTCAGTCTTTCTTTGACTTCCAGAGTCTGGGACTGATGAGCTTTGGCTACTCTCTGCTTTCCTAAAGCCCCGCCCTGGGGTGGGGAGGTTGATTCATCTTAGTGGATCTTGTCAGCTTGTGTCTGACCATATATAGTTAGTCTTCCCAAACGTCCAATCTTTGTCAGTTGAGAAATATTTGAAGTGCTGACAAGGCCCTTATGGACAACACACCTATCATTGCTGAGTCTGTAGGATTAATTCTTCTTAATTATGTTAGTGCTGGGCTATCACTCAAGTTTATTGATGCTGTCTGGTCATGTCCAGGAGATTGATAGGTACCTATATTCATCCCATGTAGAGGCCACCACAAACAACTTCCTTACCTTTTCAACATCTTTCTCTCATGAGACAATGTTATGCAATCATCACAGGAATAAACATGCACTTTCTTCTCCAAGTTCCCTGTCTGGGGCCTTGGAAGCGGAGTTTTGAAGTTTGGGATGGCTTTTGCAATCCCTGTTCCTTTCCTCTGTAGCTGAGTCACACACCCACTCTCTTCAGCCCGAGTGCTTCATTTCTAGTCCAGGGAATATTCTCGAGAATCATATACAAGTTGACGGGGCAGCATTTAATCATTTTTATGTATGTGGCCTTTGGTTTTCATATCATTGAGTTTGAAATGACTGGATTTCAGACAATCAGAAGGAACTAGAGAGAATCTAGAATCACAAACGTGTGAGAGGTTGGAGTGGAAATGAGGCTGGGTGAGCTCAGGATCTCCTCTATGTTTTTGAAGGCCAGCAGGTGATGCTTATGTTCTTCTGCGTTTAACAACCATGGATGTACTCCTCTCCTAATCTAGAAAGGGAGAGGAACCTGGATGTGCGGAGCCATGTTTGTGCACTGAACATAGGTCTTCCCAGCTTTCATGTGTGGGAATGTGAACCCAAGCCTTGGGAACAGGATGTAATGCCAGAGGCAAAGGAGCCGGCCCGTCCAAATAGTCTAGCAGGAAGCATTTGGATGGAAACTCTGTGCCAAGTCCCGTGCTAAGCTCTTAATGCATTATCTTTCATTTATTTTATTTTATTTTTATTATTATTATGATATGTTAGTCACCATACAGTACATCATTAGTTTTTGATGTAGTGTTCCATGATTCATTGTTTGCATGTAACACCCAGTGCTCCATGCAATAGGTGCCCTCCTTAATACCCATCACCAGGCTAGCCCATCCCCCACCTCCGCCAAAACCCTCAGTTTGTTTCCTGGATTCCCGAGTCTCTCATGGTTCATCTCTCCCTCTGTTTCCCCCCTCTTCATTTTTCCCTTCCTTCTCCTAATGTCCTTCCTGCTATTCCTTATGTTCCACAAATAAGTGAAACCATATGATAATTGTCTTTCTCTGCTTGACTTATTTCACTTAGCATAATCTCCTCCAGTCCCATCCATGTTGCTGCAAACGTTGAGAAATCATTCTTTCTGATAGCTAATATTCCATTGTATATATGGACCACATCTTCTTTATCCATTCATCTGTTGAAGGGCATCTCAGCTCCTTCCACAGTTTGGCTATTGTGGACATTGCCGCTATGAACATTGGGGTGCAGGTGCCCCTTCTTTTCACTACATCTGTATCTTTGGGGTAAATACCCAGTAGTGAAATTGCTGGGTCATAGGGTAGCTCTATTTTTAACTTTTTGAGCAATCTGTACTTTCAACAGCACCCCAATCAAAATACCAATGCCATTTTTCAAAGTGCTGGAACAAACAATCCTAAAATTTGTGTGGAACCAGAAAAGACCCTGAATCACCAAGGAAATGTGAAAAAGAAAAACAAAGCTGGGGGCATCTCATTGCCTGATTTCAAGCTATGCTACAAAGCCGTGATCATCAAGATAGCATGGTACTGGCACGAAAACAGACACATAGATCAATGGAACAGAATAGAGAGCCCAGAAATGGACCCTCAACTCTATGATCAACTAATCTCCGAAAAAGCAGGAAAAAACATCCAATGGAAAAAAGATGGTCTCTTCAATAAGTGGTGCTGGGAAAATCAGACAGCTATGTAGAGAAGAATGAAACTCGACCACTTTCTCACACCATACACAAAGATAAACTCTAAATGGATGAAAGACCTCGATGTGAGACAGGACTCCATCAAAATTCTAGAGGAGAACATAGGCAGTAACCTCTTTGACATCGGCCATAGGAACCTCTTTCATGACACGTCTCCAAAGGCAAGGGAAACAGATGCATTATTTTTTAAAATATCAGTATATCACATGCCGTCTTTGATTCCCATCACTCAGTTACCCCATCCCCCAGGTGATATGATGAGCACTGGGTGTTATATTCAACTAATGAATCATTGAACATTATATCAAAAACTAATGACACCTTGGCTAATTGAATTTAAATAAAAAAAATGTTGTGCATAGAAAAAAAACCAGTATAATTCCATGCAGTTGATATAATTATCCTCATTTTGAATATGAGAAAACTGAGACCCAGAGAGGTTTACTAACTCACCCAAGGCACTGTAGATAGCAAGCAGGAGTTGGGCTGAGCCAGGCCTTCTGGCTGAACACCTCTGCTCTTACCCTCTCTGCTCAAGGAGGACCATGTGGGAGACTTGCAGGGGGCCACCTGTGGTTTCCTTTCCTTATGTGGACTCAGAGCTGGGAGGACATCCCACACCCTGTAGGCCACATGGCGGGGAACAGCGCGAACAACAGAGGCAGAAGTCCCCTGGAGGCAGACTTCACAATGACACAAGAGTGGGGGGCCCCTGGTTCCTGCAGAAGGATGATCATGGTTGGTCTGAATAATTTCATGGGCTGGTGGGGAACCGGACCCTCCACTCACCGCTAAGCAGGTGCTGTGCCTGGTCCCCGCGGTAAGGAGGCTATTTGGCTTGTGGATCCACCTGTGGGAGCAGAGTGGGTGGGGGGCTCAGAGCTGTGCCACTTAGCAGGTGTCACGTCGGCATATGGTACTGATACTGAATCTCAAGACTTAACTGCTTCTTCCGCAGAAGGCTGTGGTAATGACAGAGATGGGATCATGATGAAAAACCAGAACATGCTTCATCAATGTAGAATGTTCTGGAGCACTGGAAGCTTGCTAATGGGTAACTTGCTCTCTTTCTACACCTGCATGGAGTTATTCAAATCTGAAATTTTAATGTTGCTTTAAAACTAGGCATGAATTTGTCCAAGTTATGAATGTGCGTATGAGCTAGACCATCATCCATCCATCCATCCATCATGGCTCGTCTGAGCTTCCAGCCTGCATCCTTCTGCCTGTTTGCCAGGTGGCAGGGAGCCTGGGCCCCTGACCTTAGGAAAGAGAATTCCATGCTTAAGTTGGCTGCTTGGAAAAATTCTTACCCAACAACTGGAGGGAAGAGTCACATTAGGACCAGATGTAAAAAATAATCATTTTTGTGTTTAACTGGCACCAGTTGGTCCCGTATTTCAACACGTAAGGTGAAAATGGAAGCAGAGCTCTACTTCCCCAGTCCCCTGGAGGGTAGCAGCCGACATGGTCGGCTTGTTGAGTGTGATGGAGGCAGGTACTCAGGTGGCGGGGTGCAGCAAATTCAAAACGGGGGTGCTGACCAAGCATTTTATTCAGGCTGAAATTGAAGTGATTCAGAGTTTTTCATGGACTCTTTATTCTTGATTTATAAAGGGAGATTAAAGCAAGAAGCCATGAAGTAATGGTTTATGGATTCGTAGATGAGGGGATAAAGCAGAATATAGAGTGGAAGAAACTATAGTCCAAAGTCACAAGACGTGGTTGTGAGTCGACACCATCACTGCTAACTGCGAATTTAAGGAAGTGGCCTATCCTCCTTCAGCTCCAGAATCCTTATTTATGAAACGGGTACATCACCACCTGCCCTATAATCACGCTGGACGAGGAGGATCCAGGGTTGAAAGATAAGAACAAATACTGGTCTAGAAACTGTCCCCACATTGTCTGTTTATTATTCTGTGACCCTCAGTAGTAATCACGGTAGTTTGGGCAATGGGGGCTCTGTTCTTGCAGGAACGCGAGGTGGGGTGCAGGATGTAGTTTAGATATCTTATCAACCCAAAGAGCGTCGGGCACGGATGGATACATGGTGGAACTTAGTTCCTTTCCTAAAGAAACTTCAAGTTCACTTGGTGGAAGGCAGGTGGAGAGCATGCAGCATGTGGCTGTGCCGTGGGGTTTGGGGGGCCGTCCTGCACCACGTGGTGCAGCTCGAGTGGGGTTCACTGGGGAGCTGCCAAACAAGGGTTAGCCAGAGAGAAGGGGTGCGGGCCCGCATCTCTCGCCCCTGTGCATGCTGCGAGGGGGCCTGCCCTTGAGCTCTCCCTTCTGCTGGGCAGTGCTGGAGCAAACTCACGTACGGAAGGACAGAATGACCTCTAGGGGTTCGGGCAGGCTGGAGTGACTGGCAGTGTTTATAAGAGACGCCCGAGGAAAAGGTGTGTCCAAGGTCCCTGCTGCCAGGCTGGGGGCTCCCGGTCCCGTGGGGAAGCTGAGGGTCCGCTCGTCCTGCTGGAAGGGGATCTCAGCCCTCTTGTTCAGGGGACCGAGCGAGCTCCCAGGGCCGTCTGTGGACAGTCGTGCTTGTCGCGCCACAGTGGTCAAGCACGTGCCGAGCACTAGCAGAGGTCAAGGCTGAGAAGGAATCTGCTGCCGCGTGTCTCTAACTGCCCCGTGGTTACTGGATACAAATATATGGCAGCCACAGTGGAGGTGCGCCTGCAAGGTGCTGTGACTGCCCCCAGTTCTCGGGGCTGTGAATAGGACTGCAGGCTCAGCAGGAAGCCGAGAATGGCCTCATGCTGGGAAAGAGCGTCCCCAGGTGTCGGAAGGCTAATCAGTGGGAGCTAGGTGAGAGCCGCAAGGCACCGCAGCCCCCTCTGCAGTCGCGGTGCACCTGTCTGGCCCGGGGCCTGCACGGCAGGTCGCTGATTCAGAGGCCAAGCAGAGCAAGGAGTCAAGCCTGTTTCCTTTCTGAGCCCAGCAGGAAACCAACGACACAGAGCTGCCTAGTGGGGTCAGATGCCCAGGCCCAGCAGTGATGTCCCCTTCCGAGGGGCTTGGCGCTCATATGCACAGCCCAGATCCACTGCCCTGGGGCCACCCGTCCCCCCCGTGACGTTAAAGCACCTGCAGATTTTAGGCTTAGCAAAATGACCCACACGCTCATTTATTATGTACCTTTTTCTAGGAATTCCTGGATAGCACGAACCCACCCAGTTCCACATCTCAGTTTCCAAGACTAAGGGCCTTGCTGGGGAGAGAAGATGCAGGGTTAGCTTCAGTGTGAAAGGTGCCTGGTGAGCTGGAAGGCAGAAAACTAGCCGTAATGTCAGGTCTCCTGAGAATAATGGGCTTTATCCTCCTAGGGATCCCACACTGCTGAGAAAATGACCAGAAAGAAGGGAAGGTCTCTGAATGGGCCCACTGACTTGGCTGAAACCATCAAGGGGAGTTTGAGTCAGCAACGACTAACTCCTCTGTCAGTATTATGGATCAGATTTTGTCCCCCAAGCTCATATGTTGACTCCCCAGCCCCCCAGTAGCTCAGAATGGGACCTTATTTGGAAATAGGGTCCTTGCAGATCCAGTAAGACCAGTGTCATTATAAAGAGGGGGAATTTGGATCCAGACACATGGGGAGAACTCCATGGCACGATGAAGGTGGGGAGTGGGGTGATACTTGTGCAAGCCAAGGAGCAGCAAAGACCACCAGGACATCCGAGACAGTAAGCACCTCGCTCACAGCCTAGGAAGGGCCAGTCCTGTCCACACTTGGACTTCTGGCCTCCAAACTGGGAGACACTAGTTTCCGTTGTTGGCAGCCGCACAGGATGTGGTGCTTTGCTACGGCAGCCCCAGAAGATGAACACAGCAGGGTGGTGGGTGTTCAGTCTCTCCCCAGCTTTGAGAATAGTGTCAGTGGAGTGAGTTAACCGACATCCTCGTTTTATCAGGGGTCAGGGTGGCACAGTGTGTGGGCTCTGGAACTCAGGGCTAGAAGACATCGGCTTGCTTGGTCAACAGATAGTTGTGGCTACATTTTCAAATTGGCACACAGTGGTATGTAATAAGTGAGACAGGACCAGAGTGGAAGCTGTGTGAGATTGGGGACTAATGTGGGCAACCAAACACATGCGGCGATGGTACTGTGATTGATGTGGGAAATGCTGCTCATTTACTCACTCGCTTTCTCAAGTAGTTGTGCACCTGCCACGAGGTGCGGCACTGTTCTGGGCTTAGTGAGCACAGCGGCGCCCAGAACGACAGACCTGCCTTTGAGGTTTAGTAGACGCTATGGTTCTCAGTCAGTAGGAAGTGCTAGGGAGGAAAACTAACTCAGAGATAGGGAGGGTGGCCGAGATGGGGGCTTGACATTGTAAGTAGGGGGATTATGAGAAGAGGATGCTTGGGAGGAGGGGAGGAATCTGCCCTGTTCTTGAGCAGGGAGGAGCTGAGGACAAGGCCAGACAATGTGATATAGGACCTTGCCCCTGTGGGCTGGTGTCCTGGCACACTCCATCCACACCACCCGTCCTCATCCCTGCAGTGGATCCCTTGTCCACCTCCCCTGCCTCTCCCTCCTTACCTACCTTACCTACCTCACCTGTTGTACCTGACTCACCCACCTTACCTGTCATACCTGCCTCCCCTGCCTCCCCTGCCTCACCTACCTTACCAACCTTACCTGCCTCCCCTGCCTCACTGGCCTCCCTTGTCTCCCCTGCCTCCCCTGCCTTACCTGTTGTACCTTGCTCACCCATCTTACCTGCCTCTCCTGTCTTCCCTGTCACACCTGCCTCACCTGCATCGCTTACCACGCTGCTCATTGGTCCCACTGCTTCATTTCCCTCACCCACCTCACCTATGGTAGCTGCCTCACCCAGTCCCGAGGCCAAGGGACGTCCAATGACCTGAGGGATGAGGATGGGCCATTTGAATGTCATTTACCACTAGAGCACGACTTTGACATTTGATGGAAATAAATGAAATTGTTGAAAGGTGATGACAGAGACCTGAGGCTTTTCTGAATATTTGAGACAGGTAAAATAATAGAGCCCCGAGGGAAGTTCAAGCGAGTAATCAGATAAGGGAAAAGTCAGCAACCCGTAATCCCAAATTAAACTGTCTGCTTGAATGAGCCGTGGCAGGCCAGGCCCAGGAGCAGTGTTAGCTGTGGAAATGGATTCTGTGAGCCAGGGTCGAAAAGTGTTAACGCAGCAAGTATCGACCGAGTTCCCCCTGGCTTTGTGCTATGGAGGGTCCAAAAGAAACAGGGGGTGGGAGTCTCGAGTCTTGGGGGACACCCCTTTAGAAAATAACAGAACAATTCAAAACTTTTGCCTCACCTAAGTCCACATGCAAAACTTCTGGGTAGGAAAGGACATATTCTTTTTTTCTTTTTTCTTTTTCTTTTTCTTTTCTTTCTTTCTTTTTTTTTTTTAGAAAGAGAGCATGAATGGGGGTGGGGGAGAGGGACAGGGAGAGAGAGAGAGAGAGAACCTTAAGCAGACTCCACACCCAGCACAGAACCTGGCGTGGGGATCCATCTCACGACCCTAGGGCCATGACCTGAGCTGAAATCAAGAGTCTGACGCTTAACCAACTGAGCCACCCTGGCACCCCATGAAAGGACATATTCTTGAAATCATGGGTGGTAGGGCATGGAGTCTTCACAAAAACACTTGGAGGTGGGTATTGATCTTTGAGCCCGGGTTTTTCATCTATAGAATGAATTTCAGTGCCTTGCTCAAGGTGATTCATCTTGTAAGTGGCAAGGTATAGATTCACATACAGATAAGGCCTGTCCGGCTCATTCAACTGTACCCTGTAGTTCAAGTTCAAGAAGTTGACTATAACCTGGGGCAGGGCCCTAAGGAATGAAAAATAATTCAAAATGTTGTCCAAAAGAAACGAATATTTCCCCCATAATTTCATAATTTTTAAGACAGTTTTATTGAAGTTTGACTTTTGGTTTCTGTGCTCATGCATAGCCTGTCTGTTGGGTAAAGCCACAGGGTGGATGGATGGGATTTGAGCTGTATGTGGGGTGTGGGTCTGCGTCATACCCCAGAGGAAAAGGAGGGGAAAGGACAGGATTCAGGGGGAGCTGGGCAGTCAGGGGCAGTGCAGGTTTGGATGAGAAGGGGGGGATGACAGCTCATGGTCGTCCAAGAGAAGGCATGGGTCTGTCTGTAGGCTGCACAGAGCTGATCTTTCTGGTCCAACCCTGTTTCTCCAGTAGGTAATTCAGGTCAAAGCGGCAGTGGGGTATGTCTTTGTTTATCAGATAGGAATGTCTCAGGAAGGCCTGCACGTGTCAGTTTGCCACAGTCCCCGCCATTCCTTATTATTAGTACCTCAGCTCGTTCATTCATTTGTTACCCTCCTGGGCCATGACAGTGTTTGGCTCGGGACCTGTCTAGCCATTTGTTTATATAGAACTCTGATGAAAGTTTCCCTCTGTAATAATGATACTTCTGCCTCAGCACCTGTTGCGAACTTTGCCGATAGGTCCCTGGCAAAGATTTCCCCTTTTCCTTCCTTAAAGGAACTCAGATTTTGTTCAAGTGTTTCTATCCCTTCATTTCATAGCCTAAGTTCTGCAGGAAAGGAGACCCCCACTCTAGGGATAGGCCCTGATTAACCCACAGCTGATTGTTCTCCTTCTCCTTGGCCCACGATTGGTTGAACAAAGGACATAATTCTGGCCAGTGGGACATGAAGAGGTCTTCTAGAGGCCTCTGGAAAATGAGGTTTCTCACTCGTGTGGGAAAACTACTAGTAGCTACCAAGTTCTCTTCGTAGCCATTCTGAGGGAGCATGCTGAGGAGGGGAACCAGCTTCTTCCCTGTAAACAGTGGGGAGAACCTGACAGCATCATCGAGCTGCCGGATTAACCCCCTGCAAGGTCTGCCCCACCTGTGGGCACTAACTGCGAAGCCAAGAACTTTCCTCCTTGTTGGCTCCCTTTGGGTTCCATTTTATCCCATTTGCCGCCAAAACTGTTCTAACTGTTGTAATCTAACTGTAATACATTTAGTTTTTTTGTGCTCCATGCCTAAAATACTCCGAATCATTTCTTCTCTGTGCCATATGTAAGGGCAGAAAATAAAGGACAGCTTTGAGTTCTGCACTTACCGTTAAGAGCCTGGCATAGACTCAGACATGGTATTAACAATCAGGAAGGCACAGATCTCTCCACTAACTCTGTGTCCTCCCTAAGAGCAACGGGAAAAGAACATTTAAAACCCTCTGGATTTGGAAAAAAAGGGAAAGGATTGTGTTTTTCATGATGCTATTAGAAATCTTACAAAGAGTAGCTTAAAATATCAACAGCCCTGCCTTTTACAATTCCAGCAGTAATTTCCGAGGCGAGATTAAAACCTCTCAATCAAAACTGGGTTGGATTCTGTAAACTAAGTGTATGTGTGTGGGTGTTTGGGTAGAGAGAGGGACAGAGAGGTAGAGAGAGATTTAGGTGTCCTCCCCTTAAATGCAGTTGAAATTAGGATGTTTGTAAACCATAAAAGGTGGGCAATATCTAACAATTATTTGAAAACTAGCTAATTTCCTGTCATTAAAAAAAAAGCCGGTTGCCCTCCTACAGCCTTCTCAGTTGAAATACTCATTTACAAAATACAAAGCAGATTGAAAGCTATTGGAACTGCACGGAGCTGTTCTTTCTGGTCCGACGACGGTTTCTGCGGTGGATAATCCAGGTCAAAGTGGCAGCAGGGTATGTCTTTGTAGAGCTAAAATTAGATTTTCTTGTTGCTGTTCCTAAAATGGGGCGATCATATTGTATTTCATTTTTCCCATTACGGAGTCCGGGAGTTCATGGTTGCATTGGTGAGCCTGAGGAGCGGAGCGAGCGGGTTTATTTATTTATTTTTTAACTTCTGAAACAGCAGGCGAGGTTGTGAAGGAACGGGTGCTGAGCATGGGGGCCACGAGGCGAGGCTGCTCAGAATTCTTTTTTTGTAGTTTGTTGCTGTTGCAAGTGCTGACGCCCCGCCCGCGGGCAGAAGGAGGCGATGAGTCCGTCTCTGGGCACGTCAGCCACGAGCTTGGTGTGCCACTGACAGAGCTGTGCAGGTGGGTGTGTGTTCTGTGAATACGGGAGAGAGAAGGGGCAGGAGCCTGTCCCCGCCCTGCCGAAGCCCAGTGTCCTGGATGCTAAGACTCATTAGCGCGAGCTGCCCCGTGAGGACCTCTTGTCATCCACAGGGAATATGAAAGCATGAATTCTGCGCCCCCGTGGTTGGTCCCTGTCCCCCACGAGCGGCTCTCGCCTCGCTCCCTCTTGCTCCAGACTTGGAACGAATCCTAAATTGGATTGGTCCACGGAGCCCAAACTTCGTCAAAAGCGTATTTAAAAGGAGCTTCATGCTAGGCTTCTTTTGTCTTATTTCTTGTTACATACAATACAAAGAACAGCTCTGCTCGATTCTGGTAGAGTTGATTTCCAGTTCCACATCAGAAACTCTTTAAATTTGCAATGACTGCTTCATCTTAAATCCCTGAGGTATGTTTTAATCCAAAATTCAATCAATTCAATCCAAAAGCTCCCTGGGCCATGTGGCCTTCGACGTCAATCCCTTTTTATATATACATCGCGCAGTAAGCGAAATGAGAATGAGAGCTGTATCATGTATTGCATCAAGGCTGTGGGTAATCCGGATGATGTATGGTTGAGGCCATTCCTCTCTCAGATAAAAAATGGATTTTACGTTAAATGCAGAGGCCCTGCAAGACCTCGCTGATGATCACCAGCACCTCAGGTTCGACTGGGAAAGGTGATCCGTGCATTCTCTTCCCTGGAGATGGAGACCTGTATTTAGCTTTCAATAACGGATACAAATGACTTTGATTTGTCGGATAGGAAACTAAAACCAGGCGTGTGAGGGGAAGGGGCAAGACATAGGATGAGGATTTGTTGAGGGTGATCTGACCCTGGGGACGGAGGGGAATTGAAGATTGAGACAGAGGCATGCATGCAGGGAATACGTTTCTCATTGCATTTCTGACTTTAGAAACAAGGTGTCTCTTAAAGCAGAGTAGCCCTTTTGTGTCTTCCAGCTGTTTACCCTGATCAAGGGGAAGGTAGACCTGCCTCACAGAAACCTCTAGTCCAGACTTGAAATGCCAAGTTTCTACGCAAGGTCTTCTCGCTCTGGCCTTGCAAAGGCCTTTGCGTAGAGTCTCAAATTCCAAATGCACCATGGTCTAGGAAGCTGTCTCCAAACAGATCCCATCCGATGAGATATTTTGTAAAGGAGTTCCAGTTTCCTCCTAATTCCTCAAAACCTCACAAGCCCAAATTTGGCTTCTGAATATCATTCCCCATGAAAGAAGCTAGGGCTTCTGGGATAAATGGCAGATTCCAGGACTGAAGAAGAGAAGGTAGCGGTGAGCACGGAGCCTCTTGTGTGGCCAGCAAACCAGCAAGCACTCTGACTCCACATTTGCTACAGCCAACCCCATATTCTTTGGTCTCTCCAAAGGAGATGCTTCTGGCTCAGCCTAGAACGAGGTACTGTGGCCAGTCATCACTCTGTAGAGTAACGGTCCTCAGACTCTACCCTGTTTTTGAGTCACGCAGAGACCCTGCTTAAAGTATGCACCCTGGCAGGTCTACCCTCAGAGGTTCTGGAGTAGGGACCAGAAAATCTGGTTTTTAATAAACAGTCCAAGTGATTCTGACAGAGGTCATGCGTCGGCCAAACTTTGAGGAACATCGAACTGGATGAACGGTCCTGAGTGGCTACTGAAATCGGTTTAAAACAAAGACCATGCCTGGGATTTCACGACGGCACCGTGCGTGGGCCAGAAATGATCTGTAATGGAGTCGAGGTACCCAGGCGGATGTCAGGGGCCCCTGTCTTGCCACACTGGACAAGATCGTTGTCGAATCAGAGAATTCACGGGTGAAAATCACTTTGGAAATGTTTCTCCACCATTGAAAATCCCTTTTCTTCTCTCCCTTCAGTGAGAACCACAAGATTCCAGGCTGTTGAGGCCCCTCCTCCACGGCCCAGCGAGTGGTCCCTGCCCACCCTACCCCCTCAGACCTCACACAGCAGGAGGCAGCCTCTGGAGGAGCTGTCGGCTGCTGAAGAAATTGCTAGGAGGAAAGAAGAATGTTTTCCTTTTGGATGTTTTTCCCCAAAGGAAAAAGGCCTTGAATGTCTAAAAAAATATGCAGAATGTCAGGGAGCTCTTCTAATGTTTGTATTTTAAAAGTAAGCACCGCCTGAGTGAAATAAAGTAGGTTAAGCTTTAAAAAGAAGACCTGAAAAGCTTCTATAGTATTTGTTGGGGGGAACACACTTCTTAATGAGAGAGAGAGAGAAAGGGGGCAAGAAGTTTGATGGGGAAGAGGCACCCACATTTCGAGCCTTGGCAAGATGTAATAGATGGAAAACACACCAGCTTGCTGGTTTAGCGATGGTGCCAGGCTGAGCCCCATGTGTATTCGTCGCTGGGATTGGAACGTGACCACGTGCACCTGCCAGACTGGGGCGCTGGGCCATCAGGAGCCCACGTGCAGGGAGGTGAGAGGTCTCCTGGACCTTGCTTACTCTCATCCTCGGGGAAGTGGGATCCTTCTTCCTGCAGCCCAGGCTGGGGTCTGAAAATGGCACAGCCTGGTGCTTCCCCACGAGAACCTTACTTAAATTGTGCTGTCTCTTCCCCCTGGCAGCTGGAAAATTCCCCTGGCTCTTGAACAAACTGCTTCTGTGAGATATTCTCTGCTGTCCTGGCGTCAGCGGGGGCTTGGGAGCAAGGGACTTAGGAACCCTCGCCCAGACCGTTCCTGCTGTGCTGCTGGGCTGAGTAAAGCTGAGGTAGCTACCAGGCAGCTCCGTACCAGGAACTGCTTAGCGTGAGCTGAGCTCAGTGAGACCCCCTAAGTCCCGAGGGCAGACGAGCCCAGCAGCGACTCAGGGTCAGCTGGAGACGCTACTTCTGGGACGAGCCTGAGCAGGACTAGAGGTGTGAGGAAGCTGCACGAGCAGGTGTCCCAGACCACCCAGGGTGGCGTGCTTGCTCCTCCATCGGCTACTACCTACTACGGCCATATGAGGGGGTCCCTTAGGACTAGCTGAAGGAGAAGAAAAGTCTGCACTTGGTTTTCAGACGGGTTGGTTTGGTTTTGGGTGCAAGCCCAAAATGGACACAGCTGCATTATAGCTACATTCGAGGGTGGCCATGAAAGTCATTTGCCACTGTCCCAGGGGGCAGTGTGGAGTCCACCTGGTTATCCACTTGTGTGGAAGGAGGAATGGCTTGAGGGGGAATATATACATGTCCTCCTGGCCATTAGCAAATGGCCTGGACTGGGGGACAATTTGTTTCCCATCATCTCAAGTCCGGCCTTTACAACGGTAGAGCTCTTGGCCCCCAAAGGGGTAGACTCTTTCTGGGAGACCTAGCGAGGGTTCCCTTGGGCTTTGGACTCTTTGGGCCCAGAGACTAGGAGATGAGAAGGGTGAATGGCCCTGAGGAGCAGGAGACTGGGCTGCTCTCACTGCAGACCAGGCAGGGGGGACCCGTGTGGAATATGGTGATCTGTGTGGGCACCTCTTGGTACCGCCTTGCTCCACTGCGACCGTGAATGGGCAAGAATGGCAACACTGGCCTAAAATTCACATGGTTGTCAGGGGCTCAGTTTCCTTGGAAATGGGCATTTGAGTCATACCCCATGTATTAGGTTCCTAGGGCTGCCTTACAGAGTGGGGGGTTTGAAAGAGCAGAAATTCGTTCTTTCACTGTGCTAGCGGCCAGAGTTGGAAATCAAGGTGTCATCACAGCCGTGTTTTCTTTGAATCCTCAAAGGGAGAATCCATCCTTGTGTCTTCCAGTTTCTGGGGGTCCCAGCAATCATGCTGTTGTACACACACCCTTGTAGGCTCTGCCCCTGTCTCCACGTGGCCTTCTTCATGTCTGTCTGTCTTCTCCTCTTCTTATGGGCACAGTCACACTGGATTCAGAGCACACCTGACGGTAGCGTGATCTCATCTTACCTAATGACATCTGCAGGGACTTATCTCTAAATAAAGCCACATTCACAGGTGCCTGGAGTAAGGACTTTGGCCTATCTTTCTGGGGGACACAATTCAAACCACAACACCAGGTGAGCCACCAAGAGCAGCAGAGGCGATGGCTGAGGGGGAAGGGGATCTATACATGATGGTGAAGGAGGAAGAGCAGTACGTGCATTTGCATTCCCGCCCCAAGGGAACTGCACCCCAAGGCCAACTGCAGTGACAGGGCACAGTCTGTGCCTTCCTTCTAAGTTCCCCCCAGGAGAGGCCCGGCGGAACCTCAGAGGATGTTTCCCGAACGTGGATGGAGGTTCCTTGGGTACATGCAGCTGCCGTGAAGGTGCCCCGCTTGCTAGTACAACCTCCCTTCCAGAAAGAACTTGTTCTCCGTTGGCTCATGGTGTCCAGCTGTGAGAAGCTTTGCTGAACGTGGTGAGGGAGAGCATGGAGTTTCTACCCGATGCTTCTGATGGGCAGTGTTTGCTCTGAAGTTCCCCATGGGCTTGGCAGAGACTTATCGGATCTGCATCACCATTGGAGATAATACTCCGTCTGTCTTTCTCTCTGTGGTTTGCCTTCCACGGGCAGCCTCCCTCCCCTGCGCCTCCATACATCTCTTGTGCTCCTGACTCTACCTCAGCATGGGCTCCTGGAGGACGGGGCCCGCTGGGCATGATGAGGGTGGGGAAACACATGCGGCTCCTTCCCAGCTCCTTCCCTGGACCGTACAAACCCTTTCCCTGGGTCTCTCCCTTTGCTCTGTCCTCTTTCCCTCTCTCTCGATTCTCTGGGTGTGGGATTCTGTGTCCCACAACAGAGAAAGATGCAGCACCAAATAATTATCCAGTTGAAGTTTGTGACCATTGAAGGCAGAGTAGTAGAAGTTTGTGTGATATGAATGCCAAGTTCAAACACACCCTCACCATTGCTTTACGTTCTGTTTTCAGTCAAATATCCCTTGGGAAGTCATCCCAGTTAAGAATTTCCTTTCCTTGGATACAAACATCCCTAGAAGTAATAAAGTATTGTGCTTCTGTTACCAGCAATGTATACTTCGTGTGAATGTAAGTTTAATCCAAAGGCAAAAACCTAAACCCATAAAGTAAACCTTATAGTAGACAGGATGTGCTGACATCTTGGTGATTGTTACTGTTTTAGATAGGTGGGATTTAAGAAAATTAATTTGAATGCCATCATGCTACTTTTTTTAAAAAAAAGATTTGTTTATTCATTTTAGAGGGGGGAGGGGCAGAGAGAGAGGGAGAGAGAGAGAGAATCCTTAAGTGGACTTCCCGCTGAGCACAGAGCCTGACGCCGGCTTGATCCCATAACCCTAAGATCATGACCTGAGCTGAAACCAAGAGTGGGGCGTTTAACTGACTGTGTCACCCAGGCACCCATGGTCATGCTACTTTTCGTTGGATGCATTGATCATTACCTGGTAATGGAACTGAACTGAGTCAGAGCACACCAGGGGTGTCCTGTAGATACTGTTGAAGACAAGACAAACAACCATGACATTATCCTACACACTGTCTCCCTGGCCATCACTCATTAGCGCCCTGTTGTTTGAGCTGTGCTGAGAAGAATAAAATATATTGTGAAGCAACAAGAATGAAATCACTGAAATGATGCTACCTGGCATGAACTCCAGCAAGAACATGTCAGCTGAATGGTTCTGACTCCAGTTGGGATGGATAGACTCTGCCCCTGAGAGAGCCCTGTGATTGGTTCCCTGATCTGTGATCTTTATGGCAGGAAGAGACAAGGAGGGAGCTGTTGAGAACCACTCAATTTTGGAGTAATTGCAGTGATTAGCATCACCAGAAACAAAGGATGCTGGATGGTGATACCAGTCATCTGCTGGTTAATCCACCTGTCTGGTCCCTGTGAGGACAAGAGGCACGGCACGTAATGGTAGGCAGCCATTAGCTTCACAGGGTGGTCGCCCCACTCCAGTGGCCATGCTGGCCATGGGGACTTGGCTTTTGATATGTGGTTGCTGACCTACAAATGTTTTCTTCTCCCCCTCCTTTTTGATTAGATTTATTGAGCTATAATTCACACATTGTACAACTTACCCATTTACAGTGTTTAATTCAGTGGCTTTTAGTACACTCTCAGATGTATGCAGCCATCACGCCAGTCAATTTTAGATCATTTTATCATCTCGGAAAGATACCCTGAACCCGTGAGCCTCCATCTCTCGAGCCCCATCAAACCCTAAGAATATACTATTCTACTTTCTGTCTCTATAGGGTTCTCTGTTCTGGACGTTGCATATGAACAGAACCATGTCGCATGTGTTCCTTTGTGACGGGCTTCTTTGCACTCGGCACATTTTCGAGGTTCCTCGATGTTATAGCATGCATCAGTACTCCATTCCTTTTATGGACAAATAGTGTTCCATTATGTGCATGTACCACACTGGTTTATCCATTCATCAGTGGTTGGACATTGATGGGGTTGTTCCACTCTGGCTATCATAAATAACATGTTATTATAAGCACTTTTGTACAGGTTCTTGCATAGACATGTTTTCATTTCTCTTGGGTATATATACCTAGGAGTGAAACCAAATACTTTGTTCTTGGGCCATCACCAAGGAATATAAAAATCAACTTATCTTCAGGAAGTGGGGACAGTGGTTTCCATTCTCTGTTTTGCCCCATGGCTGTGTGGACTCTTCAGTTGTTTCTCATCATAGAGTCCACAGAGACCTTAAACATCTCCACACGACACCACTCTGGTCCATCATATTGGTGACAAAATGCTAATTGGATCTGATGAACAGAAAGTAGCAATTTCCCTAAATGTCCCAGTGACTCCCATGGGAGCCAGAAGGTAAGAGATAAAAGCCCATGAATATTTGGGGGCCCGCCGTATCAGTGCAGCTTGTGGGATTTCTCCTATAAGGCAGATGAGTTTTGAACCGTGGCGCACTCATTGCTGAGGATGAGGCACGGGACTGGGCATGCCTCTTCAGGTTTCGGAAGCAGCACATTACCACTCTGAGGAATATTCCCGCCCCAGGAATTGGGTGAGTGGGAAGCCTGTCAGTTTCAACAGAGAGTCCAGGCCCGGGCGTAAGCTGTCCTGTCACTTGAGCCACTGAACCTGGCAAGTCTGGTGGTGAGAAGGGGTAGCCATATCAGATACGGAAGCCCTGTGAACCTCACAATTGTAGTAGAGGGGCTGTGGCATGGAACCCCAGGAGCAAGGCTACACCTTCTATTGGAGAAGCAGCCCCCCAAGGGTGAACTTGATGTAAATTTGCTATGGCTTCTGCCCTTTGTTGTCATGCCTTTGAGTGAGGTAATTGGATCGGTACCTAAGCCAATGACAAACATGCATGGGCTGGACCTGATGGGGCAGCTTGTACAGACCTCTGTCCTGCGGGAGTACTTTATATTGGACCCAGTCAGACACTTCCCAATAGAGAATGCAATTCTGGAGACAAATACAGGGTCTCTCCCACTAGTGTATGCTGCTGGTCTGTATCATCAGGTCTTCTTGAGGTAGGATGCGTGTCCCAAGTTTCAAAGTGACTGTTCAGCTAAGGAAGAGACACTTTTCTGTTCCTTTGTGTCTTTTCCAAGAAACACTGCTCTCAGTGGTAAGCTGGGCACTGCTCTTTATTGACTTAGAGATAAATGGGCTGTGTGGCCCTGGACAGGAAGTCTCTGCAGGATTTTGCCGATCTTGGTTGAACCCTCTGCAAGATATAAAGACTATTCATTTCCTAGGAAGAGGTCTAATCAAACATCCAATTTATTGCTTATTTATGTGGAGTTAGTTTCAGTTTGCACAGAGCTGTACTGGAAATTACATTTGTACCATTGTCAAGGTTGACTTTCTTGGGAAAGCAAAGGAGTGGTATTGGCTAGAACTCTTTTTCACAAGTAACTCCAACTTTAATTGCCTTAATTAAGAACAGTAATATCTATTGGGTGACTTAACAGAGCTTCCAGGGGTAGATTGAGGTATGGCTGGATCCAGGAACTCACATAATTATCCATTCACGGAGTCTCCCTTCCCATTTCCCTCTGGTCTCCCTTTACTTTGAATAATTTATTTTTGTAGGTTTGGGCTGTTCTACTTCACAGAACGTGGCAGGTCTAGGCTAGTTCTAGCTTTCTCGTTGTTAGCAATTCCAGCAGAAAGAGGATTTTGTTGCCCTGAACTCCAACATTATGTCCCTGAATTGGAACCGGGTTGGATCTTTTGTCATCCTGACTAGGGAACTGAGTGTTTGGTTTGTCTGGGCCCGGGTATATGTCCACCCCTGGAGTAGAGGTGAGGACAGCCACATCCGAGCAAGGGACACGGAATGGGGGAAATGCGGTGCTCAAGAAGGCCACTCTCTGTTTATCAGAAAAAGGGAAAACGGATCCTGGGCAGACAAAACATCCAGTGCCCACTACAAGCAACCCCCCGCATCAGCTGTGTTAGGAAGGCTTTATCTTTAAGTCTGAACAAATTAATAATGATTTTAATGCCCAGGGGAATGCTCATCTTACTTCAGAAAAACTGCTTTCAAGTAGCAGCTTTGACTCTAATCAGTTTGCTAATTATAATTATTTTCATTAAAGCAGGTGCTCAAAAGCTTTCCACTTGGCAACACATTGTTAATGGTTTGAGTTATTGCACGTGGTTGGGAGCTTTTAAAGTTATATTTCTTGCTGAGTATTTGATCAATAATTTGAAGCAATTAGGGGCAAATTCCACCTTAATGGAGTTTTGCTGTATCTCCACTACTTTTCATTCTTTTATTCTGTGAATATGAAGGTGCCTGGTGGCTACCTTGGGGAAGCTGCCTTGGGCTTGACTCACATGTTGGTGCGGATATTACTATGACCATGCAAATCCTATTTAGAGCTGGGCTTTGTGGCATAGTGTAGTTTCTTTTCTTTCTGATATAGGATAGCTTCCTCCCTCCCTCCCTTCCCTTCCTCCCTCCCTCCCTTCCCTCTCTCCTCTCCTTCCTCTGTCCTCCTCATCCTCCTCTTCTTCCTCCTTCTTGTTCTTTCCTTGTTGCTGTAGGTACTTATCACTAATACAAACCCACATTCTCTCTCCATTGTATAAATCTCCTCTCAATATATTCATGGGCACTTGGCAGGATATCACTTTTGTCTTCTTGAAGAAATCTCTCCTGGAGTCTTCTCCAGGTAGGTACCATCATCTTTCTCTTGTTTATATGAAAGGAGAAGAATAAGATTCAGAACCAGAGGGACAGGTAGTGAATGGCTGGGGCTCTTATCCAAGTCCCTGAAAATGTACACACTTAGGCCAGAAGCTAGCTTCTTGTTAAATATGGCTCATTCATTGTGCGCTTGTCTTTTCTTATAAACCAGCGTGTCTCTAAGCACATCAATATTTGGCATCCTGTTAATTCCAAATCCCTTTTGACTCTACCCATATCTTCTGCTGGGTGGTTGGTGATGTACATACTGACCGCAAAGGGCCTTCCTGATATTCAGAGATGAGTGTCATCACTCTCCAGTAATTTATGAGTGGGAAAGAAGATGTTTGTTTGTCTGGTCCCAGTGCATTTGTAATTCATGTGTATGGCAATTTGATATAAATCAGAATATTTGATTTCCAGTGATAATTCACTAGTCACACATCCTAAGGGGGAGAAGAAGATATTGTACATAGAATCACAATAAATTCAAAACCTTTTTACAATCCTTGACTCTATTCAGAACTGAGTCACCTGTAACATTACATTTCGTCCTCAAAAAGCTCTCAAGGTTAGGTAAGGAGGGTTGGTATTGTTCCTTAGAGTCGAAGGTATTAATGGGTCCACATTCAATTTATTCAGAGCCTGAGATCACACTACTGCTTTCAGTATTTGGGTCTCAAAGAATCCCTGATGTGAGCACTGTCCCTACATCCGCTTCCTCAAAGGTAGAAGAGAAACCCACAAGGTATTACTGTCTCCACCCCGCTGACCGCCCCTGTGGCGGGCATTCTTGAGGGCAAGTTCAGGCCAAGGACGTGGGAGGTCAACCACTGCAGAATGACAGAGCTCTTTTGACCTAGAGATGTTGAAAACTGAGTCACAGGGGGCTAAGCTGGAGTGGTTTTGTTTCAGAGAGTGTTGGCTGAATGTAAACTTAAAAAAAAAATCGACATAAAATCTCGCCACGTAAAATTACTTTAAGTGTATGAGTCCCTGGCATTTGGTATAGTCACCGTGTTGTATGACCACCACCCCTATTCGGTGCCAAACTCTTTTCAAGATCCCAAAAGAAAACTCTGCCCATGAAGCAGTTAGATCCCTTTTTCCCTTTCTGCCCCCAGTCCCTGGCAAGCACTGGTCTGCTTTTTGTCCCTATGCTTACCTGTTCTGTACATTTCATCTAAGTGGGATCATATGACAAGTGGTCTTTCATGACTGGTTTCTTCCATTCAGCGTCACGCTCTGGAGGTTCATCTATGTTGTAGCATGTATGAGGACTTCATTCCTTTTGATGGATGAATAAGAGGCATTGTGTGGACATGCCACATGTTGCTTACCTGTCCATCTGTTGATGGTCATTGGGTTGTTTCTACCTTTTGGCTACCGTGAATGGTGCTGCTTTGATCGTGTGTGTGCATGTATTTGAGTCCCTGTTTTCAGTTCTTTTGGGTATATACTTAGGAGTGGGATTTCTGAGTCGTACGGTAATTCTATATTTAATTTCTTTTTTAAGTAGGCTCCATGCCCAGCGTGGAGCCCACCATGGGGCTTGAACTCACGACCCTGAGATCAAGACCTGAGCTGAGATCAAGAGTTGGACGCTCAACTGACTGAGCCACCCAGGCGCCCCTCTATATTTCATTTTTTAAGGGACTGCCAAGCTGCCTTCCACAGTGGCTGCACAGTGTGTGATTCCCATTAGCAGTGTATGAGGCTTTGAACTTGCCTACATCCTCACCCACACTTGTTATTTTCCATTTTTAAAAATTATAGCCATCGTGGCGGGTGTGAAGTGCATCTCAGTGTGGTTCCGATCTGCATTTCTCTAATGAATGGCGTTGGGCATCTTTTCACGTGCTGTCTTGGTATCTGGATGTCCTCTGACATATCGTCATCTAACCATTCGGGGACGCACTCTTGGGATGTGAGAAGCCCCACCAAGCCCCCGCGATGTGCTCTTCCCCTATGGCCCATGAGTAGATGCGGGGTAAGGGGGAGGTGGTGGGTGGGAAATAAAAGAACCAAGTCCTCATCTTTCCCTCCCCTCAGCCCTGCTTTGCTCTTACTGGATGGGCCGCTTTGAAAATGCGATTCTGCACTGGCAGGATCTCTTAGCTTGTCTAAAGCCCACGCACTGTTTTCTCTGACTCTTTGGGGATCTGGCATCCTTCCAAATAGCAGTATGCTGAGGACAGGGCTGGGCACAGCTGCGCCGGGTAATGAAGTCCGGGTCCCTTGAGCTGCCCACGATATTGCTTCAATAAAGAGAGCTTCCGAATTCAAGCTGTAGCTTTATTCTGTGTCCTTTTCCAGCTCCTCACGGGAAACTTCAATGCTAGTTAGCTCTTCCTGAGTCTTGAGCTAACAGTTTTAGACAAACCATGAATTTGCTGTGGGCCAGCACATGGTGTATGCTCGGCCTCAGATGGATACTAGATACAAAACCAAAACTTAACTGCCACCTTCTTTCGGAGAGGCACTCGGGGCATGGCTCGCCCCTCCTTACAAACCTTCCATGGCTCTCCTTTCCAACGATCTGTGAGTACTCCTGCGAGGCCTGCAAGTGAGATGTGGCCCTGCCCGCCCCCTCAATAGCTTGCACCCCTAGGCCCCAGCACACAGGCTGTTCTGCCTCAGTCCCGCAGGTGAGGCCTGGGGACACACCAGAGCCAGCCTGGCACCTGCTCCTCTCCTTCACCCTTCCTCATCCCTCAGGCCTGAGCTGTTAGAGAGGCCTTGCCTCACCCACCTTATCAAAAACAGTACACCTCTTCCTTTGGTTTTTGTTAATGAAAAATGTATGCTAATACTTGTTAAAAGAGTAAGGAAATTTTACTGAGGACCAATGAGATAGGGGTCCAGGCTCACAACAGGGAGAGCAATTGGGCGCATCTCTGAGCACAAGGACAAATGGAGATTTATGGGCAAGCAGCATTTTCTGGGGGGGAGGGGTGTCAGTGGGTGGAAAGTGAGTAAGAGGAGATGTCAAGGGTGGGGGCGCCCCAGCTACGCTCCTGACCAGGCAGGCCAGAGTGATCAGATGTCAAGGCTGAGGGGTTCTCTTTCATTGACCTTAGCAGGATTCTTGCGAAAAGTGGGTTCTGCATGCCCAGCAAGGATAAGGCTAAAGGGCGAGGTCAGCTGGAAAGGGGGTGAGAGGAGCCTGACCAAGGTTGATAAGGAGAAAGCCTTTGGCATTCCTCATGGTCCAGATCTCTGGGCGTTTCGTTTACTGCCCTATCACCATCTATACCTGCGATGCTCACAACGGAGGAGTTTGTCATTTCTTGTTTTTCTTCCCCAGTGAAACAAAAGCTCCTGGAGTAGAGGTTTTTCACCCTCTCCAGCCCGTCCTCAGTGTCCAGAGAGCCCTTGCCAGAGTCGTGTGTGTGCTCAGTGAGTGCACGCGTGGTGGGACGCTGTCCAGAGTCGTGTGAACACGGAATGTGGGCCCTTTCTTGTACAGCAGAGGCACAGAGAGAGCAGACGGGGCTCAGGTGGGCTCTGTAATAAGTCCATCTACCTGTTAGTCTCAGCAGCTCACCTGCAGGATTGCTGAAGCATCCCATCCTCCCCGGCTTAGGGAATTCCCTGGCCGGGCAAGACTTCTGCAGTGAGGGAAGCTGTTAGCTTTTCCATCTCCCATTTTGCGCTGATATTGCCTACCTCTCCTATCTTTCACATGCAGCCTTGGGACTGCACAGAAATTCAAGGAAACTCACCAGGGGAACCCTGGACCCCTACCATAGTGCAGGCCGGTCATGGATGACAGAATTGAAGCAGGGGTCAAGGGCAGCCTGTTTTATTCACAGCACTGGTCGTGGTTATGTCGTGATAGCCCGACAGTCAAGGCTTTTTGGAGGAAATTAGTTCCCGACACTGTTAGAAATTGGACTCCAGCAAGCTTGGGTTGTATATCCCCTTCGGTGTACCATGGTTGTTTTTGGCATCCAGAATTCTGCAGACGCTCCTGGGAGCCCGATGCAGGCACGGACTAATGCAGCGTTAGCCGCAGTGTGGAGGCTTTCTGTGCTTTGTTGAGAACAAGGCCATGAATCTCAGCAGTGAGCTCTAGCTCTCTCAAGTCTCAGGAGCCTGATGCCTGTATTTCAAAGTAACTTTAGGTGGGAAAATGTCTCCAGCACTTTTATTTGAGAGGAAAAAGGCTGCAAGGTCAAATACAGTCTCCATCTGACCATGAGCATAATCAGAACTGGTGACTACTCACATAATTTATGAGAAGTTTGGTCAGAAATGTAGCCTTTATTAAACAGCTTTCTCACCCACCCACTGGATTGCCAGAAATACCATCTTGGTAAGTTGAGTCAAGGCAAATATGTTCACTGGAGCAGCCTTCATCAGCAGTCTGCACTCCTCACTTGTTTTAAAGATGCAGTCTTAGCTTGAAGCCCTGTGCTGGGCACGGGAAGGCAAGGGCAAGGAAGCCGGGTATGTGGCCCTCCAGTCTGAAATTTATGTCTGGTTAGCCTCGGTACCAGCAGGCTGGCAGGCTGGCTTTCAGCCTCTAACCCTTGTGGGTTAGATTAGGAATGTTTAAAGGGCAAAGAAAAGATGGATAACCACCATTCTACTGTTTCTATGAATTTGACTATTTTAGTTTCCTTATGTAAGTGGCATCGTGCAGTATCTATCCTTCACTGCCTGACTTATTTCAGTCAGCACGATGTCCTCCAAGTTCATCCAGGTTGTCGCAAATGGCTGAATTTCATTCTTTTGAAGGGCTGAATAATATTCTGTTGTATATATCACACCTTCTCTTTTTTTTTTTAAAGATTTTATTTATTCGACAGAGATAGAGACAGCCAGCGAGAGAGGGAACACAAGCAGGGGGAGTGGAAGAGGAAGAAACAGGCTCATAGCGGAAGAGCCTGATGTGGGGCTCGATCCTATAACGCCCGGATCACGCCCTAAGCCAAAGGCAGACGCTTAACCGCTGTGCCACCCAGGCGCCCCTATCACACCTTCTCTATCCATCCACACACCCATGGACATTTAGGTTGTTTTCATATCTCGGCTGTTGTGAGTAGTGTTGCAATGAACACGGGAGTGCAGATAGATGCCTCTTAGAGATCCTGATTTCAACTCTTCTGGATAAATACCCAGGAGTGGGGATCGTTGGATTGTATAGTGATTGTATTTCTAATTTTTTGAGGAACTTTCATACTGTTTTTCACGCAGATGCACCATTTTGCATTCCCACTCACTGTACCAAGGCCCCCCTTTGTCCACATCCATGGCAACACCTGGTATCTCCTGTCCTGTTGATGATACTCATCCTAACAGGTGTGAGGAGATATCTCATTGTGGTTTTGATTTGTATTTCTCTGATGACTAGTGATGTTGGACACCTTTTCATGTACCTGTTGGCCATTTGTATGTCTTCTTTGGAATAATGTTTATTCAGTTCCTGTGCCCATTTTAAAATCAGACTGTATTTTTGCTATTAAGTTATACAAATTCTTTATATATTTTGGATATAACCTCTTATCAGATATGTGATATGCAAATATTTTCTCCCATTGGTAGGCTGCCTTTCATTTTGTTGACGATTTTCTTCACTGTGCAGAAGCTTTTTGGTTTGATATAGTCCCACTTTTTAATTTTTACTTTTGTTGCTTGTGCTTTTGGTGTCAAATCCAAAAATTCATTGCCAAGACCCATGTGAAGGAGCTTACCTGTCATGTTTGCCATGTTTTCTTTTTAGGAGTATTTTTAAAAATATATACTTAAAAGACCCTGGAAGGCTGGCCACAGCCCTCAGTAAGTGGTCTCTTACAGCTTCAGGTGGGGGGGGTCTCTCTCTGGGATCAGTAACCTTCTTTCTTCTTGACCCTTCAGGGGTTGGCATGGTAACAGCTCCTTGCTCCTGCTGGCCACCTACTCCCACACACACCTTCAACTCTACTGAATTACAAATAGTCATACTCCTTGAATGTGCCATGTATTCAACTGGGACCCTGAAGGATATATTTGAATATCATTATCGATACGTACGTCTACAGTTTTCCTCTGAGCATCGCTTTAGCTAGATCTCATAGATTGTTATGCAGTTTTCAACATATTTTTTCTAGAAATCTTGCAAATTTGGTTTCTACTAAAAGTGTAATATGTAACATTAAGTTTGTGAGGATTACTTGCATAGGTATTCTATTTAATTTTTAGTTTGCTTGACCTGTTTGGGTCCCAAGTGTCATATTATTTCCCCATATTTCAGCATTATCTCTTGTCGTGTCTGGCTTGTGGATGTTGTTGCTGTGTTTTTGGGTTCACAGCCATCAGTTACGTTATTAACTGTGAAGTAGAGCATTTAATATTGCAATATGTTATGTGTCTTTTCCCATTTAGTGCTCTGAGGCCTAAATCCTATCTTGTTGCATATCAAGATCCGGGGTACTACTACTTGTGTTTAAAAATTTGGAATATTTATGTATAGCTGTCCACTTTTCCCAGCACCATTTATTGAAGAGACTGTCTTTTTGCCACTGGATGTTTTTCCTGCTTTGTCAAAGCATTAGTTGCCCATAAGCCGAGGGTCCATTTCTGGGTTCTCTATTCTGTTCCATCGGTCTATGTGTCTGTTTTTGTGACAGTACCATGCTGTCTTTGTGATCACAGCTTTGTAGTATAGCTTGAAATCTGGCAACGTGATGCCCCCAGCTTTGTTTTTCCTTTTCAACAATTCCTTGGCGATTCGGGGCCCTTTCTGGTTCCACACAAACTTGAGGGCTGTTTGTTTCAGCTCTTTGAAAAATGTCATTGGTATTTTGATCAGGATGGCATTGAAAGTGTAGATTGCTCTGGGTAGCATAGACATTTTAACTATGTTTATTCTTCCGATCCATGAGCATGGAATATTTTTCCATCTTTTTGTGTCTTCTTCAATGTCTTTCAAGAGTGATCTGTAGTTTCTAGAATATAGATCCTTTACCTCTCTGGTTAAGTGAATTCCGAGATAACGTATGATTTTTGGTGCTATTGTAAATGGAATGGAGTCCCTTATTTCTCTTTCTTCAGTCTCATTGTTTGTATATAGAAATACAACTGATTTCTGAGCATTGATTTTGTATCCTGCCACATTACTGAATTGCTCTATAAGTTCTAGTAATTTGGGGTGGAGTCTTTTGGGTTTTCCCTATAGAGTATCATGTCATCTGTGAAGAGAGACAGTTTGACTTCTTCTTTGCTGATTTGAATACCTTTTATCCCTTTTTGTTGTCTGATTGCTGTTGCAAGGACTTCTACTACTATGTTGAATAATAATGGTGAGAGTGGGCATCCTTGTCATGTTCCTGATCTTAAGGGAAAGGCTTGGGGGTGGGGGTGGGGGATTGGGATAGGCCGGTGATGGGTATTAAGGAGGGCACATATTGCATGAAGCACTGGGTGTTATATGCAAATAATGAATCATGGAACATTACATCAAAAACTAAGGATGTACTGTATGGTGACTAACATAACATAATAAAAAATTATTATTAAAAAGAATTTGGAATATTTACATAAAAAATCCAAGATAATCTTTTTTCTATTTATTTAAATTCAATTAGCCAACAGATAGTACATCATTAGTTTCAGATACAGAGTTCAGTTATTCATCAGTTGCCTACAACACCCAGTGCTCATCACATCTTGTGCCCTCCTTAATGCCCATCACCCAGTTATCCCATCCCCCCCCACCTCCCCTCCAGCAACCCTGTTTGTTTCCTGGAGTTAACAGTTTCTCATGGTTTGTCTCCCACTCTGATTTCTTCCCATTCAGTTCCCTCCCTTCCCCTATGATCCTCTGCACTGTTTCTTATATTCCACATATTAGTGAAACCATATGATAATTGTCTTTCTCTTATTGACTTATTTCGCTCTGCATAACATGATATATATATATATATATATATATATATCACATTTTCTTTACCCATTCACCTGTTGATGGACATCTGGGCTCTTTCCACAGTTTGGCCATTGTGGACATTGCTGCTATAAACATTGGGGTGCAGGTGCCCCTTTGGATCATTACATTTGTATCTTTGGGGCAAATACCCAGTAGTGCAATTGCTGGGTCATAGGGTAGTTCTATTTTTAACTTCTTGAGTAACCTCCATACTGTTTTCAAGACTGGCTGTACCAGTTTGCATTCCCACCAACAGTGTAAGAGGGCTCCCCTTTCTCCACATCCTCGCCAACATCTATTGTTTCCTGACTTGTTACTTTTGGCCATTCTGACCTGTGTGAGGTGGTATCTCATTGTGGTTTTCATTTGTATTTCCCTGATGCTGAGTGATGTTGAGGAAACAGTCGACAAAACTAAAAGGCAACCTACGGAATGGGAGATGATATTTGCAAATGACATATCAGATAATGGGCTAAAGGATATAGTAACCAAGATCTATAAAGAACTTACCAAACTCAACACCCAAAAAACAAATAATCCTGTCAAGAAATGTGCAGAAGACATGAACAGACATTTCCCCAAAGAAGACATCCAAATGGCCAACAGACACATGAAAAAATGCCCAAGATAATCTTTTTGACAAACTTTTCCAAGCAGGGCAGACAATATGTCATCTGCAGAAAAGGAACATTTTATTCCTTTATCTCTGATGTTTATAACTTTTATTTCTTTTTGTCTTCTTATTGTCCTATCATCTCTGATGTAATGTTGAGTAGAAGTGGTAACCAGAACATTATTTGATTTAAAAGGGATACTCCCCCCCCCCCAAAAAAAACCATACACACACTTTATCAAGTTTGAGGAATTTTCTCTGCTGTCACTAGATTCCTGAAGTATTTTTATTTTAAAAAATAGTTAATGGATATTTAACTTTATCAAATATTTTCCTTCACCTATTGATGATCATATACCTTTCCCCTTTTATCTATTAAGTAGTGGATTATATTAAGAATGACTTTTTAAGACTTCTTGTCATAAACCTTAATTGGCTATGATATATATAAGATGCTTTACACATTGTTGGATTCATGCTATTTTTTAAATTTAGGAAATATCTATGTTCATAAGTGGTTTTGTTCTCTAATTTCTTTTCTTGACTAGCAATTTGTCTGTTAGCATCTCAGGGGAATGCCAAACAGGCAGTTGGTGTATGGTTTTAGTTTTGCTTTTTGACTGGTAGTGGATGCAATGGGAAGTGTATACCCTTTGCTGAGGCACCGTGAGGCATCTCCTCTTCCATCTGAAGGCAGAGATGTTCACCATCTCACTAAGCTCAACCCTTTGTATCCTTTGTATACAGCATATAGTTGGATCATGTTCGATTAACCATTCTGCCAATCTAATTCTGCATTTTGAAGTTGAGATTTCAATCCATTTACATTTAATGTAATTACCGATAAGGTAGGATTGGCACCAACTACCTTGATATTTGTTTTCTCTGTGTCTTATGTCTCTTTGGGTCCTCAATTCTTCCATTGTTCCTTTCTTTTGTGTTAAATACCTATTTTTCTTGTGAAGAATTGTAATTCTCTTATTTCCTTTGCTGTATATTTTTCAGTTATTTTCTTAGTGATTGCCCTGGGGGATTACTGTTAACCTTTGGATTTAAGCTACAGTTCAGATGAATACAAAATTTAGCTTTGATAGTACACAAAAACTTTGCTTCGATAGCTGTAGCCCCTTTTATGTTGTTTTTTTCACAAATTACATCTTTATATATTGTGTACCAATCAATCTGATTTATAATTATTGCATTAGGCAGTTGTATTTTAAGACAAATAGAAAAAAAAAGATTTGCAAACAAAAATATATTTATACTATCTTTTGTATTTACCCATGTAGTTACCTTTACTGGTGCTCTTTATTTCTTGATGTGGATTTGAGTTACTGTAAGTGTTCTTTTGTTTCAGCCTGGAAGATTCTCTTTAATATTTCCTATAGAGCAGTTCTGATAGCAACAAACCCTTTTAGTTTCTGTTTTTCAGATAATGTTTCAATTTCTCCTCCATTTTAAACACAGCTTTATTTAGATGTAATTCACACACTGTACAATTCACTTATTCAGAGTATACATTTCAGTGTTTTTTTTAGGATATTCACAAATACGTGCAACTACCACTGCGGTCAATTTTAGAATGTCTTCATCATCTCAAGGAGAAGCTCCATACTCTTTAGTGCTCATGCCCCTAGATACTTACAGTCTGTGAAGTTTAGGAAGAACTGATTTGGTCCAACTCTGATCTGAATTCCGTTTGGTGATTGGGCTTAGATTAGAGGATGTGTAAAATCTTATTCATCTTTTCTATGTTCCTTGAATCTCTACTAATAGAAGAACATCACAATTAGTCATGTGAACAAGACAACGTCCTTACCAGGTGGCTTCCTCTAGTCTATTCTCGCTCTTGCAGGATAAAGCTTTTGATTTCATTGAGGCTGAAGCAAACAGGAAGAAGAGTATATGGTCACAAGTTTACTTGGCTGAATTGAGTCAGTGATGCTCTAGCAGTTTTCTCAATGGGATGCTATTGGTATTTGGGGCAGGACAGCTCTCATTGGATCAGCCTATCCTGCATATTTTAAAATGTCTAACATCTCTGGTTCCCTCACACTGATATCAACTCTGCACCACAATTTTGTTCCAAACAATAACCCCTCTAATATTTCCAGATGTTCACTTGGTGTAGGTACCATCCTCTAGCTACTCCCTTTTTGTCAACCACTAAAAAATACCCATGGGCTTGGCAAGGGATAGATATATCTTCTCAGGAACAGAGCTTGGCAGCAATTTGAGAGATGTGTGTGACTCCCTCCTCCCTGTACCTTTTTTCCTTTTCAGTTTTTCCTGGGTCACTGAATTTGACTTAGGATTATAAATGATATGGCAATGCATTGACTTTGTCCCATCATTCAGAGTAGAAAATGTTGAGCCCTGGACTTTAAATCTCAAGATACCTGTTATTTTATTATTTATTTGTGATTTCCCCCAACCAAACAACTACCTCACACTTGCTTTTTAATTGCAATGCTCCTGAAAGATTCAGAAATCCCCGAGGGTAGAGATTTTTCATTTGGGATGGCAACATCAACTCAAGACCTTTTGTAATATTAGTGCTTTTAAGATAATGAAGTCTTGAATTTTCTCACTTTCATTAAAATCAACCACTGAAACAGAGTTTAATGCCTCCAAACTTTGCCCTTCCGTCAGGGAAGTTACAGCAGCTCAATAATACTGACTGTGATTTATTTCTGTAAGGCATGTAGAGAACTTTATATGCTCATACTTTGTCTTCCATTAATCTGGTAATTTGCTGTCACTGGACATAGGTTTCGGAGATGCAGTACCTCACAGATGTTCATACATTTACATCAGTGCAGGTGGGCTTGTTCTCTGGAAGCTCATTGCTTCTTGGAGAATTAGAGAATTCTTTTCTTGTTGCTGCTCAGAGACGAGCCAGCCATCATTGGGCCCATTGGAGTAGTGTTACCAGGAATACTGCATGACTTATCCAGTTGAAAATATTCAATTCCTCCCTTATGGGGGCAACGCAGTTAACAGACATACTTCCAATCAACATATTTTACAATATTACTAAACACACGGGATACGTGTAAAACCAACCATTTCAGTTCCAGTTTCTGAGCCTTGGTTTATACTATTCTGTTTGCCTAGAATGCCCTCGCTTCTTTCTTTCTACTGAAAACATTTCCAACACCGATTTCAAGGACTGACATAAATTCTGTCTGTTCTGTTAAATTCTGTCTGGTGTGACATCCTTTACCGAGCTTTTTTACTGAGTGTATTTGCTAACTTCACATCTTTGCCTTACACCTGAGCGTTGAAAACAGTGTGTCGTATGAGACGGCATCCCTCTAAGCAACGGGAGCTTAGGATGACTTCCGTGTTCCTTGTGGAAGGTGGCAAAGGAGACACCGAGTGAGGACTCATTTGTGGCTTATGTAAAATTCCAGAAAGAATTTCACCTTCCCATGTCAGAATTCAAGTCTGCTTTCTCTATGTTTTTAGCCCACCTCCCCGATACGTATTTGTGATGTTGTCTTATTAAGCATACTGGGCAGCAGTTGGGATAATGAGGATGAAAAGCACTTTGGCGTGTTTTGAAGCATTTCCGCTTGTGTGCTGTCACGGACATATTTGCCTGCCTCCCTTTTATCTGTGGTCTTCATTTTAATTTGTTTTTAATTGCCTATTTAGCATACCTAGCAATTAAGGTGAAATGGCTCTTTGACAAATGTGAGAGCTTTTTAATTAGTGCTAATTGCTTTTGTTAATTAAAAGTAATGCTTTATATTCTGTTATTGGTATTTTCTTATATAAAACTGGATTAATGACTTCCAATCAGTCCTGCTACAAGAGGACTTTCCTTTGCAATCATTGGGACTTTAGGGCGTGCTGCTTCTGCACAATGAACAAAGGTGCTTAGGACTTCAGGACAAGTGAAGACGGAGGCAAGGAGTGATTGCACAAGACGGCTTTGGCCGCTGGCCCGGCCTTTCCCCACTGATGTGGAGTTCCTTGATGAGGGGTGGCCTGGTCTGCTGCACCACGCAGGGTTCCAACAGGAAGGAGGGACACTCCTGCCCTGGGATAGTTTGAGGTTAATCTAACAATGGGACTATAAAAGTTGGGCTGGGTAAAGGGAGTCGGAACAGGAAGACCTTTACCACCCTTATGTCAGAGGGACACAGAGAGGACACGTTTACTAGAACCTGGAGCCTGGAATAATAGACACTTAGGCAAAGGCTGCTTAGCAACCTTGCAGGGCTGGATCCAGTGGACTAACAGCCTGTCCTCACTTGCCTTTTCCTCTCTGAACACTTGCTAGGGCCCCCCTTGGGCTGAACCCAAACAACTCAGAGGGTGAGGGAGCCCATCGATGAAATTTGTGCAAGTCAGACTTCTGGGGCAGTGGGCAGAGAGGAGAGCGGATCTGTAAAGCCAAATGGAGTATATCTGGGTCACCTGCCATATTTATAGCAGAAATTCCTAACTTCTAGGCCAGTTTAGACCTTGTGGTCCCTTTGGGGAGGGAATGGGGGAATTATCCCTGGATATACTTACCATGGTGTTGCAGGCCCTTTCCTTTGGGATGTGTTTCCAGTTTGAGAAGTGGCTTAGTGAGGAAGCAGGGCAAGAGATCATAATGTTTTGTTGGGCAATTGTTCTCCATTTCCTGGTCAACCAGATCTAATTTCTACTGGGTGTATGGGTTGGAGTGTGCTGTCTTTAGGGGCCCATCTATATTCCTGCCAGGGATTTCCTCACCTGCTACCATCCCCATAGCTCTCTCTGGGCCAGGCTTCTGGATGCCTACCTGGCCTTGCTGGTCATTATAACTGGCCCACCCAGCCCCTCGCAGTTAGTGCCACGCATCCCCATTGCAAATAGGGAGGCTAGTCCTCCAACGGCGTCCGCGATCGTCAGCCCTGGCCTATAAAGGCAGCCACCACGTCGCTCCTCTGTTGTCCTGGTGCCCTTCCACCACATAGTTTATCTTACTTTATTTTTTATTGTAAGAAACATCCTTCGGGTCCTCCCCCGGAGCGCTGGCATCTCGTGGGTTTTCTTGCCTGCATGACGGCTCCCTCTAGCACGCCACGTCTCGAGTTTTGATCCTTTACGCCACCGTCTACTGTGGTGATCCTGGTGGTTGTGCTTTAGCACCAACTTTGAGACAGCAACGGCCCACACGAAGCACCACACTAAGGCAGCACGTTAGTGATGCGGCCTCGGCAGGGTATTAGGTCCTCTTCCGTGAAACCAGTGCCATCTTGATAATTACGTTCTGTCCCTTGGATCCAACACCCTTGTGACAGTCCATTGCTAGTTGTCCGGGCTCTGCTCAGTGCTGGCTGCCGTCTCTGACCCTAAAGGGTCCTCTGGTTCTAGGATGGCCCTTCAGAGTTGTCCTGAAACGGGGTGAGGACATGGGCCTGATTCTTCCTCATCAGTCACTCATGCGCTACTCTCCATTACCTAGGAGACAGAGTTGCTGGAAACCAATTTCTTGTATTAAATGTTCTCTGGGTAAACAATTTAGGCTGGTTTTAATTAATCCCCCATTTTTGGACATTGAGGTTATTTCTTGCTTGTTACTGGAAGCATTGAGCTGTGACCATGCTTGTTTCTAAACCTTTGTGCACATTCATGATTCTTTTATAAAGCTAAATTCCCAGAGCGGGGAGGAACTGCTTGCTCAAAAGATTCAAAGCTCTTGTTCACCTATGGCTAACTTTTCTTCTGGAAAGCTTTTACTGGCTTATACTCCCATTGCTCATCCGTTTTTGGTCAATGACTCTACCTTAAACCTTCGCATGGGCCCTCTGAGCCCTTGTTTTCCAATCGGCAGCGTGAGAGGCTGCAGACAGCGCGCCATGATGGGAATGGTGACCTCAGGACTGTGCTACGGACGATCGGCACAAGTGTCCCCAGCAGTCCTGCCAAATGTGACATGTGGCATAAAACAGGAACAGGCCTTGCCTTCTGTGACAGGGCCGCTGAACGTTGAAAGTGCCGTGTGGGTGGAAATGGTGCCACCGTGTTGCCTGTCGCTGCCCACGCATGTGCAATTCTTCTCCTGTCATCTCTGACATCTGGTACCAGTCCCTCCTCTTCTGTGAAGCCTTCCTTGACTTCAGCAAGTCAACTAATATGCTGACACTTCCCATATTCCACATGTGTGTCTCTTTCTATGCCTGTCTTCAGGCTCACTTTCTCGGTTGGGACATACCTACCTCCCCAGCTCCCTGTCCACCACCCCCCCCCGCCAATCCCATGGTGCTTACAATCATCATAATAACGGCAGGCACAGCTGAATAAGCTGTTCTTTTTACCAAAATTCTGGTGATCATTTTTTTTCCCCAGAGAGGCAACCACATGCTGTTTACCTGGGGCCCACACTTTCATAAGGTCAAGATGCTACCCACCACCCGGAGCCCCTCGGCTCCTTGGTACTTCCCTTGGCATCCTGTCCACACACAGTCGAACTAGTGTTGTTTGTTACGCTCAGCGGCACCCGTGCTTTGCCGGTCCTCTACACTGAGTGCAAGGGCTAGCTCATGCACAGGATAGACTCTCAAATACAGTCGCGAGACCGAGCAAACAAAAATACTACAGGATGCCTAGTTAATGTGAATTGCAGGTAAACAACAATACATCTTAGTATATTTTTGGTATGCCTCTGCTGTGCTATTCATTGTTTATCCAGAATTCAAATTTAACAGGACATCCTGTATTTTATTTGGCAACCCGATGCTCAAAGAAATTGTACTGTTTTGTGTAGTGTTGATAATGCCAAGGGGCTGTGTGTTGCATGTATTTGCTATTATGTGAGTTTATAAAGAACAGTTGTTATCTTAAAGTAATTTACCCGTCTACCTGGGCTCTACCACCCCCCTCCTTCTCTCCTGTTGTCCCTCACTTCCATTTGCCTCTGCCCCTGTCTTCTTTACCTTCGCCATGACTCTGAGGATTCTAGGGATTTCTCACTGCATCCTAAGCCATATACACAGTGAATCTAGAGTAACTCTAGCAAAAATTGTAGATGTTTTACCCATCATTTTAAGTGGGGCACAGAAATCTCCAACTATTACTGTTGAATTTTCTATTTTTCCTCTCAATTCTGTCAGTTTTTGCTTCATGTATTTTTGAGCCTTTTTGTTAGGTGCATACATGTTTATGATGGTTATCATTTCCTGCTAGATAGACCTTTTCATCATTATAAACATCTTTCTTCCATTCTAGTAAAATTTCTTGTTTTAAAGTGCACATAGTCTGATATTAACGCAGCCACTTCGCCTATCTCATGGATGCTGTTTATATATGCTTTTCCATCCTTGTATTTTCAACCCTGTAATCTAAAGTGTGTTTTCTATAGACAACATATCATTGGGTCTTGAGTTTTTAAATCCAGTTTGACAAGCTGTCTTTTGATTGGATTGCTTAATCCATTCACATTCTGGTCTGCTTCCCTGGAGTGACACGCCTGCTGTATGGGTTGTAGTGGGAGCCCCCGGTCTTCTGGGCTTGTGCTCCTAGTGTGGACCCTCTTCCTATGGATGAGCTGGGATGGGGTCAGTCAGGGTCTCAGTCTTGTCGGCCTTCTGTACCTGGAGTAGACATTCTGCCATTAGAGGCAGTTAGGGCTGGCAGGGGGAATGAAGCCTCATCCCTTCAGCCATGCCTGCCAGGGATTCTGGGCATATGACAAGGGCCAGTGGTAGGTTACCTCTCCCCAAGTGGAACAGTAGCCCGAGACTGGGAGCTAGGTGTCTGCCCCTGCTTGGGCAAATGTTTCTCCATTTCCTAAACGCCCTTAGGACAATTTCCAGAGACTTTAGGTGATTTTTTTAAAACACAATTTTCACTAGTTAAGTGGTAGAGTTTCCAGGGACAGCGGTCGCTGGGCTCCTCACACCGCCATGCCAAAATTCTGCCTCTAACGGCAACTCTGAACCATGTACAATAAAACTCTTGTTTTTTTTCTGTTGCCTGTACTGGTGTGTGGGCTGCAAATTACCATTTTTATTTCATGGAAAGGTTTAGTGCCAGTGTCTTTATTTGCAATATATGACACTAAGTCCCCTTATATTAGTTATTAAATATTTGGATTGCAGCATTTTTGTTATACCTTGTTGATCCAGAGGAGAAAATGCACCGTTAGAGCTGCTGTTCTTCCTTCACAAATATTTGTGAATTTTTATTAACAAATGCCTTTGGACCAGTAGTCCTGTTGTAGATTTAAATCCTCACCTTAGAGATAAATTTACTGTTTTTTATTTGTGCCCTAGGGAGAGATTTAGTCTAGCTAGAATTTATATGGGGTTTTATGACAAGGCAGCAATGCTATGTAGCTCCTTGAAATGTTTAGTCATGTGTGTATTCTGTTCAAATACTTAAAGACTTCGGTGTCTGTTGGAGAATTTATCTATTATTCTTTACTATTATGGTTAATGGCAGATCAATATGCCAAAGAAACCAAAGCAAGTAGCCAGATTACCTTTATGCTCTATGTTCTCCAGTCATTGGTGAAATTGAGGAGGCAGGGGTGTATTTTTTTTTCTCCCTTTGCCATTTAAGGATTACATACAAGGATTTATTTGTGTCCTTTATGTACTAATGTACAACTCCGTATGTGCGTGCATAGTTCCCATCTGATATCTGAATCATTGGCACGTACAGATGACCCAGTTAAACCACATTTGATAAGTAAGTGGCCTGTTGGGACATATTTATGTGGATTGTAACTTCCAACCAGATTAACCTTTTAGGCACATGGAAACCACCTAGTCACCCCTCTCTTGCTCTTATCAACCAAAAAGCTTATGGAAGACTTACTATGGGTGATACTTCCAGTGGTATCAGTGATACAAAGAAACATTCGCCTGCGTCTCCTGCAGGAGCCCTTACTTCTCCCAGTCAGGCTGAGCTCCAGGTGAGGAATTATTCAGCAGATGAAAATTTGTGCTTGTCTTCTTGATTCTCCCTTGTTCCCTTCTCCTGTGTGTCCCTTTCTTCTCTCAGATAGCATCTGCCCTTTTATCTTGCTCTTCCTTTCATGCTTTCAAGCCCTGCTTTCAAGAGGCCTGGGTCTAAGTCAGTGCCTCTATCTTCTAAAGGAATCTGTGGGGCCACCACTCTGGTGGACAGGCTGTGCAACAGGATCTGGCCAACAGAGCAATGGGGCTGAATTCAGACCACCCTCTGCTTTGCAAGTCCTGAGTCCTTGTGGACTGTTCCAGAAAATGGGGATTCCTCTATAAGTTTTTTGCCCTAATGGAGCATCTTTGCCTAATTCTTAGGATGGTACTGTGTAAGTTGAGATCCTGAATGCCTGAATTTTAAGGAAAGGACCTGCCCTTTCTTGTAGCGTTTTGCAAAGTCAGGGAGAAGACAGATTATTTTAGGAGCCGGGGGCCCCCTTGTGATTATGAACCCCTAGGATGAAGCTGGAGGTCTGCCCTACTTCTTTACAAAGCACACCTCCTGCCTACCCCCCCAACCCCCGGTATCCCATGTATCTGTGAGAAAAGGAGACAAGCTCCTTCCGTACTGGACGAGATGTAAGACTGGAAATCCCTGATGGGTGTTTCATGTTCAGGTTGGAACTATGGACATCTCTGGGAGAGAAAGGACAACGAATACAATAGTTACAAGAAACTGCAGGTCAATGTCTGTCTAAGTTTCCTGAGTTCGAGGTGAATGTAGAATTAGAGAAAACTGTGGTCCAACCAGGAATGCCCGTGGATACCAGGGTCTTTAATGGACACTTTGAATGGTGTCTGCCTTTTAACTTAAGGAGAGCAGAGAGAGAAAGCAGCGGGACTTGAATTCTTATTGGGGTCAGAACCAAAACCTACTGGCAGGATTGAGTGGGAAACATGGCACTGGGGACATCTCTGGTTGCATGCGTGTGTAGGTCTTGGGTCTCTCCTTTGCTCCAGCTCGGTAATATTCTTCCCGCCATAAAGGCAACACACACAGGGGCAGAACTTTCTTTTTGGTTTTAGCATTTCTTGGGAATCCATGGCCAGAGGGTGTCACTGTTCTCAGGTCTAAGATTTTCTCCTTCCCACCTGTGCCTTTCTGCGGGACAGAGATGCTCTGAAAGAGAGAGAGAGAGAGAGAGCATTGATTCTGTTTGAGTTTTCGTTGAGGATTTATACACAATTAGCAGCAGTTTGAAGAGAGCCAATGAAATTTATGACCTTGTAATATTTAATAGAGTTTTTGTCTCTCGTTTCTGTAACTTTTGAAGTAGTTAAAAGATGCTAGCTTGGCTCTCATGTTGTTGAAGAAAGCAGACTACATATGTAAATTAAGCCTAATGTCATTGAAAAACGTCTTTGTGATGAGAATTTTAAAAGGTAATTTATTAAAGGCTAGTGTTGCAAAGATATGTGGCTGTATTCACCAAGAAATCAGCCCAGATCACTCAGCAGAGAGCTGGAGAATCATTTCTTCTCTGCTTCCCCTTAAATGATGTGCTCTCCTAGTTGTTATAAAAATTAAAATGGTTAACAGTGACTCTAAGAATTTTGTTTTGTAAATTTTGTTTACAAACCAGAGGGTGATCGAATTATCAGGGAATTTTTTTTTCACTTTTACACAAGGGAATAGCAGTTGCTATTGCTGTGAGCTTCCATACTGCATGAACGATGTTTAATGGCACCCAGCCCCTAGCAATGCAACCACGCGCCTTCCGCACGCAGGATGGCCTTCAAGCTGAGACCTTCTCGTTGGCAAATCGTCTGCGGTACTTTCACTTGTGGGGAGTTTTGGTGAGTGGATGGATGTTGGGATGTGTCTTAGGGTTTGGATAAACACCAGGGTTGGTGTGGAGGCAGAATTCCGAGTTCCTAGGACAGGGAAGAGCTTACTGAGACAGGAGAAAGAACATTGCCCAGACTTAGAACTATGCTATTGTGATGGGGGTTCTCAAGTTAGGCACTTCAACTGGTTCATCTGGAGAAGTTGTTGAAAAGCAGATGCTCGCTCTGCCCCAATGGGTCTGTGAAGTAGTCGGTGGTGGGCACAGGCATCATATTTTTTTATAAGCTCCTCAGAAAATCCTGTTATACAGTGTTGTCAGTAAACCTCATGTGCTCCATTATAGTGATTTTCATGGAGTCTCATCCTGAAAACATTCATTATGGAAATCGGTGAGTCTGTTGATGAGTTCTTCTTACTGGACTGCTTCCCTGTGTTGTAAATGACAGTGGGTATTACAACTTCATGTAACACACTGGAGCTCACAATGGAAATTATTAGTTCTGCATGACAACCTTATTTATCCACTTCACAACGCATTGGATATTTTAATATTTTAATGTGTTCACAGCCTTTGTTTTGTTGGCTGAAACTTAGGTATTCTGTAACACCATTCAGTGACTATTTTGCGTAGAATTTCCGTTAGATCCGTATAGCCCCAAATGCCTCTCCTGTGCTAGCTCAACCCCGTGCTGAAGGTTCCAGGCCCCAGGAAAAATGATCTGAAAGAAGGAGCACACTCAAGAAAATGTAATTAAGATGAGAGTTCTGAATTATATTCATTGATTTTGGAAGCTTGGCTTTTGTTAGAGTGAAAATCAGTTTTAAGTATTTCTGAAAAAGGATTATGAAGGATTTGCATTTGTTTAATGTGAACTAAAACTCTGCAAGTGGCCCGAAATGTCACCATTACAGATTTAATCCTTAATTTAAATTACAGTTTCTGGTGCCTCTGTCACGGTGAAAGCGCTGTTTGGTTTTAGCCTGATGATCTTTCAGAGGTGCTACGATGCTGTGGAAAGGCGTATCTGATGTGCTGTATTTAACTGTGTGATCTTGACCAAGCCGCCAGCCTGAGGCTGGTGTGGACTTGAGAGCTAAGCAGGATGAAAAGTATCTCACAATCGCTGCCCTCAACTGTGCCAGCCTCCCTCCCACACAAGGCGAACCCATTACCAGACATCAGACGTGGCAAATTCCACAAGCATGTAGACACCTGGTGTTTCTCAAGAGCTGGCCCTGGAGGGGTCGGAGACTGGCCTGGGGATTTTGGGGCGAGTGTTATTGCCCGTGTGTTGTCGCTTCTTCCTCTCCTCTGGTGTATTCCCACCTTTCTCTTTTCACATTGTTTCTTTCCCCTCTGGTTTTGTTTTGTTGGGTTGGTTCCGTGGTGCTTGGGGATGGATCCCAGATCATCGCTGTGATGCTCCTGTGGCACCTGCGTGTCTCTCCGAGAAGTGGGCACAGTGATCGTTTTTCTTCTTTCATCAAAACTGGATACCACTGATGTGTTCCATTCTCATTTATATCAGTTTCCAAGGGGCCTCTGAGCTGTCCATCTTTATTGAGTTTATCAACCTTATGCCTAGCAATGAATATTTAGGATGCAAAATCCCCCATGTTGGAAAGAATGAAAAGACGCAAGCAGAAATGAATCTGGCCTGAATGGGGGAACATGAGACGTCTGGCCTTTCTCATCATTGACTTTTGGAGAAGCTTGGGCTAGATTTTAGGGGGCTCAACAGCCAGGCTGAGGAGTCTGAACTTGATGGAGAAGGGATAGAGGTGCCAAGCACACTCAGAGGTAGAGACTGGCTGCAGGAAGTTGACCAAGGAGCACTTTCCACATCAACAGCAGTGGAAGGAAGACTGGCAGAGGCCAAGTTGGCATTGACAGGCTCCACGGCGCCTCTGCTGGCCCTGCTGTGCGGGGCTGGGAAACCCGGAGCGTTTGGCAGGTGGTCCCAGGGTGCCTGGCTGTTTCCTCCGTACTGGGCAGTTATTAGGTGTGGGCTTCCCCTGCCCCCGGTGCCACGACCCGGGGTGAAGGAGCTGCCTTCATTTGAGGGCAGTTTGCAGAGAGGGTGACAGCTCAGGGAGGCCAGTCAGTAGGCTCAGCAGCTGGGGGAATAATCTCGCTGCCCTGAAGGAGAATCTGGGTGGCCTACCATGGTGCCCATTATAGGAAGTCACTGCTGTTTCTTAAGTAATTTACTGTCAGTGGCAAATGGTTGTTTGGAAGTGGTTAGGTGCCTTTGAAAGAGCAACCAAGTGAGTCCTTTAAACTGTGAGACAGGAAGCTAACCCAAAGGTGGTAAGGTTTCCAGTAAAGCTCTGGGGAGAAGTGAGTGGCATCAGTACAAATCGTTATTGTACCTAATAGCATTTGCCCCCATACACTGTGCACTTGGCTGGCACTGTAGCAATGTTTCAATATGCCATCTTGCTTTGCATTCTAGGGACCGAGGCGTGGTGTGCCGTGTTTCATTACCGTTCTGTTGGGTGTCAGCATTTTTGTGATACAATTAGAGGCATGTAATTCCCAGAACAAATGAGCCATTTCGAATATTGTGAGATGTGTAATTCAATATAATATGAGCCTCCAGAATAATTGAGTTTAGGGAAACTAATATGCAGGGGTTTGCGCTGAACAGCCTGGCAGATGAAGACCCTGACAGTCCCCTTCCCTCCTGATGCGATCATCAGTGTGGAAGTGACACCTGAGGAGAGCGACCATGAGAAGCAGCAAACACCTGGGGTCGCTCAGCTGCCTTGTTAAAGCTGCCCTTGCCTATTCAGAGACAGGATTTCATGTCCCCTTGGAACTGTGGACAGTACCATTCAAACAAGGAGGAACTGTAAATAGGAGCTCTACCACGAATAAAGAAGAACACTGTGCTCCTGGAGCTATTTGGTTCTGCTATTTTCCTATTATATAGATTCAACCCAAAGTGGCTATTACTCGTCTTCTTTCAAGAAAACAGGTGGCTTTGAATCTGGGACTTCTAGATCTCAATTGAAGCCATCAAACCATTTTTAATTATTCTTGAGCTCGTCTGGGACAGAGGCGACGTGATTGTTGGGGAGACTGTAGAGGGGGTCAGCTAGCTACAAGAATGTGCAAAGGTGGGAAGGGGACTTGAGAACCCAGCCCCTTACTGAGCAAAGAGAAAACAGTTGAATCAGTCTCGACCACCAGGCTTCCCAGCACTCCGTGCACAGCCCTCTTCCTGTGCTGCACGGTGGGCCCAGTCCTCCCTCTCGGGGACTGCTGAGTGGTGCCGGGAATGGCTACAGCCTCCTGGGGCCATCTTGCTGCAGATCTCCCACATCTCTGGCTTGATTCTTACCCACCACCTGCTTCATTTTCTCCTCAATGGGTTAATCTAATTAGGAACCCAAATGTGTAACGTTTAAGCACGTGTACCTGTTTAATTTGCAGGGCGGAGACTGCACTATATGGTGAATTCTAAAACGTTCTGACAGCCTGAAAGTTCTCTCCATCGTACTGATCTTTCTTTAAAGCCCACCTTGGATTGTCTCCACCTCTGGTGGCAGAGGTAGAACATTTCTGTGTAGCTTCTCCAGTTTTGTGGCAAGAATAACAATCAAAAGGCACTAAGCAACTGAAATGTCCCAAGAGCAGGGGAATGGCTAGCCCATGACATACACATGGCGGGTCTCTAACATGGGATCTTTCAAAGTGATTAATGAAGCTGCCAGGCAGATATTTAATGACCCTACTGACTAGGGAAATACTTGTGATAAAACATTAGGCAATAAATGGGATGCACCATGGCCGAGTTTCAGTAGTTAGCCTTCCTGGTTTCCCTCCTCAGGAGTCACCCTGAGGGTCTGGCACGTGCTAGAATGTTATGGAGGGTGTGTTTGACTCAGCAGCAATGAGTCTGTTCCACAGGAGGAAGGCACTTCGCCAAAGGGGAGGCTGGCCCCTGGCCGGTGTCTGCACATTCCCATGGCCACATCTCAGAACACTCTGTGGGTGTATACTCTCCAGACACCCACTGACCGATGCACAGCGATCTGTTCCATCTCTTTGTAAGATGAGATTTCTCGGAGAACACCAGCTGCTAGAGCTGATGGAAATAAACGGAAAACAAAGTGGTCTGAAAAATGCAATGATGGTTAGAGAAGTTAACCGAAACGTCAGAAGCGTAGAATGCCACACCCAATAAGGACTCCAGATTGGCTGCCGTACATTCTGTATATAAGCAAGGAGACGCCATCCGAGAACTTGCTACATGAGAGGCAGTGCAAAACTGTTCGAGCAGAAAGGAACTTGGATTAAAGCTGAAGAAAGTGGTTAGTGTGAGGTTCAGGGATGTGCACAAAATCCAGTCACTCTCACATGACACGTGAACGATTTGCTAGAATCCCAGGAGTTTATGCACATAGTCATGGGAGGCTACAAGGGGAGCAATGTATTCAAACATTTCCATCACAGGTGCATGGGAGCAGGACACTAGCTGTGTGTGGGGGCGTGTTTCCTCTGCAGCGGGAGGGGTTGCTGGGGGTGCCTGGTGTGGACGTGTGTTGAATATAGACCAAACCTGACATTTAAAAAAAGCCATGATGATTGCGAGTTCAGGGCAGCCGGGCCAGGGGTTTGTCCCATTTTGGGTAGCAAGGCAGGCTCTGTGACTGCAGACCTCCTTTTTTAATGAAATCAAAATATTAAGGTGGCCCTAACTAGTTTCTTCAGTCTATTTGTCAGAGTGTTATTTATTTATTTTTTTAAATAAAATATTTTATTTATCTGAGAGAGAGAGCACAAGCAGGGGGAGCTGCAGAGGGAGGGGGAGAAGCAGGCTCCCCGCTGAGCAGGGAGCCCGATGTAGGACTCGATCCCAAGACCCTGAGATCATGACCTGAGCAGACACTTAGCCAACTGAGCCACCAGGCATCCCAAGTCAGTGTGCTATTTATGATTTGGGGACTGGTGCATTGTATTTAGTGACAAGAGCAGATTTTCAGTGTTCACGAGAGATCTACTGACATTTGTCTATAGAAAACACATGCAACACACACACACACACACACACACACACATGCACACTCATAAATCCGCAGCCAGGTGAAGGGCAAGTGTGGGGTGGGGGAAGCAAGAGAGGGAAAGAAGAAGGAAATTCATCAAACCCAACTTGTGAGACTTGGCTTCTGGTCATGATGAAGTTTCAGGGAGTGCACTAAACTTTTCTGCTTTGCAGTGAAGCTGGACACAATATATTAAGCAACTGTTTTCAAACGTGCCAAGAGGCAGCACAGGCCTGTGACCCGGGAGAGAAGGAAAAGCCAAGGTGAGCTTTGCAGTCACCTTGCTTTCTGTCTGGTGAGCGTCTGGACCATGACGCAGGGAGGGGAAGGCAGCACATCGGTCTTACTGAGACAGATCGGGGGTTTGGGGCCGCTGGCAATGGAGTTGGCCAGGTGAGGTGCTGATGAGGAGGCCCCTGTTTAGAAGGGGAGCTCCGGGAATCTGCAAAGGGTCACCTGTCTGAATACAAGCTGCATTTTCATGGGGTCAGGGTCTGCACCGCCGAGTGAAGCCAACTCCCAGGGTCCCACAAACTCCACGGGACCCTGGCCTTCTCACAGGCCTGGAAGACACTGAAATTCTGACCAGTCAGAGTGTAAGGGCCATGCTGAAGACTTTGGGTACCCTGCTAACACCCCAAGGAAGGCCATGGTTTGGGAACAGGACTTAATTAACCACAGCGTAAAGCCCAGTGCTGATCAGAGTTTCTCAGCCTTGGCTCTGTTGACATTTCGGGACTGATCATTCTTTGTTGGGGAGAGGGGCTGTCCTGTGCTTAACAGCGCATTCAGTGGCCTCCGTAGACTACCCGCTGAGTGCCAGCAGCCCTCAGGTATCACACGGCTTTAGACCCTTTGTAACGAAATTAAAAAATGAGCTTCAAAGGGACCAGGGTGATTTGCAAGTAAATTAATTGCCTGGTGAAACAAACCTCAATATTCTCAAAAGACAAACAATGAGTAACAGAGCAACCAAGATTGCACCCATAGCGTTCCTCATACGAAGTGTGCGTGCGGCACGGATCACCGCATCGGCGCAAGGATGCGTCTCCCTGGTTGCTGTCGTTGCTCTGACAGGTGGCTCCTGTCAGCCCCGCGGCATGGGCAGCTGTGCAGTCACCTTGCCCCGGGTCACGCCCTCTCTCTGGGGTGGCCTATAGCCGGTGACTGATTGGCAAGGGGCTGTAAAGGCCTGGCGCCCTTGTGCCAAGTTGGGAAATCTCTGAAGAACTTAAAACAAAAAAACTAATAAAGGTAATCACATGGATTTAGGAGTACTTAAAAACAAACAAACAAACAACAAAAACAAAAAACAAACCCAGCTAATAAATCTAACGGAGGGAATGCGGGAAAAAGGAAACAACGGACAAGGCCAATAGAAAACACACAGCAATAGAAGACTTCTCCCAACTGTATCAACAGCTGTATGAAATAGAAATACACGAAATGCTCCAATTAAAAGGCAGCTTAAACACTAAGAAGAACAGCAAGACCATATAAATGCCATTTGTGAGAGATCCATTTTAGACATGAAATAAAGATCAGTTAAAAGTAAAAAGACAGAGAAGGATAAAACATGTGAATGTTAAGCATACGGAAGCTGCTGTTGTGGACTGAATTGTGTTGTCCCCAAATCCGTATGTTGAAGCCCCAACCCCCATGTGACTGTGTTTGGAGGCGGGGCCTTTAAGGAGGTAATTAAGGTTGAGTGAGGTCATAAGGATGGGACCCTAATCCTCTAGGACTTGCGTCCTTATAAAAAGAGGAAGAGACCCCAGGACTCACTTTCTGCACGTGCACAGAGGAAAGGCCACGTGAGGACACAGCAAGATGGTAGCTGTGCACAAGCCACGGGGACAGTTCTCACCAGAGACCAACCCTGTCGGCATATTGATCTGGGACTTCCAGCCTCCGGATTGTGAGAAAATAGGTTTCTGTGGTCAAAGTCACCCATTCTTACGGTATTTTGTCATGTTAGCCCAAGGAGACTAACACGGCCGCAATGGCTATGTGAATACCAGACAAATTAGACTTTGGGGCATGGAGTGTTATCAAAGACAAGAACATTTCCTAATGACAAAGGAATCACTTCATCAGGGGGACAATCCTACACATGGAGATTCTTGCCCAGATGCCCCTTCACAAAAGAACATTTTGGCCAGCTGTGGGGAGTGTGGTCAGTGAGCGGACCCCGGTCAGTCCCCATAGGTCCTGCCCCAGCTGCAGAGAACTGCCTCACTCCAAGTCACCTTTCCTGGGGCAACCCACATGCTGAGTGAGGCAGCTACAGAGACTCAGCCTCTCTGGCCCCATACAGGCTCCTGTGATGGGCAGCACCCACTCCTGAGGGCCCCTCTAGTGGTCAAGCACATAATCTCTGCTAAAAGCCAGGCGTTGCTTCACAAATCGGGAACCTTTACGCAGCAGAAGGCATGGTCTCACTCCGGCTCTCTAGGGCTCTGCGCTGAGACTCTCTGAGTGGGGTTTGCCAGAGACTTATCTGCTTTTGGCACCCCCAGCTCCTCAGATGTGCCGGGAAGGTAGCTCAGTGTGTGTGTGGGGGGGCAGCTGGGTTTGTGGCAGAAATCTCTTCTGCTCTAGAACACATTTCAAACTGGATTTGGGAAATAGGGTATATCAGACTTCAGAACATGGCTCCTCTCAAACAGCAGCTGAATTAGAGGGCCGAGGAAGAAACGTACCAAGCACTGTGCCTTTTTCCCACGGCGTGTGATAGATATGAGGCTCAGTGACCTGTCCTTTGCAGAAGAGGGTATGTTTTGATTTGCACCAGACTGTTGGACACATAAAACTTCACTAGTGTGGCAAGATGACCAGACCCTGAATGTCCACAGGATTTTTCTCCCAACAACTGGTACGAATAGAGCTCACTGGGATACCTGGACACAACGTGTGACACGTGACCATTCTGGAAAGTGGTTTGGAAGCACCACTGGGATTAGTAGCTTAGAATTCTAGATTTTTCCCTTGTGCTCCTGCTACTGGTGCATTTCCCTTTCATTTGAACTGTTGTCCTGGAAACCTTTGAAGCAGAGGTGAAGCAAATGAGTGTTTGGCTTTGAGCTGGAGTGTCTCTTTTCTCTGTCTGAGCCTGGACTCTTTGGGGGATCGGAACTGCTCATAGACCTTCAGTCCCTGCAAGAGAAATCTCCTGGGGAAATGTCATGAAGAGAAGCACACTTGTGCTACATTTGTGGTCTCTCTTCTCTGCAGTGATTCTGTGATAATAAATGTGTTTAAAAATCCATTACAATGGCAAATCTATAGATGGCAGATGGTCCTGAATTTGCATCAGCAGCATAAACAATTTCACATTTCAAATGAAATTTCTGCTAAAACACTCATGCTCGAATGTAATGTAAAACACAGACAGATTTGAACAAATAAGATACTGCTGCTTTGTTTTAAAATATTGGCATAGACAAAAATGTATTATTCATATCATCTCTCTCCATTGCTTTGAAACTGAAAATTATTTCTGTGGCCAGCTCTGAATAAATATGTGAGTCGGTACCTTAGCAACCGTGATGTGTTCATCTAGCTTGATGTGCAATGTGGAAATCCTGTCTCATACACCAGTTTTACCTTCCTTTCTTCAGTCTTGTGTCCTTCCACCTGCTCTTCTTTGCCTATCTGTGGGCAGGAGCTTACTTCACAAAGTCTTGTTTGTCTGTGTCCTGCAGGATAAGGACCTGGGCAGTGTTGAGGGATGGCGTGAGGTCGGGCTGGTAGATGCTATAAGTCAAGTTCAAAGAGTTTCTGTAGGTCAGGGTGATGAAATCCGGCACTGTGGCTCCAGGAACACTGGTTTGCGAATGTGGGAGGTCAGACACAATGCCAGCTAGCACACTGAGTGATACAAGTTCAAGAATTCTAAAGACTGTCAGAAGAGTGAGAGGCCAGAATTAGAGCAAGAGATGTGACTACACCTGCGTGGGGAGTGAGGGCATTCCTGCAGGAGGGACCTAGTCCTATGGTCATTATGCAATATCTCTATTAAGCGATCACTGGAGCTTGCTGCTACCATTGGCATCAAGTATAGTGTGCATAGGGAATTCGACTATACTTCCATTGGAAAATATAATTTGTGGTTAAAAACCATAGATGTGTAGAGTAAATATAAATCTCAGACCACAGACTTCTAAAATATCTGAACTTAATTTGTACTTAAGCCCTTATTCTGTCCATCACCACAATTTCTGGGCTCCCCTTTTCCTTTCCCCAGGATTATATCCAATTTGAGGGCAAGCATTAATTAGATTTGGTATTCCGTCATTAATCCAGAAAGACAGCTGGAGACTCATTCCTAACTCTACCCTCAATGCCCCTCTGGAGCCAGAGTCTCTGCTGCCTCTGGACACTCTCTGGAGTAGAGGGAGTTACGCTGTCCTCACAATAGACCAACCTCCATGAGAGTGTCTGAGATTCCTCATCATTTCTGTACTGCCCGCAGCCTTGAATATTGGTCTCTATGGTGTGTCCTGGGTGTATCATTCAGAATTATCTGGTGAAACAAATCCGATAGGGTATATCTTTGCCTCTCTCTCTCTATCTATATATATTTAGAGAGACAGGTTTTAAGGAATTGCTGCTTTGTTGTAAAATATTGGTATGATAAGAATGTATTATTCGTGAGCATTTAAGCAGTTGGGTCATGTGATTATGGGAGGTGGCAAGTCTGAAATCTGGAGGGCAGGTTAGCAGGCTGAAAACTCAGGTAGGATGTCTGTACAGTCTTGAGGTAGAATCCCTTTTTCCCAGGAATCCTCAGTTTTTGCTGTTAAGGCTGTCAACTGATTGGGCGAGGCCCATCCACATTATGGAGGGTAATCTTTTTTACTGAAAGTCAATTGATTATAGATGTCAATCACATCTACAGAATACCCTTCCAGCAATATCCAGACTAGTGTTTGGCCAAGCAACTGGGTACTACTGCAGTCTAGCTAGGTTGACGCCTAAAATGAACCATCACACTGAGCTCTGGATTCTGCCATTCCACTTGCCCAGACACACCTTGAAGCCCTGTCTGCTTTGTCACTTGATTTTGTGAGCCAGCCATGAGGTCCAAGAGCCTGGTTGTCCATCTTGGGTTATAGCCACTGTTTCCAGGGGACCTGGTTCCATTTGTAGAGCTTTTTATCAGTTCACGACCATAGGAGTATTCCTGCAGCTTCTAGATAAGCTTCCACATATTCTGTGCTCACATTTTGACTTACAAATCAGGTTATGAAATATAACTTATTTTTCAAAATTTAATCTGTGATTTGAGGCACCATTCTTGTCAGGGTGATAGAAATTTCCTATCAGTGTGGGGTTCTTCCTACTTTTCTAGGGCGCTTGGGGACAGGTTGCAGTGGAAAGACAATTCACAAGTGCTTCCAGAGTCCTCTGCAGCCAGCCCCGAGGTTCACAGGCCTCTCTGGCCTTCGGTCAAGTCAATGCGGAAGTGCGTGTTTCAACCTGGAAATGTGAACTGTTTCCGTCCCAGGTCTACCTTTGGCAACAGAAGGGCATTTTTCACTTGCTCGTGATCATTCACGGCTTTGATGTTCTACTCACGCTCTGATACCGTGGATGACAAATACAGAAGAAAACAATTGAAAGGCTGGCTTCAGTGGGCAGATGAGACTCTGGACTGAGAAAGGAAGTGTTTATTCTGAAGCATCTGCCATAGCAGGGGAACCGGCTCGGAGGGGCCCGTGGGAGCTTCTCTTTTGCTCCCAGGATGAGGAGGATTGTAGCCAGAACTAGTCTGTTTGCAGGAGAAGGCACTCGTCGGAGAAATTCTATCCCTTACCCACTCTTCCATCGCTCCAAGATGAGTACACCCCCAAACCTTGAGCATCCAGGTCAACTCTTCCTAAAGCATGGAGTTGGGTTGGGGGGGGGACGAGAGGCAGGAAGCCCCTGGGACAGGTGTTAATACACCTGCTTCACAGGCCACCATTTGCTGGTGCAGGGGGCTGGAGGGGGACAGCTTCTGTGGAAAATGCCATACAAAGATGACTCCTCTTCCCACCTCTTCCCTGGTCTCGGAGTCAGGAGGAGGCTGCAAGGAGGAAATTTAAGATGAAGAATTTCTGTGTTCACTAAGAAAAATTAGTGATTAAGAAACACATTTTTGAAAGCCTCATTTTAAGGAGAAATCATTTCTTAAAAAGGGGCAGCCGCCCCCAATATAGAAAGTGAATAAAAGCAAACCACTTAAATTGCTAATGGCTTTCTCTGCAGAAGACAGCTCTGCTGGAGTCTGATGTGACTCCAGCATGGTTTCATTTAGCAGAGTGTATTAAATTATTGTAATTAAAGGATTTGTCAGCAATATAACAATGTTACATTAGCAACTGTTCATCAGGAAGCTCAGGTGACTCCACTGAGCGGCCGTGGTAACAGTCTGCTCAGCAACGGCTCAGTCACGTATTTTGGTCTTTATTCTGTCCAGCTTGTCACTCTGAGCCAAAACTAATTTTCTAGACAGAAGAAGCAGGAAATAAGTCCTTTCGGAAATCTCTAGAGATTTAGATTCCCTCCCCCTCCCACCCCATCTCTTACTGGGACGTTGTACATCTGCTCAGGTCCTGGGTTCAGGACAGGTGGATGGCTTCTGAGCACCGGGCAGACTGGAACACCTCTGCTCCAGGAGGAGGAGGATTTAGCCAGGCAGGGTGCCAGGCACCAGAGATGCCAAAAGATGTAAGAATGGCCCCTGGCCACAGAGGACGTACACAGACCTGTGGAGAAGAGACACTGATTCACCATGAAAATACGATGCCGTAAGCTCTAAAACAGCAAACCCCGAGAAGTTTGTGGAAATCTCCTCCCAGATAGTCATCTGGCTGTATTTTTAAGAATGATGGACATGAGCTGCCTCTTCTAGAAATTGGGAAAGAACTACTTTGTGGGATCTAGACAAACCAGAATCAAAATCAAGAAATGAGCTACTGGCTACCTAAAATACTCCCTTTTGAAATTGGTAAAGCTTGTAGATAAAATGAATATAGGGTATTTCTTCCAACTTTAGTAGTTAAAAAAATTCATCATTCGAAGGTAATTTTTGTAATATGTACCCAGAGCTGTGTTGCTACCGAGGTGTTTTTGATTCTTTCTGCTTGTTGATTTATAAAGCTCTTGTAATGCAAAGTTCTATTTTCCTTTCACACTGGATGAAAATTCTGAATGTACTTAGCCTTACCATGTGCACAACTTCCTCTGTTTGCGCCTCAGAGGGGCTGCGAAAGCTGCAGCCAGCCAGCTGGGGAATGCCGTTCCTCACGAGTTGTAAATAATACCTGACTGTGACTTTTATTTCACTTGATGGATTGTCTGTAATTGTATTTCCTCATCTCTAGAAATGAGGGATTTGGGTTAGAGGATCTCTCTACACATGGTTAAGCAAAATGTTTAAATAAAATAGTCACTCTGAAAATATAGGTGTCAGCAGGGTTCAAATTTCTGCATTTTCTGAAGCACATATTAGCCACTTTTTTTTTTTAAAGATTTTATTTATTTATTCAACAGAGAAAGAGACAGCCAGCGAGAGAGGGAACACAAGCAGGGGGAGTGGGAGAGGAAGAAGCAGGCTCATAGCGGAGGAGCCTGATGTGGGGCTCGATCCCATAATGCCGGGATCACGCCCTGAGCCGAAGGCAGACGCCCAACCGCTGTGCCACCCAGGCGCCCCCATATTAGCCACTTTTTAAAATGCAGATATTAGTCCTGAATAATTGAGAAAGCAGGGAAACGGCCGCTTGACTATAGTATATATTGGCTTCCTACAGGTATAAAGGAACAGAGGTGTTGTAAGTTGGTCCACTGGTTGTATGGCCTGGAATCTGGAACTGCTAATAGTATACACATTTTCTGAAAATAAAACCTCTACTTCCAAGGGTTGAAATTTTGGCTGTGTCCTCACGGATGCTATCCAGGAACATCCTTGCCCATGAGATTTGTGGGCTGTAGGCAAGACTCCACTCTTGGATCATATCACATCCCAGGGAGCCTGGGGATCCGCCAGAAGGCGTTCATGGCTTGTGTGACCACTGTCTTTCTGTAGTTCTGTGGGCTCCCAGCTGTGGAATGTCACTGCCGCATGCAAGACATCCCATTTCCATAAAGAACTTCAGGTTTAACCATCAACGTGTCTAATATTTCTCTCTTAATTAGGCCAAAAGCAAAAGCATGCTGTAGACCTAGAAGAGAGGACCCTGGAGGGAGTGGATGAATCCAGCTCTGAGCCAAATTCAGGACCAAGGTCAGCGGTGGGTTGGGGGGGTAGTTAGGCAAATGTCACACAATGAATAGAATATGAGGTTTAGAGATGGATCTGAGGTGGAGTCTTGTCCACCACACCAGCTGTGGGCCCTCAATAACTTACTTAAATGTGTGTGTGTGTTTTCATAGGAGATAGAAAGAGTACCTACACCATCGGGTTGTTTGAGGGATCAAATAAGAATGTAGAAAGACCAGAAATGATGCCTAACATGTAATGGTTTCTCAATGAATAGTAATTTTTGCTGGTGCAAATGCAGAGCAGAAGCTGGGCAAAAGTTCAGTCAAACCACTCTGTGAAACCTCTAGGAAACAGGGAGGCAGAGAATGACTAGCTCTGTAATGAATACTTGCCAAGCTCCTTTGCGTTGCTGCTCCTGCCAAGCCTACCTCTCTGAGAGTTTCTATCTGCTTCCCCTGAGTCTGAATCAGCACGGACGAGGCGGGTGCCAGGCTTGATTTGAGGCAGGTCACGAGCGAGTGGACTGCATACCAGTACACAGCCCGCCACCGAGCAGGAGGCATGGTGGCTCCACCTTCCTGTGGGATTCTCCTCTGTGTCTTTTATGCACAGGACATTCCCAGTGCGTGTACATATAGCACAGATCTATTAAAGAGGGTTTCTCTGTAGCTTTTAGGAACTGTGGCCACTGTCTGTAGGCCATCCTCTCAAGGCCACTGGGGGAGAATCAGCAGGGCTTTCCTGAAGAGCACAAAGCCCACGGTCAAAGATGCCATCATCAGGGGATGTCCCATTAGTGCTATCTGTATTCTGCAACACAAGCAGACCCCCTCAACTGGTGTCCTGATCTGGGTTCACTGTGGCTCAAAACCCATTTGTTTACTCCAGCCATTAAGTTGCATTACCCCCCCCGCCCAAGTACTCTGGTTTTTTCCAACGATGACCAGCTCATTGATTTGGATTGGAGGCTTTGTCTGTCTGGGAACTGTTCACATGTTTTATTCTGAATCCACAGACATTTCCCAGGCCTGGAGGAGATGGACAGCGGAGGCTGCAAACTGCTGGTGTGAGAGCTCAGGCTTCTGAGAGGCGCCGGCTGGGGAGACGGGCATTCGCCTGGGTGCTGAGCATGAACGGCTGGGCCCGAGCATGGGCACCAATGAGGTGGTCCACAGATGGCAAGGTCAGACCAGGATGTTTCCTCTGCCCCTGGCTCTCCAAACCTCCCCCACCATGATGGCAGTGGGGTTTGTGGGCAGGAAACTTGCTTTTCCTAACCAGCCAACAAACTGACCCTCAGTTTTCTCAGGCAAATGACTAGCAATCCCATAGACTGTCCTTCCTTGTGCACCAAAGGGCACCTACCGACCACCCACAGAGTGAATTATGGTGGATTACTACAGTGTTCACAAGCTGAGCACAGAGCACTGGATAGCGACTTGATGATCTCCTAGGCTGATCTGGCCAAGGTTAAACCACACTTTACTTACATTTTCCATATTTACTAAACTTGGGCATGTATACTGGACAACGCATAGGTGCTTTTTAGCTAAATGACTGGATTTCCTGGGGTCCTTTCTGTCAGTAGTACAGACAGGCAAGAAAAGTGAGGATCACTTTGAGAACTGGAAATGTTTAGATTTATGGGGAAAAGTGATAAATGAATAATGTCTTTGCTGACGGCCATGTTGGAGCTAAGTCACATAAAATGTAGGTGGGACAAGGTGTCAGGATTAGATAACAAAGCAGGGGACAGGTCCTTGTCTTACTCCCCCAGTGATGCTGTAGTGTACGGCCTCCTACCCAATCTCGCTGCTTCCCACGAGCGCCCACTTCCAATTCATTCTCCTCCTGCAGTCAGGGTGACCTTTTAAAAATGCAAATCAGACTACATTGCTCCCTGTACAGCCTCTAATGCCTTCCTGCTGCAGTTAGAATAACAGCCAGTGGCCATGGCCTCCAGAGCCCTGCCTGTCTGGCTCCATCCCCTGCTGCCCTGTCCACACTCACTGCTCCAGGCACACTGAGATGGGGCTGACCCTGTTCCTGCCTCTGCCTGGTGTGCCCTCTCCCCATCTTTGTGTGGTTGGCTGGCACCTCTTTGGGATTCTTATCTCCTCTGCAGTATCAACAGGGAGGACTTCCCCGAGTCTTCACTCCAAGGGTAGGTACCTACTGTCCCATTATATGAATCATGTTTCTTATTTTCTGTCCTTTATGATGCTTTGATATCCTGGGGCCTTGCTAATCCTGGAGAGATACTCCCTCTCCCAGGGCTAGCTAATTCCTAGAGAAAGTAAACAACTTGCTTGTGAGCACAAACCAGGCCCACACCCCCAATCGCTTCCTTATCTGTCACGTACCAAGCCCACATTCCTGCTGTCCCACACCCCCAGGGCTAGGTGCCAGATGACTGGGGACCCATATGGCCCAGAATTAGTCACACCGTCCAGTCCTACACTTGTTCAGCTTGTCTACCCTGCCTTACCCATTCCTTCCTGTGAAACCCACAATAAAGCCTCCTGCCATGCTCTCCCCTGGTTGCTCCTGTCTCCCCCCTGGTGCTTCCCCAAGGGGCCTTGTGGGGCACAGCAGGCCCTCTTCTCTTGGGAGCTGTGAGTAACAAACAACCCTCTTGTCATCTTACCACATCTGATTAACACAAATCCCAGGTACATTTTAAATACCTGTCCGGGTGCAGCCTCCTCTCCATCTCACTACCCTGTTTTTGTCCTTTGCGGTCTTAGCAGCATCTGAAAATATCTTGCACGTTGTTGATTTGCATTTTACTTGTGAATACAAGCTGCTGCCCTTTAAGGATGCAGGCATGGTGCAGGTAGGGCGTCTTCTGTCTGGTAAGCATCCCTACTGCCCAGATCAGAGCCTGGGAAAATAGGCAGTCAATAATTCTTGTCTGAGCAAAGTTTGCAGACAGTGCTAGAAGTGATGAGAAGAGCTAATGAGAGAATGTTTGAGAAATCATTTCAAAAGTTCTAAAGCACTACAGAGTTAAAACGGTGTGCTTACAGTTGGATACCTCCAATCTCTAAAACTAAGCATTTCCTTAATCCCCATCATCTCTTTAATCCAAGCCCCTACCTCCCCCAGTGCACTTGTCATGATGAGCATCAGATGATATATGGAATTATTGAATCATTACACCTGAAACGAACATAACACTGTTTTTAACTAACTAGAATTAAAATAAAAGAAATTAAAAAAATAAAATTAAAAAAAATAAAATTAAGCATTTCGTAGAGCACCATAGGCAGGCCTCAGAAGAGCTTCATAAAAGTACTTGTATCTATTTTCCTGCAGAAAGGCCAAGATACCTGCAATGGTCTCAGAAAAAGTTCTTATTAGGGAAAATCATGTCAATGCTGACACTCCCCCGCCCCCACCCCCACCCCCACCCCCACCCCCACCCCCACCTCCACCTCCACCCCGTGCTTCCCCTTCCTCCTGGGCAATTTGACTACAGCTCCCAGCGCCCCCTGCAGTTAGGTCCTGTCACGTGATCAAACTCTAGCCAATAGAATGCGAGCGGGAATTGGTAGGCGCCACTTCCGGGCCTGGCGCCTGTGGACAGACATCTCTGGAACCCTCCAGACTCTACCTGCCCAGGTGAGCTGGGAAACTGCGGGTGGAAGGTGGAAGTGACACAGGATGCAAGGAGGCTTGCTCCTACATCATCACTCAATGATGAGCAACATCCGTAACCTGAGTGAGGAAGTTTTATTGCGTCAAACCGCTGAAGTTACCCGGTTCGGGGGTTGCTGCCTTCATTAACGCGCCCCCCCTCCCCCCCCCACGTTGAGTAGGGTCTGGTTGGTCCAGATGTTCTGAGGGCACGTGGCCTAAAGCCCTCTTGGCGCCTGGAGATGCATGTGCGCGAGGTCGGAGGCTGCGGGGGTGGAGCCTGTGCGCCTCAGGCTTGTGGTGGTGGGGCGTGGGCGCTCCGGCCGCTCCTCCTGTGCTCTGCTCGGTCGGCTAAGGTTTAGGTCCTCCCGGGACTCAGCATCTTGCCTTGATGGGGTTAAAAAGGGCGATCCCGAAGAAATGAAATCCATACCTGCCAGTTTGGCAGAGTTTGCAAAAATCTAAAATGAAACTGTCAGATATTACTTCCGTGGGCCATCGGCAAATCGCTGGAAGGTGGAGATCTGATTTCCTCCCTAAACTATAACCTGTTCCCCCAGGCCCAGCTGTCAGCAAGTGGGCAGGACTGGATTTCAGCTGTCACCCTGCAGTGCTTTTCCCTTCCTGACTGTTCTCCCCCATCCCAGGCCCGGGAACCGGGCTCTGGGCTGGCTCTCTGGTGGCACTAGGCCTCCAGGTGAAGCTGCTGTGCTTTCTAAGCCGCTGATCTTGCACACTCTACCTTCCAGGCACAGCATTGTCTCCTCCTTCCCCAGGATCCCTCTCTGAGCCATTCAGAGCCCTCAGCTGCTTCAGCCTCCGGCAGTGGTGGAAAGTAAGCAGAAGTCCCACATTCACAGGCAGCGTGGGCTTTCCTCCATGGCCTCAGGGAAGGGAAGACCAAACCGAATGCCTCTCATGGTTTCTCTTTCTGGCCCTGGGGGAGCAGGGGAGTAGGTAGCCAGGTTGGGTTTTTGAAGTCCTTAAATAAAAGACATGCAGGCACTTTCCTATCTGCTGAGGTGTGTCGTTTTATGATTTCAGCTTTTAACTTGCCAAGGCTGGGGAAGGGACAATGCTGGTTTCATTGCCCATAAAAAACACTTGACCTCTGGCGGGAGGAGCTCATGGACACAAGGTATTGGGACATCCCGGCTATTTAAGAGGTGGATTTTGTGAGGAACCAGGTAAGTAACTTAGATTCTAATCTTGGTTTAGCACTAAGTAGCTGTCCCTGGTCTCTGGACTTTCTTCCACCCATGCAACATGGTAGTGAAACGGTTTCCCAGTGCTTCCTCCCCACTACGAGATTGAAAATGTAATTCATTTTTTCATATCAGAGTAATGAACTTTGTTGATCTGGTGATTTAACTTTAGGTGATATGCGACATCTTCTCAATGAATTAGCTGTACTTTAAGAATACTTCCACCTGAGGGGCGCCTGGGTAGCTCAGTGGGTTAAGCGTGTCTGCCTTTGGCTCAGGTCATGATCTCAGGGTCCTGGAATCCAGCCCTGTGCTGGGCTCTCTGCTCAGTGGGGAGTCCGCTTCTCCCTCTGCCCCTCCCACCATGGTCATTCAAATAAATAAAATCTTAAAAAAAAATACTTCCAACTGATTCAACAGTTTAGTTTGCTTGTTTTATTTTTTTTAATTTTCCTTTTTTAATTGTGGCAAGAACGATTAACATGAGATCCCCTCTTACCAGAGGTCATGTGCACAGCTAAGCGTTGTGATGGGCAGGCACAGGGGCAGCTGATCTTTGGAGCTCCTTCTCTTTGCCCCTCCACACCCACGCTCCGCTCCCGCAGCCCTGGCAGCCAATTTCTCCTCTTGTTTCCATGAGTTCGATGATTTTAGATACCTCATCAAGTGGAATCATGCGATCATTGTCTTTTTGTGATAATGTGGTATATACATAATGTATCATCCAGCCTTTGAACAGAGGGAGATCTCCGTGTTTTTACAGTTTTTATTATATAGTATCGTTGTATAGTTGGCATACAGTGTCATGTTCGGTTCAGGTGCTCTGTCTCGGTGTTTTGTGACTTGTGATCTGAGAGGTCTTAGGCAGGCGTTGTGGGAATGGGCGCATACTCTCCCCATCACCCCATGCCTGCTTCCCACCACATTTATGTTATTATGTTTTGGGATTGCAAAGTAAGAAACAATACAGGGCTAGATGATTTGAATGTGATAATGGTCCTCATTTCAAGTGGTTTAAACACGTGTCCCATAAAGTATTTTTTATTCAGAATAAAAAAAAAATGCAGTCCCCCTTTTCCTTAGTCCTCTCATGGTTCTGATGTTCTTGACTGTCCAAGGTGGGACAGGGCTGAGCTCTGCCTTCTTTGGCCCATGGTAGGGCAGATGCACCAGGGGATGTCCTCTCGGCTCCGTCCTGGTAAGCAGAGTCCAAGAAAGGCTGCTCTGGCACCTTCTCGAGGCAGGTAACATCCGCCTGTGTTGGGTGAGCTGGACAGCCTGCGACGAAACCCAGAAGGCTCCTTGGTGAAGAAGTGTTAGCTTGAGATTCACGTAGGTCGGTGGTGCCTCAACCATCCTCCATCCTTCTGGTGTTTTACCAACCCCAAAGGATAAGGCAGTGAGTGCTCCCTAGACTGGGTTTCCTCCTGGAAGTGGCCATCTGTGACGAATATCACAGCAAGTGGGAGTAGATACCATGTGTCGCTAATTCCTCTAGAGACGCTGGGGTGAGAATAGGTAAGTTGTGCAAATAGGAACCTGCCCTTCCCTGGCCCTGCTGAGATTGCAGAGCCCACAAGGTGGCGCGTGAGCCACAGCGATGACGGATGGGCCCTAAAAGGACCATCAGGAGCCTCTGCAGGGGCCCTCCCCCAGCAGACCCTTCTAACGTGTCCTGTCCACAGCTCACACTTCTACCCTACAATATTCCTGCTCTCGCATCCGCCTGTGGCGTGCTCTTCTGTGAAAGCAGGGTCCTGGCTTTCTGCTCTGCTTTCATAAAGCACGGGTAACTGTTTGAATTCTTGAAAATCCCTTTAATCCTTTGCACTGCAGCCTGCACTGGATTTTATGTTTTAGGCCCTTACCAACTCAAAATATTAGAGAATGTTTATGGGCCAGTCACATGTTCAGTAAAGGACTTGTCTGTAGAATATAGGAACCCTCAAAACTCACAAACAACCCTATTATAAAACGGACAAAAACAAGAACTGACATTTCATCAAAGAGGACATATATATAAGGTTGACGTGGGCGTGAAAAGATACACTCAGCTTTGTTAGCCAGCCAGGAATGCAATTCAAACCACCCTGAGAGATGGCTACAGATCTATTAAAATGGATAAAATAACCAATTGTGATAACAGCAAACGCTGGACAAAGAATGCAGGGAAACTGGAGCTCTCACGTACTCCTGGTGGGAATGTCAACTAGTGCAGCCACTCTGAAAAGTAATTTGGCAGCTCCTCTTGAAACAGAAAATGGGACTTTCCATACAACCTAGCAATTACACTCTTGGGCATTTATCCCAGAGAAATGAAAACTTCTTTTCACACAGACATTTGCACACAAATGTTCACAGCAGCTCTATTTGTAATAGCCCCAAACGATTGGAATACCACGATTACAGAAATGGAAAGCAGGTCTGTGGTTGTCGAGGGTTAGGGATGAGGGGGATGGAGCAGGTGTGGTGATAAAAGGCATCACGAGGAGGGAGCCTTGTGTGATGCTCAGTTAAAGATATTGGCTGTGGTGGTGGATACACAAAGCTACCCGTTCGGTGAAATGTCGTAGAGCCACAAATACACCTAGCTGCGTGTGCGTGTAACTGGTGAGGTCTGAATGAACTCCGGATTGTACCAATGCTGGTTTTCTGGCTGTGATATCGTAGTATATATAGTTACACATGATGTCACCACTGGGGAGACGGGGTGAAGGGTACATGGGACCCCCTGTCACATTTTTTCCTCTGAATCTTCAACTATTCAAAATAGAAAGTAATATATATTTTTATTTATTTATTTATTTATTTGGTCCAATGGAGGTCAAAATGGTAACCAAGAAAAATTTTATGGAAAAAAATTTTGAAAAAATTTATGGCAAGAACATTGGGCTGGACCTAAGAGGACCAGAGGTTCAAGTCCTGTTCTGTCTCTGCTAGCTGGGTGAGCCTGGGTGATGCACGTTCGATCCATGACTTTTGATTGCCTATTGTTACAGTAGAGATTATAACTTGCTTTATTTCAAAGGCTTATTATTAGGATTCAATGGGATATTATATATAAAGGACATTTCGTAGTGCCTAGAGCACTGGAAATGCTCCACGAATGTTAGTTCTTCCCATAATATAAGTTATAATCATGACATTAATTTAAACTTATGTGTATGGAATAGAAAATACCAATGGTCTCTACAGAGAAGCTGGCCGTGTTTTCAGATTTCAGTGTTTGAGAGATCATTTGGAAGATTCCCAAGTATAATCTTGCTCTTGAAATCTCTTGGCAAGGATACCTGTGTATCTGTATGCATGTGTACCTTCGGATATAGGAGGAGTGTTTACTGGTTAGCACTTTACTGTATCAGTAGTTGGACTAAAGGGCATTTGCAGCTTCCTCTCCCAGGTGGCTGTGTTCTGCAGGGCATCCTTCATTACCAGAGATTCTTGCAGGTCACTAAGCGACTGTTGCCACAGAATTTACATGCTGTACCCACAGTTTACCCAACAAATGAATTTCCAGAAAATTCTCAGTTGTGGGATAGCTTTTAATAACTTTACCATATCCTTGGGATTATCGCAGTAATAATGTTTGAAGAATTAAATGGGTGTTTCGGTGGTGTGGGTATTACTGCACATCTGACATTGTCTGGCTACTGTGTTGAATGTTGGCCTGTTGTTACAGAGTTTCTGGAAAATAGCACCCAAGTGCCTCACATCCATTCTCTTTAAGTTTTTCATGAGATATTGAGAAGTGACTGGTGTGTTGGTAGATGCTGACTCCGTTTGTGCTGGTTCTGCCTTTCCAGCTGTTCGGGCAGATAGTGGGCCGGTGGGTTGGATGTGTCTGTGGCATTGAGTTTTCTGGCTTCACTGACTGGCCCGAGCTCATTGTAACATTTGCCTTATGTTTCGTATTGGAACCCACATTCTCTGTCTTGGCTTTGGCTTTGGAATTCTAGACTTGTGGTTTCAGAATTGGGGAAGCTTCCAGGTGTCCATTGAGCCACCTTCCAGCCCATGAGAGGGCAAAGGGAAGGAAGCTCTCTGGCTCATTCCCACAGCCTCACTGCTGCGCTCATCGAAGCAGCTTGTTCCTGGGGCCCTGTGAGGGTGCTGGTGTGCCCGCAGCCTGCTCTGTCTGGGGCCCCCGTTCCTGGTGGGCATTGTGAAACCTAAGCTGGACCTGGAACACTCCTGGATGCTTCATTACTGGAACTTCTCTCCCCAGCTGGTGAATCCCCTATTTCCCCCACAGCTGCTAAATTCCCTGTTTCCAAACTTGTGGTGTGTTGGCCATCCCAGGATTTTCCTGATGCCTTTGAATCCAACCTCCTCTCAGACACTGATCTATTAAATTTCTTTCTTTTCCACTGGAAACATTTCCTGGGTATAAAAGATATTCAAATTCATAGATTCCAGTCAAAGCCTATTGATTTCTGTTTTGCTTTTCTCTGATCCCCTCCAAATTCTCTTCCTTCCTTTTTATATTTCCATGCTCATTTGCAGCACAGTTGGTACCCAGCACCCACCTGCCCGCCCCCCACTCCCCAATACTCTGCAGAAAGGTGTGATGGGGCTGGGGATTGAATTCGCAGGATATTCACCCAGGGAGACAATAAAGCCCCATTCAAACGGAGAGCTCTACCCTGTAATTATTCACATAATGTGAAAAATAAATGGGGCTTGTGACCATCGATGCTATTAGCATGTTAACTTTCTTTAAAACCATTTTAATGATGATTAAGTAACAATTGGATATTGCATTATCAGGGGGTCTCTGTGTCTGTGTATATTGGCTAGTTCTTCATTGGCTCATCTCTGAGGAGGGGCATGAAGGCGGGAGACGAAGAAGCTGAGATTTTGAAGGGTTGTAACAGAGCTTTTAACATTTTATAACTAAATTTATAGGAAGTAGCTTCTAAAACATCCTTATGATAAGCTGACTCCCTTAACATAAATAATTCAACTAGTCTTAATTAAATATTCTAACTGAGGTTCTGGTCATTTCCTTTTTGTTTAGTTTATTGTACCAAATTGCAAAGTTGATAAACATTTTTAAAAATTAAATGAGTATCTCTTGTCATTCAGATAGCTTTTGAAATTCTACTTGAAATCTACAGTTCCTGGCTTAAATTGATGTTGGTCTTGGATTAACTTTCTATTCCATATCAGTGAAAGGAATTTGGGACAGGTGCTGAGTCTAGATCCCAGTCACCAACGCTGACACCTCAAAACATAAACATATGTTGTGAAAGTAAAAAAGCAAAGAAAGAGTTTTGTCCGAAACACCCAGTCAGCAAAAATTAACTGACGTGCAAACCCTTTTCTCTCTGCCAGCCTTGCCAGATGCTTTATGATGCCTTAGTTTATCTCGACAACATCTCTGTGAGGTCATATTGTCTATTTATGGCAGATGGGGAAACTGAGGCCGTAAATGTTAATATAATGGAGGTCATCGATTTATCCAGAGTTTCGCACCACCTAGTCCATGAACCACCTCTGCCAGAGTCACTCAGGGTCCCAAAGTGCAGATTCGGAGAGCTTCTAGATTTTTGGAACTGGGACACACAGCTCTTCATTTTGAACTGGCTCCCGAGGCTGTTTGTGTAACCGCCAAACTTAGGTGACGGCATTTATAGCTATTTCTTGACGTATGTGAATTCTTCCGAACAGAGCTGTGTTGCTCAAGTGCTTCAGTCCGTTGGAAGTTAGTGAGCGAATGGGAGCAGTATATTCTGTCCTGAGGGTTCAGACCTCCCTGTGTCTTGATGCTTTTTTCCTTGAATAATCTCTTACAGTCTGAGCTACTTAAGTTCTCTGTTGAGACTTGCTTGCTTTTGACTAATGACAGCCCTTTGGGCTCTTAGGGCCCCATCCCTTACACTCGTGTTTTCATGAGGGGATTTGCTGCCGTGTAATAGTCCACGTCCAGTCAGGAAATGGAAGCCACGCTAGGCCTTTGGACAGAGGGAGTTCAATACAAGGGATTGGTTACACAGATGGCAAAAGACCAGAAAAGTCGATGGTGACCAGGAGCACAGGAAGATTGACAGCAACACGAAGACACTATTGTGTCCCACCTCGTCTGGGGGACACCTGGAGGAAGGGGTGTTACCAGAAGTAGGATCTGGGCCAGCTGGCAGGTTCTAGAAGCTTCTGGGGAGGGCAATAGTCAAGAAGAAGATGCTGGCGACGTGGCCTGAGGCAGAGTGAGGGAGGCATGCATGGCTCCTCCCTTGTGAAGTACTTCACCTCCTGTGGTGCCTCTCATTGGCCAAAATCTCCAGAAAGTTGGCTGAGAGACAGAGCTCCCTAAAACGTAGAGCAATTCAGGGGAGCAAAAGCAAGAGGGCGAGTGTGAGGGGCAGGTGATGGGTATACACATCCTCTCAGGGAGGGGGACCGTCCACTGTTTCCCTCTCCTCTGCCCGTGCGAGGGAGAGGAGTGACTCCGACTGATAAAGTGCGGTCAGACAGCTCCTGGCTGGCCCCCCTGAGCTGTGCCCTCCCCTCGTCACAGGCCCTTTCATGTGCATGGCTCCCAGCTCATGGGTTCAGGTAGGGTCCCCCCCATGATCTCATGCCATCAGGGCCAGACTGGCCCTAACTTCTGGTTTCAGAGGGAGGCGAGAGATCCATCCGTAACTCTGTGGTCGGCAAGATAATGTTCACGTCCTCATCCAGGGAACTTCATGATTATGCTACGTTACACAATGGGGCGAATTAAGGGGGGAAGATGGGCTTAAGGGTGCTAACCAGCTGGCTTGAAAATAGCGAGAGGATTGGGATTATGGAGGTGGACCCCATATCATCACAGGAATCCTTAAACGTGGCCGAGGGAGCCACTGGGCAATATGTGATGAAGGTTGCCATTCAAATCGAGTGGGGAAAGAACCCCACTTGGGATCAGTCTTAAGACAACTGGCCTTTTATCAGAAGAACCTGTCCCTCCAACACCAATCATACTCAAAAATAAATTTCAGATGTGTTCAAGATAGAAATATCAGTAATCTTAAAAAATAAATTTTAGGACAGTGGTTTTACATCTTGGAGTAAGGAGGCGTATGTGCTTGAGTAAGACTAGAAACACGAACACGTGAAGGAAAGATGGGCCTTGTGCCCACGTAAAAATGTGAGATCTGTGTGTGCCAGGACACCACAAACACAAGTTGGAATAGGAGTGACGCACCACAGCCCACACACAGCACTGTGATGAGAGGCTGATCCCCTGCTTCCCAGCAGCTCCTGCAGTCAGACGGGGAGCACCCCTGGGAGGGGTCAGCAGGTACGACGGGCGGGCACGTCCTAGACCAGCAAATACATGTGGCCAGAGTGCAGCTGTGGCCTTGGTTGTGGCCTGTGAGATTCTCACTTCTTGTCGGTGGTGTTTTAACCCACGGTTTGCAGTTTTTACTTTGATTTCTTCCTTTGCCCTAAGGTTCTATTTGAAAGTTTTATGCTTTTGAAGTGGTTGGATTTATTTGGACTCTCCTCTTGTTGTCCCTTTCTGGTTTTCTTGAGCAATGGTCAGAAACTATGTTCTGAATGATCTCTGTCTTACAGAGAACATACAGAGCTTATGTTCATTAACTAATAAAATCTTTGTTAAATATTCCTTGAGTACTCTACAAATGTATATTCTGGTTTGGGATATAAAAATTTTATCCGTAGTTATTAAATATTTTACTAAAGTTTTTGTGTTATTCAGATTCTTAGATCTCATTTTTTTCTATTTAATCTATTTCTGAGATGTGTGTTTTTGATTTTCCCAATTTCTCCTTGAATTTATGTATCTTTTGCTATAGGTATTTTGGTACTTTATTTTGTGCCTGAGGATATGTGACTTGTATTTTCTTTGTGAATTTTCTTTAACCAACATGAGATTACTTGTTTGCTCCATTTAAGAATGTTCGCCTTGAATTCTCGTGCTGTTCTTGCTGCAGCTGCTGCCTCGTGGCATTTCCTCCTGCGTCCCATCCAGTCCTTCATTTGCTAGTGTTTCCTGGGTCATTTGGTTTGGGGTGAGTCTCCTGTAAACAGCATGCACTTCGCCTGTCAGAATATGCCTTTTAATGGGGAATTTAACCTGTTACGGTTACTAATATGTCCTGATTTATTCTAGTGAGCGTATTTTTAGGTCTTCTGCTTAAATTTTGGACAGCCACTAGTCAATGAAAATACGATATGAAACTTCTAAATTACTAGAGAGAAAGAGAAAGATATCCACCAATGCAGGAAGCTTAAGAAGAGACAAAAACAACAGGGAAGGCCGCGTACTACACAGAATCCACAGTTACATTCTGGGACCTTCAGCGTGCGTTCTCTCCAGTTACAGTGGAAAGGTCTTGTTTTTAAAGATTTCATTTATTTGAGAGAGAGAGAGAGAGAGAGCATGCATGAGCAGGGCGGAGGGGCAGAGGGAGAGGGAGAAGCGGACTCCTCGCTGAGCAGGGAGCCAGAGGCGGGGCTGGATGGGGGCTGGATCCCAGGACCGTGAGATCATGACCTGAGGCAGATGCTTAACTGACTGAGCCACCCAGTGACCACCCTCCCCCTCCACCAAAAGGGTTTTTTATAAGGCCGTTGGAATTTTAGTTTCTGATGATTTTTTCTTTTATTAGTGTTAATTTATAAGTCCATTTTTCAACCTTGTGTTAAAGGTAATGAGGACATTCACTTAACTGAGCAAGCAGGTGCTGGCTCTGCCTGAAGTTGTAAAGCACAACATACAGCTGAGAAATCGCTTGTGGTCCCTGTCGTGAGGCCACAGCACACCCTCCTCCAGGTTAATAGAGTTCTATATTTATTCACAACTTTCTAGATGTCAGTAAAGTGTCTTGGTGATGGAGCATATTGTGAAATTGGTCCTCTGTTTATGGCTGCTTGTTTTATGCTAATATCTGGCGATTCTTTGTCGCCTATTAATTTTTTTTATTACGTATCCAGATTAATCTGGTGTGAATGATCTCAGGGCTATAAAAGTCAGCGCTCCTTGTCCCCAGAGTAAACCTCACCCTGGTGGGGAAGGCGCACGAATAAATGGAAAGCCCTCCCTTCAAGGAGCTGGTCGGGGAAGGGCTGCAGGTCCTCTTCCTGAGGGCTCCAGTGTCCCCCGCTCCCCTTCACCCATCCCGGCTCTCAGCTGGTGCAGCACACATACAGAGAAAAAGCTGGTAGAACAAAGCGAACAGACACCCACTTCATCTAAAGTGACCAGAGTGTCCAGTAAGCCCCAAAGGCTGGTTAAAATGGTTTCAAAATGTGTACTTTTCCGAATAATAATACCTCCACTGAAAAAGTTAGGAAGCATCGGGGTTGAAGAATGAGGCTAGCCCCGAAGGTAGGTGGGACCTCCCTGAAACTGAAGCCTCAGACTGGTGAGGCCACGTGGGATTTGGTGACTCTATCACTGTTGCGAGCAGAGAAGCTGGAAGGGAAAGAGGACCCCCTGCAGTTGGCTGGTGCATGTGGGTGGGGAAGGGTACGCAGAGGGAGGCCAGCAGGGGCATCTGCTGTGACCTTAGGTGGCAGGAAGTGCCTGTCCTGTTCCTGTCTCTGTGACCCAATGAAGTAGGAGTGTCAGGTCCTGGCCACTCACATTATCGCATCGTCCTCCCTTGGAAAGGGGAAGAAAAGACTGAAGTGAGCTCTCATTGGTGAACGTGGGGGAAATGGAAGTGTCTTCTGTTGTAAAGAAGTGAGCTGAGGCACAAAGTTGGGGGGAGCCCCTCCTCCCCCCTCATGCACCCCTCCAGCTGACATTGTCCGGGCTGTGCTCTTTGCACTTGGATCCCATACCCACCTGTCGTCTTTACACTATCCAGAAGTTTCTCAAAGACATTTTCCCATGCTGGCACTATTCCTGCTTCCCAGTGACCTCTAGGTTGTTCTTATTTTATAGCTCTTTCATTTCGGGGGATGTAGAAAGGAGGAGATATAAACATGTAGACAGTCTACCTTGGACTATAGAGGTGACAGGGTGGGTGAGGCACGGATCCTGAGGGAGATGTCTGGGCAGGAAACAGTTGATAGACAGTTTTGCAACTGGGAGGCTCGGGAGAAGACGGTGAAGTAGAACCATTTCTACCTTCAGAGATTTCACAGTCTTGCTGTGGAGAACCCTGGAATCATTAGTGTCAATGCACAGTGTTCAGTGGGGAAACGCTCCAGTGTGCCTTCTGTCTCTGCTCTTTGTTTCAGCCTGTGCATTCTAGAATGTCTGTGTCCTCTTCTTCCACTTAATTCTTGTCATCTTTCCAAGATGAGAACTCACTCCGCATCCTCTGTGGACACCCTTTCAGACCATTCTTGTCTACACTAGCAGTACAGTCCCCTGTAATTTGGAAGAATACCCTCTGTGTCCTGGGAGGCAGCAGTGAACATCCCGGGCCTTTGCTCTGGGGAGCGCCTGTATTGCTGCTGCTTCTGAATCGCTTGAGAGCTCCTTGTTTGTCCCGTCCTTTGGCACTTAATATAGACAAGCAGCATCCTTTAAAAGAGGCACATCCCATGAATTCCCAGAGGTGGGACACTCACCACTGGGCCGCTCGTGTCTTCGGAGCCCTTGTGTGCCTCAGTTGCCAATTCAGCACCCCACTCTTTTCTGCCCCGGATAGGGCGAGTTACCTTTCCCTGCTCCCTGCCACAGGTGCTGGGGCGCAGGCTGGAAGTGCAGAAGGAGAGGAAACATTAGGGCGTTCACACGCACTTTATCTCCGGTCTCCTCCTTGGTGTTCCTGGTCTTGTGGGGCAGCCCCTCCCACTGCAGTCCCCACTCCGGCCCCCAGCCCCAGCCCCATGGCTCACTGTGCTCCCGGCCCTGGGATGCCCACCTTACCCCTGTGAGAGGGGATGGCACCTGCTGCTGCACATACCCTGGCTGTCTCATCACTCGCTTTGGGCATCTCAGTTCTTCCAATACCCATGTCAGTTTTCTGTATCAAATACCCTTTGTTTGAAATTCTACCCCGGTTTCTGTTTTCTGACTGGACCCTGAAGGATGCAGTGTTCCTCTAGCTTCTTAACAATTCTTTTATTACTTCCACATGCCAGGCACTGTGCTGGATGCCAGGGATTTAAAACTAAAAAGAGAAGTAACGGAATAAATATCTGTTGTCCTGAAATCCAGTGATTGGAAAATGTGTGGGAGGGGCATCATTCCCACCTTGAGCCCCTGCTGTGCCCCAGGCACTGAAGATTAGACATCTTTGTCTTTCCCGTGCCGGCCTGAATGCTCCCAAGGAAGGGGATTTTGGAGTATAGACAGCCATGTTTCCACCAGTGGTTAAATGTCAGATTTTTATGTAGACTTCAATTGTGGCTCTGGAGTGACCAGATCCGGTGGTGGCAGCTGAGGAGTTAAACCTTCACTTTATGGGGGGGCTGGAATTTTAGAGCAGCCGACTCATGCTGTCCTGCAGGGAATGTTCTAGTCTGAGGGCGTGGACAGCCAGCTCTAGTCTGAAGGCATGGACAGCTAGCTTCTGCTCCACCTCTGGTGTTTTCAAGAGCGCAGATGCGCTAAAATCCCTTTATATTCTTGGAAGAAGAAGGTTCAGCATCACTGCTGAACATTCTAGCAGCTGCTGCCCGTGTTCCAAGTGGGATGAAGCACTTGAGATGGCTTCAACCTCTTGGAATGCCAAGTGTCCCTCATGAGTCAGCGTCCACATCTGACCCTGATGGGAGCTGATGTCAGAAGCTGCACGAGGAGGGCTCTCGACAGACACACCTCACGCTCTGAGCTCCGAGTCTCTGGCAGGGCTCGTGTGGCCTCCCGCTAGAGCACTGCACTGTCCTCACACAAGCTGTGGATCGTTCAGCATTTATCAGCCTCTGAAGCTCCATGCCCAGAAGTGACATTTCCTTGGAATCAAAGCCTTTCTAAGCTTAGAGGAATGCTCGATGTGATGGGTGGCTGATTTATTAGGCTCCTGGGCCATTGGAGTTTCCTTGACGGTGTGCAGATGTTGCCTGGTGCCCTGGACGATGATAAATGATGCTCATAGGAGCTTGATCTCAGAGAAGGTTTCTCTTGGTCTGGTGAACTGTACAATTTCTTTGGTGTAGAACAAATTTCTTAATTATTCTTTTCTGAGGGATGGACATGGACCTATTGAGAATTTGATAAAAGCTGTGGATCCTTTCAGTGGAAAAACGTATTTGTGCATAATTCTGCATATGGTCTCTCTTAAGCTCATAGGTCCTTGGGCCCTGGATCAATGACCCCTAATATAAAACATGCATACCTAATGCATGCTAGAGGGACTGGAGGGTACATTATGCATGAGAGCTTTGTCCTGTGATGCAGTCCCAGGCTCTGCTTTTGACTTTTGGGGCGTTCATTCCACATATACTGAAGAGGGGCAAAGACTGCACGTTCATGGCCACTGCAAGTTCAAGTTCATGTTTGGGCAAAGGGCCCCGTCTTCTGTGTGCCTTTGCTTTCTTTGGAGATGGCTGAAGTAGCAGACGTCTGGGGTCTGTTTCATTGCAAACATTTCCATGTAGCTTGTATTCCTGTCACTGCATAGAAACTAGTCTTGTCAAATTCACCAACAACCTCGATCTTTTCAAAGTTGATAACACTTGTTTTCTTCATCTTTCATGACAGTTCAGCGGCACCCGACCCAGCTGGTTGCTCTTTCCTTAAAATTTATTTTGTTTGTGATGTTTAGAGGGTTTTCTACTGCTTCTCTGACCTCTTCTCCTCGGTCTCCCTTGCTGGTTCCTTCTCTCCGGCTGGCATCTCAAGTGTTGGAAGTGTCCTGCGGCCTCATCCTGAGATATAATTTCATCTCTGTCTGGATTAATTCTCTGTATAGTTTCATCCAGTTCCATTGCTTTAAAATTCTGTGTGCTAATGTTTCCAGTTTTGACCACTACTCTGAATTCTGATGCAGGTGTCCAGCCACCTCCTTGAAATCCCTGCTTGGGTCAATAAGCATCTTGAAATTGACATGTGCGGATGAGAAACTGGAGAGAATCAGTCTGGGGTTCAAATGGGGAGGCAACTGGTTATCAAGTTACAAACACTTACTGAACAGTCTTAATTGTTTTTTCTTTGTTCTTTTTTTCTTTCTTTCTCTTTCTTTCTTCATCTTCTTTTTTAAGATTTTATTTATTTGAGAGAGAGAGCAAGTGAAAGAGAGAGAGAGAGAGTGGGGGAAGGGGCAGAGGCAGAGGAAGAAGCAGACTCCCCACTGAGCAAGGAGCCCCACATGGGGCCTGATCCCAGGACCCCAGGATCATGACCTGAGCCAAAGGCAGATGCTTAACCGACTGAGCCACCCAGGTGCCCCTTCTTTCCCCTTTCCTTGACCACTGTCAAGAATCTGTCCGAAAATCCACCTGGAGTTCCGCCTCCAGAATAGATCACTGTTCCATTGGATTCCTCCATTTTGCTACTCTGGGCCACCTTTCACCCCCACCTGTCACCTGGAGTGACAGAGTAACTCCCTCACGGGCCTCCTTGCTTCCCCTCCCACCTCCCAACTGTGTTCCCCCCAGCAAGCACAGTGATTTTCATAAACACATACCAGATGGTGTTACGGCGTTCACCTTCTACCGCATGTCAAGGCTTCGTGCTCCAACAGAGTGAAGCTCTTTACCACGGCCTCCATCACGGCCCCCACAGCCTCCATCACCTCCCCATCTCACACTCTCAGATTCTGCACTGGCCAGGCTGGTGTTGCAGCCAGGCTGCACGTTTTTTTCAATATGCTAGGTTCTTCTTCCCTGGGCTTACAGAAGAATTCTAGGGAAAATATGACACTGATTTTTACATGGATGCTGCCTTATCTCCAGTCGCATCACAAGCTCTTGAGAGCAGGGACCTGATTTTATGCTTTGCACCTTCAGCATCTCCGCCTGTGTCTGTATCCAGGATAGTATCTTGCACTAATTCATTCAAGACATTATTTGTTGAGCACCTACTACATATCAGGCTCTGTGTTAAGTACTGGGAATGTAGATACTAGATGTTGAAAATTGTTTCTCTCTCGGTCTAGAAATATGAGCCATCGCGTGGTGAGAATGAGAGGAGATTTGCCATAATAAATGTGAGATGTTTGAAAGCAAATTTCAGCTTGGGTAGAATTTTGCCATTCTAATGAATTTTGAAAAGTATCGTAGGGTGTCTTTATTGCTTTGGATTAGTAACAGACTAAATCGTGCCTTAGTTGCTTGCAGAAATACCTATGATTTCCCAAAGTGCTAAATTCACTTGCAGGCTGTAGCTGAGAGCATCGCATTTACTGGAAAATAATGATACTCCTAACTCAAGTAGACAACAAGCAAGGTAGACCCTTGCTTGTCTTCCTTCCCTCATGATAAACGTCTGCCCGGAGTCTTGCCTGAAACACAGCAGAATAATAAATCAAAGCATGTTAAAGAAGAGACTATTATTCTTTTAGCCACAGACTCTTCTTTCAGACTTAAACACAGCAACTACAAAATGTTAGGTGTGAGGTTATTTGTGCTCAGGTGTCATATTCAGTGGGGAGACTCAACCTTACATCTTTGCTTCAAAGCTTTGTCCTAAAAGTTTTTTTTTTAAATCAGGTCTTGCCAGGTTATAACCGAAAGCTTCCGTGCTAGTGTAAATGCAATTAGCTACCAGGTATAAACACTGCCTCTAGAAGCTTAGCTTCTGGAGTTTAGCGAGCAAGTGTAAGCATTCCTTGTAAATGTTAAGCTATTAATTACAGAAGATCAAAACAGCTTGGCTCATCTCGATGGAGCTGGGATTTTCTGTGCTGGTTAAAGAGCCTAAGGGGCTTATAGAAGTGAGTGACATGGTGTTAGTTATTTTTAAAAAATAATTTTTTTTTGTCCTTTTCTGCTCCAATAAAAACTGGAAGCAGAGAAGAGGAAACTTAGCACACGTGAGCTCTCTCTTGCTGTCAGGGAGTGACACTGGTGTGGACGCCTGTGCGTGGGGCTGTTTGAGGGAAGCTGCCCAAACAGAGAGCTGCGGCGGCCACCTCAGGCCCCGCCTGGAGGACATAAGCAATGGGGCTTCTCGGGGCCTAGCACAACTGTGGATTGAAATAAGCCATAGTTCTAAAAGTGTCCTCTTTGGGAGGCTGCCAGATTTCCAAAACTTGGCCAAAAAATTGGCTTTAATCCTTTAAAAACCCTGGGCAATTTTTATGAAACCATTTAAGCCAGATCAGTTTTAGTTTAGTTTTTGACCAGAAATGACATTACTTTACCTTAAAACAACTCAGAATGACTTTGGCTGCCTCTAAATGACACCCAAGGATTCAGCGCCATGAGAGAGGCAGCAGGAGGTCCGTGGCTGTGCCGAGTGCCGCTGACCCTCAGAGGGACACGTGCGGGGTCTTTCGGAGGGTTTGCTCTGAAGTGGTCAAAACTCTGAGATGTGAAGTGAGGCATCAGCCACACCACCTTGTAATCCTACATCCCGTACAGATTCAGGTGGTAATTGAAACCAGGGTTTTATTTAAGCCTGCAGTGAAAGTTGGGTTGAATTAAGTAATTCATGTTTCAAATGAAGAATTGCACAGAAGTTTGCCTAAACATTTCTGTGTGTGCTGTGTGTTTTTTCATTGGGTCGATTTAGAGATCTTGTGACAAGAGTATCTCAGAGCAGTCCGTAGGTCAGATAGTACACTGCGTGGCCCGTGTTCCGGTTCTGGCCCCGATGACTTGCCCTTGGTTTACCGTTCTTTTCACTCTCCCCAGCAAAATACGTACTCCCTCTCTCAGCGGTCGACTCAGACGTTTACTCTTGAGCACCTTCTAAGGCCTAGAAGACCACTTCTCGTTGTGGCTGATTAGTGACTCCGCATGAGCTGTCAGCATCAGTAAAATTGGATAATGTCCTAATTGTTCTTTGGCATGATTAGGATTAATTGTTCATTAAAGTTCCTTGTTCCTTTAATCATTATGTGCCGGGGGATCCTTGTTATTTCTGTTTCTGCCCCTACCCCCTTCCACTCACCTTGTAATAGCTCAGTACTGGCCCCTGAACATCCAGGAAAAGCACCTGTTGTAGCCTTGAAAAGTGTAAGATGATCCGGGTGTCACACCAGGTCCTTCTGTGTTTTTCAGTGTTACAGAAAATGCGATAAGGATAATGATCTAGGTTTTAAAATAAAATGCAGCCGAGCATACGCTTTCCTGTATTGTTTCTGTTCCTCCTCTCTGATTGCACGGGGTGGGGTGGGGGGGATCTCCTCTCTTTCTTTCCAACATATTGATTCCAGTATCTGGGCAGATCGTCTGAGTTGGTGGGCTGTGTGTGCTGCCTTATGCAGATCTGCTCTCCCTCCGGACCCATCTTTCAGCTCACAGCTGCAGAGAGAATGTCAATAGGGAACACATTCTAGGGACTACGTGGTGATCTTGTCACCGTGAGGCCATCAGAAACCTGTCCTGCCCCTAAATCCTGACCATGTGTGTTCCCTTTGTAGCCTCGTAAGTGAGCCCGGTTAGTACTTGTCCTGGGCCTCCACAGTGACTAAGGAAGTCATTTCGAGTAGAAAGGCTGCGAGCCTTTGCTTTCTGAAGTGCCATCTCCCTCCGGTCTGGCCATCCGCCTCCCTCGCCTCTCCTATGCCTCTCATTTGGTGCTGCAGTCTCTCATCTGGATGTGGGTCGGCTCTCTGCCTGTGGAGCTGGCCTTCTGCACTGCTGGCAAACGTCACGACCCACTGCGTCTGTAGAGAAGGGGCTCGAGGTGCCGACTCGCTCTCGGTGTGGTGCTGATACTTTCCTCTTCCTAGTTCCTCACTAGGCCACTGGCTTCCCAAGTCAATTTCTAACTCATGACCAGCAACAAAATAAAAAATAGATAAATGGGAGCAGATCAAACGTTAGAAACTTCTGTGTGTCAAAAAAAAAGTCAGAGTGAAAAGGCAACCTGTGGGATGGGAGAGAATAATTGGAATTCATATATCTGATGAACGGTTCATATCCAAAATACATACAGAACTTGTACAACCCAGCAGCCAAAGAATAACCTGATTAAAAATGGGCAAACGGACAAGAATAGACATGTCTCCAAAGATCCACCAGTGGCCAATAAGTACGTGAAAAGATGCTCAACACCACTTGCCATCTGGGAAACGCACATCCAGACCGCAGTGAGCTGTCGCCTCACACCCGTCAGGACAGCCACTATGAAAAGAACAGAGAACAGCAAGTGTTGGTGAGGACGCAGAGAAGCTGGAGCCCTCGCGCGCTGTCGGCGGGGGTGGAAAATGGCACAGCTGCTGTGGAAAACAGGATGGAGGTTCATCAAAAAATTTAAAATAGAATTGTCACATGATTCAGCAATCCCACTTCTGGGTGTTCATCCAAAAGAATTGAAATCAGGATCTCTGAGATACTCGCCCGCCCATGTTCATTACAGCATTTTCACAGTAGCCAAGAAGTGGAAGCAACCCAAAATGTCCATCGACAGATGAATGGATAAGCAAAATGTGGTCCATGCACACGGTGGAATATTACATAGCTTTGGAAAAGAGGGTAATCCTGACACCTGCTACGACGTGAATGAACCTTGAGGACACTGTGCTCAGTGAAATGAGCCAGTCACGAAAGGACAAATGCTGTGTGATTCTACGTCTGTGAGGAATCTAAAGTAGTCAAAATCACAGAAACGGAAAGTAGAACAGTTGCCAGGGCCTGAGGCGGGAGGGAGGGAGCGTGAGTGTTTAATGGGTATAGAGTTTCAGTATCACAAGATGAGGAAGTTCTGGAGATCTGTTGTGCAACAACGTGAATGTATTTAACACCACTGAGCTATACATTTAGTCATGATCATGATGGTAAATTTAATGTTAGGTGTTTTTTAACCATAATAAGACACACAAAGCCTCTAACTCATGGGCTTTTTCCTGCCCACAACGTTGAAAGTCACTTGTGGTGTGGTTGGAAAGTTTCAGTATTGGCGATGATTTCAGTTGCAAATGTTAGCAGATTCAAGCAATAAATAAATAACTTAGTCTGTGTAAATGGCTTAGAAGAGTGCCTGATCCGCGGTAAGTGCGACACACTCCTCTATCCAAAGCCCTTAGATGGGATGTGGTTTGGAATACAATTTGTTTTTCCTGATTAGCTGTTTATGGTGCCTGTATCGCATATACTGTTACATCCTCAGCAGCACCCTATAATTAAATGTGTTGTTATTTCTCTAGAGCAATATATGAATCTTCATAATAAATGGGAAAATCGAGACTATAAATTGCTTCATTTTAGTTTAGGTCAGGAACGCTGCCAAAAAGTTATGGGAAAAAAAAAAACCAATCCCGAAAGTAATTTCTCAGCGCTTTTGGGCTTCAGAATTGTGTATGTGGGATTATGGATGTGTGTTCTGTCCTCCCTGGTCTGTAGGCGAACCTGAAGCACCAAGAGGTAGCGTGCCTCATCCAAGGTCAGAGCAGGAGGGCCAGAGCAGGTTCTGGGGGGACAGTGTGGCTCCCGACTCCACGCTGTGTTCTGATGAGTGACACAGACCATTACGTAAGACTTTGGAGGTATTGGGTTCAACTGGAGTCATAGCTTATTTGTTGTTTTCTTTGTGTGGAAGGTGCATTTGATAACACAGTGCGATTGTGTGTGGAGTGCCAGAGTCTGCAGAAGGAGAGCATACCTGGGGGGTCCTTGACCTTGTCCCCCTTACATGGGACAGAGGCAGCCTCAGCTCCACCTTTCCCTTGTGATTCTTCCCTTCTTCCGGTGCCGGTCTTCTTCCCAGTTCTTTCCATATGGCTGCGCCCTGGTTGCCATTGACCTGGTGGTAATGGTCCCCAGTCCTCCCCCATGTCCTCCCCCAAAGGCCTGGAAAGGGACCCTGTGCCCCTGTATCCATCTGCACATGAGCAGGGCATGCTGGAGGCATTGGAGAGTTTATGCCCTGGGATCAGCCCTTGACCCATATGTGGATGGGAACTTAGCGGCCTTCCTTCTCTGTAGTGCTGTCCTGAGGATGTTGAGCTCCCAGGCTCTGCAGCTACAAACCAGCCATGAGCGTACCCTTTCCTGCCTCTCCTCCCTTTCTGCTCTCACTTCCCCTCTCCCCAGTAGTCTTTGTGTGTCTGGGACCATGGCTCAGCATGAGTCCTGTGGCTAGAGCCGCCTCTCAGAACCTGGGTGTTGTCAGAACCACCAAGCCATAGAGTTCCAAAGCATCATTGCAATAGGACCACTTTCTTCTTTCCCAGCAAAGGAGGACATACCCCTTATTTTTCCTCACCACTGCAGTAAGGCAGCTCTATACCTAATCACGGATGAATGCCGGGGGCCCACAGAGAACAGTTCTGTGTAGTTTCGATGGCAAGCTTTACTGGTAATTTTTTCTCACCTTACTCATGAAAGGACCTCAACCCTAGTGACTGGTGGCTGTCCCTGTGCAGGAATAAGACTGTTTCTCTTTTCTTTCATTGGGATACTTTACACACAGCAGGGTACTGTTTTGCAGTATTAGTGTTTGCCTCATTCCTCTGTGTCTCAGCTTCTCCATCCATCCACCCAGGAGAGCAGGTCTCAGGTCAGCATTTCATGGTCTCCAGGAAAGTGTGTGTGGGGAGGTCCAAGGGAAATCCCATGTACCGCTCCCGTCATCCTGCCCAGAGCTTAGGAAAATTTGGGGCAAACTCCAAGAGTCATGAGGAAACATGAATGGGATTTCCAGAAGGGGTGAAAGGGAGGCAGGGGAGAAGGGAGTGACCGAGATTGAGACCCAAGCTAAGCTGGGGCTCTTGTTTGTCAGAATCTCTGTTAGAGGTGCAACAAGAATCCAGAGAGAATTGGCTACATGGCACATCTAGAAAGACAGGTCTAAGAGTCTCTGAAGACACCCCCATCCCATCATGGCAGGGACAGGGGGACATCTCAGGAGCAGTCTGTGTGGATGGTGGCTGAGGACTGGTTCCTTCCCTCCACAGATGTGTGGGCACTTTGGAGTATGATGAGTCAGGGGAAACCACAGGGAGGTGAGAGAACCCCGAAAAGAATAAGGTTCTGGTGGACTGGGTGCCTTGGTAAATAATTAAGGTGGGTTACCAAGAGAGTTGTTTGCTGATTGATCACTGGCCTCTATGGACTGAGAGTCATGGCTACTGGGGGTGACCAAGTTCAGAACATACCTGTGAAGTGCGTCTGTATAATCGACAGATTACAGCCACTAAATGCAAGCCAATTCTTTTGAAAACAATACTTGTAATACTCAGAGTATAGAGACACAGAGACGAGTTGTCTTCTCAAAATCCCTACTGTCATCTTTGATCACAGAGTTGGGAGGGGACCCTGGAACACTCACCAGACCCTGGGCAGATGGACAGAAGATAAGAAAGAGAGTGAGCACAGCCTTGCTTGAGCTGGCTGATGGGATTAATTCTCTACAGATTTCATGAGAGGCTTGTAATGATGTTCAAGACCTTTATATTGGATTCTGAATTTGTAAGACTCAAACCTCTTCCTACAGAGACAAGGTGATTCTGATAGCTCGGCAAGGGTCACCAGAAGTATCATTCTGGACACAGTGCAGGCTTTTGGGAAGACGACCATGAATCCCTTCTGCAGGCTCTGAGAGCTGCCTGTTAAAGACAGAGGATGCTAGAACCCCTCCACCTAGGCACACCCCTCCATTTACTGGGGATACAGAAAAGTTGTGCCTTGGAGGCTAGCAGATCTGTTGGCAGCTGGGGAGCTCTGTCAGGCCTTGGTTTGAGACCATTTCTGAAGTAGCCACTACCATTTTACACAAGTACAAATGTTCATAGTCTTGGTTTTTCTTTGAGGGAATATGACCATTTCATGATAGATTCACCCAGTAAGACAACACATGCCCCAAAATGCAGAAGCTGCTGTGCACTGGAGGCTTGGGAAGGTGTGCATGTAGGTGAGGGGGGTGCAGGTGTCATAGAAAATGAGGAATAAGAGATGGGAGTGCATCTAGTTTCATAGGACTGAGCGTCTACTCCCCGTGCAGGGTCCCAAGCATGGAGGGGCTTGACCTGCTTCCTGAAAGGGGAATACAAGACACAAGCATGGAATGGGAACAGCAAGAAACTGCAGAAACTGTGGGCATGGTGTGGACACAGCCATCAGATATAAACCTGAGTGGACCAGTGACCAGAGGGAGTTAGAGACAACACATGATTTAGCAGTTCCTGCACTTCATGACCTCCCCACGCAGGAACAGAGCAGCAGCTAGTGTCCCTCCAGGGGCAGGAGGCTTCTAGCAGGTCAAACGCCTCTGCCCTTGCAATGAGGCCTCATAACCTCTTCGTTTCTCCGTTCTCTTCCGGGTGAAGCAGCCACGGTCCGCTTCCCAGCAGCGTCCTTGAGCAGGCCCAGACGTCAGGCTGGCCTGAGTTCTATTTCTACCCATCTCAAACTGGGCTCTGAGTATTTTGTCTTATTTTTGCAGTAGGGGGTCACAAACAGTTCTCAAATTTGAGAGAATACTGTATCTCCATTTTGAAGATTCATAATGCAAACCAGTATGTTGAAGCTCAGAGCATGTTTCTGACATAAAGAAATGAGTTAAGCTTTAGTCAACCTACTATTTCCAAGTGTATACAGACACAGAACATGTTTTTATCAGGGTACATTATTGATATTATCTGGGCCACTTTCTCCAGAAATCTTGAATTAGGTGAACCCCCAAGACCTCAGACTCATTCAGCTTCATCCATGATCAGGTCCACAAACCCATCTTATCTTCTCTGCCACTGCGTTTCCACATCTTCTGATGGGAAGAGAAGGTTGTCTCATTTTTCTGAAACTGCATCTGTCACCATCTCTTGCCAATATATCAGGTGGAGGACTGTTCCTACATCTTTGCTCACATTACAATTCTCCCAGGAAACTCTCCACCAATGTTGCTTAAATTTTAGTGTACAAATTAAGCACTTATCATTCAAGAAATCTTTCCTAATTTCTTCCATCATTTTATTAATAACAAGGGCTAACACTTCATAAACATTTGCTGTGCACCATAAACTCTGAGTAAAGCCCTTGTCGTGCATTATTTCATTCAGCTGTTAGCATCCTCTGGGGCCGGGTATATGATTAGTTTTTCTAGACCTCAGCTTCCTCATCTGCAAAATTAGCCCCAAATCCTCACCCAGGATTGCCCAACTGGTATGTAGCAGGGATATAACTCAAACCAGCTTCCATCTGACTTCAGAGCCTTCCCTCTCAACCACTGTGCCATCCCTTGTCTCGCAAAAAATCCTTATCAGATCCCTGTAGTTTTGTTTCCTTATTGTCTCTTTAAATTCACTGTTTACACTAAATATCCTGTCTTCAGTTAAGTTGCAGATTCAGAGCTTAAGATGATAGATATCTCTCAGAAAATCCTTGTTTTCTTCCAGGTAGCTAGGGAGAGTGGCAGCTGTCTAAATCCACATCTCACCACAATACAAAACAAGAACCCATAAAACTACACAAACCCAGGACGCTGGCGTAATGAGAAGACAATGCGCAAACTTCAAGTTGCTTTTAAGTTTAAAAAGATAAAGACATCTCATTAAACCATCTCTCAGACTTTTTTTTTGCAAAGCTTTGTTGCGGGCAAAGGCAGTCTGATTTAAAAACCAAAAATGCTGTACAGAAAAGAGGGGAGTGAGCAGCAGGTGTAAGCTTATTCTAAAATCACCACCGGAAGGATAGAGTTCTCCTGCTTGTGAAAATACTGGAGAAATTGTGTTAGTAGACTACAGCACTGATTATAGGAGAGCAACTTAAAAATATGTGATTGCAGGTAGGAAGCTTCAGTATATGTGCTGCCGAAGCGAGCACATGCAGGTAGGAAGCTTCAAAAAGCATAGCTTCTGGGGAGAAAAAGACAAAAAATAAGTCACTGTAAGTGACTGGGTAATTAAAAAGGAAGAAAAGGGAAAATTAAGGTCTTGAAAGACAAAAGTACTACAAAAATCAGAGGGTCCACGCCATTCTGTGCATCAGCAAGAACTCACCCACCAAAGAAGCTGGGCAACACTTTAGACAAAGAGGACACCATGCCCCTCGAGTAGCGATCTTGTGAACCATCACACATATGCAGACTGCACAGTGTGTAACTGAACACGTCTATAGGAAGTTACCAGAATAATGTGAAAAATGAGAATCAACACGTGTCAGCTGTTGAAACTTCTCCCTTAAAGGTAATCATGAAGCAAAAGGAAACTGTATGGTGTGGTCTAACTGAATTAAGTGTATTCATAAACAGACATTTGTAATATGAAGAACTATCTTGAATCAGGAATCAAAAATTAACCTACATTCGTGGGCGTGGATTTTTTTTAAGTCCAGATTCTATTTTCGCTTTTTCTTCTACTAACCCATCTTCCAATTCACTGATATGTTCTTCTGCCTCATTCACCCTGGCCATCAGAGCCTCTAGTTTTGACTGCATTTGGCTCATAGAATTTTTAATTTCTGCCAGATTTGCTCTCATTTCCGCCCTTAGAGATTCTATATTCTCATTAACATTTTCGTTAATACTTTTTTCAAGTCTACACATCATCTTGACCATTGTTACTCTGAATTCTATTTCTGATAATTTGGTTATATCCATATCCATTAGTTCTGTGGCAGAGGCCACAGACTCATTGTCTTTCCTTTGCTGGGGGGGATTTCTCCTTCTCGTCATTCTGATGAGGAGAGGTTGCGGGGTTGTCCAGAGCCCAACATTAAAAACAAAAATGGAGAGAAAAACAGAAAAAAAAATGAAAAGAGAGTTGAACTCAGGAAAGAAATGAAGGAAAAAGACAAGACAATCTCAGAAGTGAGGATGACTTCAATGAAATGCAGTAGCAGCAACTGAAGAAAGGCAGGAAGGCAACCAACACATGAAAATAAGATAAAGGAAGAAGTAAAAAGGATCAAAGAAAAAGAGGTTGAATGGGGAGATGAGCAAAGAAGAAAAAATATACATATAATTGTAGGCACTGCTGTAGAAAATCAAGCAGTGGAACAGAACTCATATGTAAATTGTAACTCAGGAAAACTTCATGGACATAAAAGACCTTAATTCAGGTGCTGAAGGGGCCACTGAGTAGCTGAGAAAGCAAAAGGGAATAAAATTTCATGATGTATCCCAGTAACACTGTTAGGCTTGAAAGATAAAAATATTCCAAGGTTTTCAGATTTAAAAAGATTAAATAATTTTTAAGAACCAAAGAATCTGTAATTAGAATTCTCAAAAACAACATAAAAAGCAAAGCAACAATGGAGCAGAATTTCAAAAAACCCAGGGAAAGAGTAAAAAGAACCTTTATTTTCAGTCCAACTGTGAAGCATCAGGACTATAGACCCCCAATGACTTGCGGAGTTGTGTGCCCATGCCCCATTTCTTGAGGAAATAGAGAGGATGAGCTTCATCTAAACAAGGGCACTAGAAAAACTCCAGGAAAAGGCAATAATGTGCACGGTGGCCTATCTGAGTGTATACAAGGCTAACACGAGGGTGGAGACAAGGCAGAAAGACTGGTGTGCAATTGTTATACTTTATGAGGGACAGAAATTATGGGACTGGAAACTGAGAGGAAAAGGTAGAAGGAAAAAGGAAAGAAAAATAAATGAATGGAAATAGGTGGGGGATGTAGTACGCCATTAAGTACTGATACATCAGGGAGTAAGAAATTAAATAAACAAAGCAAACTAAGGTACTAAAAAGGACACAGGTACAAAGGTAAACACTACAACAAAAATACAAATATTCCTAAATACAAAAGAATAAAGGTTTTAAAAATAAAGAGCAATGCATAGGTGTCATGCCAAGAAAGGAACATAGCAAAATAACATAAAACACATAACTTATAAAACATGACCAAGTTACTATTTGACATATCAGTCATATCAATAATTAGCAGTGGACTTAAGTATGAAAATACGAAGATTTCTAGGTTGTTCCTTAATGCAGACATAACAGTGTCCTAACAAGAGACCACCTAAAACGAAGTGATCCAGAAGGATAAAAATGAAGTGATGGGTGGAGGCGTACAAGGCCGGCAGGAGAGGTAAGAGAGACGAGGCTGCAGTCCTGATATCACAGTAGTGTAATAATGCTGGTACTAAGGATCTGCTGCCCAGAAGCATTAAATGTGACAGACAAGGATATTTACAAGTGTGAAAGCACAGTATGTGATGGAGATGTGACAGGACTGAATATGTCTACAACAGTGAGCCCAACCAGCAACCGCTGTGGTGCAGCAGAATTTCGGGACATGCAAGGAGACCCAGCGCAGGACTGCTCACCCTGCCAAGAAAGATCAGTGAGGATACAGAGCGCTTGCACAGGAGGACGAGGGAAATCTTATGGTACATATTGAATGAGACGTCCTGGTGATAGAGAATGCACCTTCTTCTCAAGTTGGCGTGGCCCATTCACCCACTTAACTGTATATTAGTAAGTGTTAACAAACACCATGAGTCTCCAGAAGTGACGTACTACAAATTTCTTTGACTATGGCATAATAAAACTGGAGGTTATTAACAAAATCCAAAAGGAAAAAGGCCCTTCCACCTGGAACCATGTTATTAAATGACTCTTGGATGGAAGGGGAAATGCAAATTACCATTGCAGAATTTGCAAACGCTGATGATGAAAACTGCATACCAGAATCTGCATGATATATTTAAAGCAGTGATTGGAAGGAAATTCATAGCACTAGATGTTATCAATAAAAATGAAAGAGGGAACGTAAATGAAGTATCAGTTCAAAAAACCAGGGAAATAAGCAGCAAAAGTCAACCAAAAATGAGCCTGTGGCGGGGAGTGGTTAAGTTAAAAGCAGAGACTAACATAGAACACTCTATACCAAGTTGAAAACCTCTTGCTTTGTGAAGTTAATAAATACACAAAGCACTCGCTAACTTGGCTGGAAAAAAAAGAAAGCAGAAAAATACAAAACAACAAAGGGAGCTAACAATTGAAACACTGGAAGGGGGGTGAGGCCCCGTGGGGTCGGGCGGAGGGAAAGGTGGCTGCCATGCAGTTGCAGCTGACGTCTCAGGCAGTTCTGTGTGGAGCTGGGCTGGATCTTCACATTGCCCCCAGTTTAGGCAAGGGGGCTCACCCTTTGGATTCCTGCACTAGCAAGTCACTGACCAGTCATGACCACCGGCAAGGCAGTTCCATGTGCTGAGGGCAATTGCAGCCCTCAGCCCAGATCGCCAGCATCTGGGTCTGAATGCAGGGGTCCTGCAGAGGGCATCGTGCAGGACCAGCACACCCTGTGTGATCATCTTTGTGTTCAATCTTCATTCTCCAGTGCTCAAGTACGTTAATTTTTGACACAGTAAACAGCTCTGTTCCTGATAAAAATGGCTTAATCCTGTGCTGCCTTCCAAATGAGATTGTTGATGAGGAAAGCATCTCAGTCTCTGAAATCCTAAAAGCCATCTGCATTAATTATTGCTGCATAAGAAATTACTCCAATCTGGGGCACCTGGGTGCGCAGTTGGTTAAGCGTCCGACTCTTGGTTTCGGCTCAGGTGGTGACCTCAGGGTCATGAGATCGAGCCCTGCGTAGGGCTCCGTGCTCAGTGTGGAGTTGGCTTGAGATTCTCTCTTCCTCTCCCTCTACTCCTCCCAATCTCTCTCTCTCTCAAATAAACAAATAAATCTTAAAAAAAAAAATTAGTCTTTGCAGCTTTAACCACAAACAGGCTTGACGCTGGCTGAGTGGTTCTGGGTCAGGTACTTGCTAGGTTGCAGTTAGGCTGTTGGCCAGAGCTGTGGTCATTCCAACTGAGGTTTGGCTTCCAAGTTCACTCCTGTGGCCGTGGGCAGGGGCACCTGCTTCCTTGCCGTGTGGGCCTCTCCTGATAGGGCTTCCCCCACAGTGAGTGATCTCAGTGGAAGAGAGAGACTCGCAGAGCAGTTCCACCCCTCCCAGCCTGTGAACCACAGTGGGGAAGGAGTGTATGAGTTTGCTAGGGCTGCCAGAACAAAGTACCATAAACTGGTGGCTAAACCAAGAGAAATGTATTTTCTCACAGTTCCAGAGGCTGAAAGTCTGCGATCAAGGGGTCAGCACCATTGGTTCTTTCTGAGCCAGGAGGGAGAATCTGATCCACGCCCCTCCAAGAGCTTCTGAAGTCGCTGGCGCTCTTCGCTGTTCCTTGGCTTATAGATGTATCACCCCACGTCTGCCTTCATGTTCCCATGGCCTCCCTGTGTGCATGTCTGTTTCTGTGTCCAGATTTCCCTGTGCTCATAGGGATAAGTCAGGCCCACCACAATGACCTCATTTTAACTTGATTACTTCTGTAAAGACCCTTTTTCTAAATAAGGTCACATAAAGAGATACCGGGGGTTAGGATTCCAGTGTCTTTTTTGGAGGAATGCAATTCAATGCGAGTGGAACCCTGTTGGTTTCGGGGGCTGGCAGGGAAAGGGCATCCTTTACTGAGGGCTGGGTGGGGGGAACAGCCGGGCGGTGGAGTGCTCACGCATTCTCTTGTATTTTTCTACACTTCCAAGATTTCTTGCCTACACAAGGATTAATAATACCTTGTCTGGGAATAGTTTCCCGACCACACTGGGAGGCGTTATGTGTTTCCTCTATCCCTGTGACTTTTGGCAGCGTTACCGAGATCAGCCAAATGAGGAAGTCCACCGAGGTCGATAAGCTATGGCTAAAGCTTCATTAACCATAAGGAGACAAAGCACCTGTCACTGCCCTACAGGAGAGCTGATGGAAAACGGACTGAGCTTCCAGGTCCTAAGAAATTCAGTTAGGCTTTATGAAGTTTTCTTCCACAGATAAAGTGAAACTGACCAATCACTTCTGTGTGAAATCTTGATAAACTGTTGAAATTCTGGGTTTAGGAAGCTGTTAGTATTTATCTGCTAAGTTTTCACTGGAGAATTCCAAAGAAATTACCCATACTGGTGCTGCTGTCACCACCACTGTGTGCTATACCCATTCTCACTCTTCGTGGGTCAGTGTTTTATGCATTACACTCTTGGGATTTGCAGATGGTCTTCCTAGGTGCAAGAGTGCGCCAGCCGGACCTGAGTAAGGTGCGGAGGAGCCTCGGTTGATAAGTGAAGGATTTGAAGCTCATAGCCGAAATCAGCCTGCAGAGACCTTGAATCTCATCTGAAACGTTCTGCTTGCATTCCAACAGGGCGGGCAGCCACCGCATGCCTTTGAGTAGGCGGAAGGAAGTTTGTGAGGTTCGAGTAAGACGTGATTGTGGTTGTCCTTCCTGCTAAGCAGAATAAGGAGGAAGGGTCTGTCGTCCCGTGCCTGCAGTTCGTCTGTGGGTTCATAGACAAACAGTCCTGTGTGGCTGAGTTGCATTAAGTCCGCAGGCTTAACATTCCCAATCTCTCTACGTTCGCTCTCATCAAGGCCACTGTAATCTTAGAGATATCATCTATGACACGGTGTTTGTCTGCTGCTGGTTAGGCAAATGGCAGACCAAAGTGCCTGCTCAGGGAAATTAATGCCCTCATTTGTCACCAGCTGCACAGCAAAAGCACTGGTGCCCTTTCTTGCTGATTGACTAATGGCTTTGAGGAAGGGAAGTGATAGGTAGAATGCTTCTCCTGGAAGGAAAAACTGATAAAGGCATTGACTACCCAAATCTTTTCCATTTCAATGAGATGTTCTCTCTGCTCAAATTAAATGAGCTTGTCAAAATAAATAAGAAGGCATGGTCACTGTGGATGGTGGGAGCCAGGTGCTCAGTAGAGGAAATCAATCTAGAGGTGGGGATGTTTCTCACTCGCTCTTTCTCTTTGCTCCAGGCTGGCAAGTCTCTGATCCCATTCGCTTCTTACCCTTCATGCTTCCCACACAAATCCCACCTTTTGAGGCTGACTGCAGTCTCTCCTCTTGGAAGCCAGAGCATCCTTTCCTGACTTTCTACCATTTGCTGCCTGTGCCAGGCAGTTTGGCACTTAGTTAACTTCTCAGCTCTCATATAATTCTTACACTGAACTTCTTGAGGCCATTGATCATGTCTTCCACGAGGCTGTACTCCCCACCCAGAGCGCCACACTGAGGAAACAACAGGGACTCCCACGTAACTGCTGATTGAATCTGGCAGGTGGAGCGTTCATCTGCTTTTTGCTGCCCAGCATCTGTTCCCTTCCTTCCTGGGAGTAATCATATGTAGTAATACCCTAGATGGTTCGAGAAACCACTCTTTCTGCCATTATCGACCATGTGCTTGGTGTGGGATTGACCATTCTGCTGGCCACAGTGATCGGTTCAGGGTGGGCAGATAACCAATCAGAGTAAGCCTCACAGACTTTTCTGGGATGTGAATTAGGGTCACTTCCAGCTCCTACCCTTGGGAACGACTTAGAAGTCACCTTGTGACCAGGAGGTGAGCCGGCATTAGCTGAAGGCAGAGGAGAGAAATGTTTGAGACCACCAGTGAACCACTGGCTCAAGGCAAGCCTGGGCACTTTCCAGTTTGAGTAACCAGTAAAATTATCTTTATGCCTTAAGACAGTTAGAACCTCGCTTTTGTTATCAGTCACCAAATGGATGCAGGAGATCCACGCAGCTCACAGCCATACCTCTTCACGTGTCTCCCCGGAGAGCTGACGTCTTCAAAACGAATCCTGTTTGGAAATTTTCTTCTCATCATGATACTAATATCTGCTTGACGTTTAGAAGGAGAGTGTCCAACATTCCTGCACCCTGTAGGAAGCAAACTTCCCTTCCTGTATTTCTCTCCCTTCATGGAAGGCTTCTTGGAACTTTTGAGGAAAATGGAGAAAGAGTAGCAGTTGGAGAAGGGATGACTTCACATTTGTTTCCGCCTTTCCCAGGTTCTTCTGTGCCCCACCCCACCGCCCCAGGGCTCGACTCGGCTGAGGGAATCCCTCCACCTCTTCTGGCCAACCTCTCTGGTCTTTTTCTTTACTTCCTTCTCACCACCTCTTGTCACGCACCACTCACCGGAGAACTGCTGACGTTGTTGGCAGGGTAATTCTCTGTTGTAGGGCCTTCCTTACGCGGCAGCCTGGGGAGCAGCATCCCTGACCTCCACGCATTAGAGGCCGGGAGTTTCCTCTGCTCTCCCCAAGGGTGTTTGCAGACATTGCCGCACGTCCCCTGAGGGTCAAAATCACCCCCGCCCCCAGATGCTGCTGAGAACCTCTGCTCCACAGGGAGTGGAGGGGATTCAATTTGGAAAAATGACTTACCTGTCATATTCCCTCTTTGGAGACTCTGACTTGTCCCTTTAGCAAGCTGAAGCCACTCACTCAGGATCTCCATTCTGAAATGACAGAAGAATCCAGAGTAGGACCCAGGCCCCCTAGCCTTGTGCAGATACTGTCAATCTCTGCTGGCCGCCAGCGAGCCAGCGGACTGTGGGAATGGTGCTGTCCACTGCAGATGCTCGTCATAAAGCAGGAGAACGAGGCCCAGCACCGCTGTTTCGAGTTTGCATTGTCTTAGGAAAAGAGCAGTAGAGGGACACTGCTAACTGTCGAGCACCTGCGTGTAGCAGCCCGGCGCTGAGTGCTTTCTGTCTCTCCCGCCTGATCATTACAGAGGTGTTTCCGGGTCGGCATTACTACTTCACTATATCGAGATACCCTAACCTTTCTGAGCCTGACACTACATCTTAGCAGCCTTCAAACTTGGGTGTGCTGCATTCAGAGCTCACACTGTTTCCCCTCTACTCGACTGACTCCACGGAGATGGGTATCTTTTCCATGCAGCAAAGGGCTGAAGGCTAGGCCTGCCCCCATGTTGGGTGACCTGGGAAACACTGCTGGACATGCTCCTGCGCTGGGCCTTCCCCCACTGCTTTGGGTCTGGGAAGTTGACCTCTGTGGTTTGCAGGGCACAGGCTCCCTGACTTTCTGGTTCTCATTAGGTGTGGATGGATGGTGCGAGGCGCAGGAGCAGGAAAGGCTGGGCTCTCCCCATCTGTCTCTGTCTCTCTCTGCGGGGGGGGCTGATTAGCAGGGACTTTGTTCCCCTATGAACAACACAGCTCTTCTTGGGGGCAGGAAGGTCCTCCTCTCCTGCAGCTCCAGCCCTCTGGGTTCTGACAGCTGAGCCCCCCCCACCCCCTGCTCCAGACCTGCTGTGGGCTCTCCACATGCTTCACCGGCTCCTACTGGTTTCTTTCAGCCCAAATCCTAGGTGACCCCTGCTTCGCCAGATCACCTCACTCTCCGGTCTAAAATTAATTCACTCTCAAACACAAACATAAATGAAAAAAGAATCAAGGTAACTTGCATTCTGATTCCTTGGTTCATATGTCCTATCTCAGCATTGCCATGGTTTTTATGCCATGTGATCCTTGCTCAGTGTGTTTTCGTCGTGAGTGTGTTGCATTTCTTCGCGGTGGACACTTTCATTGAACTCTCCTTAATTGGAGTATCCGTTTGAGTGTGAAGATGTGTCCTGTGGGAACCTGAGGCCCCTAACTCACCTGGTCTCACGATAGATGCTCAGCGGTGACCCGAGCAGGCTTCTGATGCCTCTCCCTGGCCTTGCAGGCAGACACGTCAGCGGGTCCCCGGAGGGCTGGGAGGGGGCAAGACCGTAACGCTTCCCCCGATGATGGGAGGGAGTGGACTTCTGGAGGGACCTGATAGGGCCTTCCCTCGGTCTGGTGGCTCTGCTGGTTGGTCAGCAGTTTGTGGGAAATGTGTTGCCCTGACACCGCACGTTTCTTGGAGGGAAGGGATGCTGCCTGTGTGCACAGAGGTGGGGCACACGCGCACCCCGTCAGCAGCTCACCGTTGCCCTCGTGACCTCATGACCTCATGATCCATCTGTTTTCACAGACTTGCAGGCGCTCAGTATGCATGTGTTGGTTAATGTCTGTAAAAATAACTTACATTTTATCTTTGGAGCCTAGTGGGTAAACCCATAGTGTCCACCTCAGTGACCAGCTTGTAAACGTCCGCATGCGTTTCTTCACTTACTGGACAGAATATAGTCATTGTAAGAGGTGAAAATCACGCAGTATAAAAACCACCACAGGGCTGATGTCACACAGATTAACCAAGGAACCAGTGCGCAAGATAACTTTACAGTATTTATTTCTGTTTACTTATTGTGATTTTGTATTTGGAAGCAAATAAACTTTATTTTGGGGAATGAGGTCTCATCTGATAGTGTAGGGAACTGTGTAGGGATTTTTCCTAATGGTAATAATTTTTAGTGTCTTGATTGACTTAAATTATCCAAAATATAGCATGTATGAAAATGGAATAAAGTTCTAAGCTGATATCCCTGAGCTGGATATCAAGAGATCTGGGTTCCTACCTGCATCTCTTTAATGGATGACTTTGACCTTCCTAAGTATCATTCTTTATGTTTTTGTTTTTAATTATTTATTTATTTGTTTTAGAGAGAGGTGGGGAGGGGCAGAGGGCAGAGGGAGAGAATCACAGGCAGATTCCCCGCTGAGCATGGAGCCCAGCACAGGGCTCGATCTCAGGACCCTGAGATCATGACCTGAGCCGAAATCAAGAGTCCGACGCTTGAACGACTGAGCCACCCAGGCGCCCCATCTTTATGTTTTTATTTATTTGTTATGTAACGAGTTTGGACTAGGTGGTTCCTGACATTGTGCTAATGGGACTTCTGAAGGTCTGAGTAACATGTAAAATCCACGGTGTTTCTCCTCTTCCCGAGTCTTAGACCCACGTGAGGAAGGGGCTACAGGAGGTGCGCTGCCCCTGGAGTGGCCTTTGAGTGCTTCTGGAGCCCTGTGCACTCAGCACCTGGGGGTGCCTGTCCCACGTGGACGGCCTGTGCTCCCTGCACCCCCTCGGTCCCAGTGAGTCAGAGGCCTTGCTGGCACCTGCGTTCCCACTCGCTCGCCTCTCTGGTGAGGGTGTCCAGTTCTGACGCGGGCTCCAGCGATCGGAGGCACCCACAGCCCCCTGGGACAGTCCAAGGATTTTAGCCGCAGGCCCCAGGGCGCCCTCTGTCTTTCATCTGCTCTCCTGCCTTCACCGTCCTTTCCCTTTCCCACCTCCATTTCTCTTTCCTCTCCTGTCCTCGTTAAAAGCTCTTCTTCTTCTCAATGCCGTGCCTGTGATCACTGCCACACCCTCTGCTCCAAGTTGGTGACAGTGCCTGTGGCCAGGCTTCTGGGGTGGGGCCAGAGATGGGAGGAGTGGATCCACGTCCCTGCAGGTGGGTTGTCTGGGAGGAGGGAGACCCCTACTATGCAGTGATGCTCAGGCCTGGGTGGGGGGGGGGCAGAAGGGGAGGCTGTGGGCGTGGCACCGGATGGGCAAGGGTGTCCCCAGAGGGCTGTGGAGACCGGGTGGGCTGGAGGGCCAGTGGGAGAGGAGAGCTGGGGCGGGCCAGGGTGCACACAGACGCTCACACAGCAACAGGAACACTGACAGGACGGTGGTAGCTTTACCTCCCCCTGTCCCCTGTCCCCTGCAGGAGACATTCATCCCTGATTAGCCAGACATCCTCCGTTGGGTCCCGGCCATCATTAAATGTGCACAGAGATGAGCAACTTCAATGCCCAGGGCTGAAAAAAAAAAGACCAGATTATTCAATTATGTTGACCTGCTGGTATAGATACAAGATGACTGGGAAAACAAAAATACAAACCTTTAGCTTTCTAGCGTTACAATGAGTCATAAATGATCCCAAGTGGATAACTGAGCTGCTCTCTGAAAAAAACTTAATTACGTTAAGTGTTTTGGAAAATGTAATGATGCGGCTGCAGGGACTCTATGTCCCTCAAGCGCTCAGCGTCTTGCTGGTCTTCTAGATCCAATTTGCCGCTGGAACGCGATTGTGAGGAAGAGTGTTATTTACCACTTATCGTCACATACCGAGTTTGCTCGACTCTGCGCGCGGGCAGAATCAGCCGAGCTGGTGTGGGTGTTCCGTGGGGCTTGACGATCCGCTGGAGGCTTTTCCTCCAGAGCCGCGTCAGGAGCGGGGACGTGAGGCTCAGGTGCGGCGGTTTGTGGGGAGAGGGTCTGGACAGGAAAGCAGTCTGTAGGCCGAAGGTGGCATGTTCAAGCAAGCCTGATTTTGGAGTTCTCGGGACTGGCCTTGCTGTTTCTGAGGCCAAGTGTCTGTTGTGGCCGAAATCCCCGCCTGGGTCCTCTCTCTGGCTGCCGAGTCCAGGTGAGTGGGAGGGGACTGTCGCGGCTGCAGCCAGGGCCTCCGGCAGCAGGCCTGAGCCGACGCGGTCCCTCCAGCTCGTAGTGATGGAGTTTTTGCAGTAGTGTGGTTGGTGAGTCCGGAGCCGAAGGCCCAGGAAGAATTCTTGAGACGTCTTTGGTGCAAAAAGGTGATTTTATGAAAGCACAGGAACAGGACCCAGGGACAGAAAGAACTGCTGAGCCAGGGTTGTGAGGAATGGCTGGTTATATACTTGGGGTTTGGGGGAGGTAAGGACACAGGGAGGAGTCTGATAGGATTTGCATCTGCTAAAGAAGGCTCTTGGGATCCTGGAATCTTGGCCTTTGTCAAGCTAAGGTGGTTTTTCCCCCTAGCAGAGCATTAGCATTCAGACAGGTGGGCACTTCCTGGAGGAAAGGCACACACACCCCACCTGGGAGTGGGAGTAGGGGTGGGGGAGGTTGCGGGGCGTCAGCTCAGGCTTTGTCCTCAGCACGCCTTCTGCTCCCGCATCAGTTGGAACCAGCTTGAGAATGCAGCTTGGCTGCAGAACCGGGGGCATCTGGCTAAGGGGGCGTCAGGAAGGGTTTCTAGGGTGTGGGCCTGTGCCAGGTGATGTTGGGATGGGTTATGGAAGTTAGACTTCGCTGTGGATGTTGTCGGAGGAAGTGGGAGTGAGTGGGAAGCTGAATAAATCGTATCCAGGAGAGAGAAGACTGGCCCCAGGCAGACGGTCTTCACTTGTCAGGAAGCTCTGCGCGTCTTAGTAGGCGGGCCGGAGGGGCGCTTGGCCCATGTTTTGTGTGTGTTCGCACAGGCTAACGCAGCGCTCCTGTTCTGTCTCCATGTCTCCAGCTGCTCGCACGGGGCCTGCCTGGTGGTGGTGATGCCCGTGTCCTCACCATGCTCCCGGGGCACCAGGCTGGCTCCCGGAGGGGCTGCTTTTCTCTTCTCCCCGTTGAACTTTCCTGTCCAAACCGGGACACCGCTGAGAGGGGCAGGGGCTGCCATCGATGATTCTACTGGGATTATCGATGATGATCGAGGATTAAAGTGGGACTGTCCTTGGGAAACCAGCAGGAGCCACGGTCGCCCCGAATCCTGCCTGGTTCATTTGTGTTCCCACTTCCTTCCAGGGAGCCCTGATGGAGGTGGTTTTCATCACGCTATCACACATGTTGCACCTTCCTCAGTCATCTCCTGGCAGGAAAGTGGCCCGCAGAGGGGGTTCAGCTGTGGAGACCCGGGAAAGCACCGCTCGCAGAGGAGGGGCTGGAAGGGTCGGGGTGGCAGAGCTGGGCTTGTCACTTTACCATTGGCAGGCAGAGGGGTGGGGGGCAGCAAGCCACCTGAGCCGGCGGCGGCGGGGGGGGGGGG
>NW_024425563.1:4471563-4509964 GCF_017311325.1 Ursus maritimus | reverse complement strand
CTGGTTATATACTTGGGGTTTGGGGGAGGTAAGGACACAGGGAGGAGTCTGATAGGATTTGCATCTGCTAAAGAAGGCTCTTGGGATCCTGGAATCTTGGCCTTTGTCAAGCTAAGGTGGTTTTTCCCCCTAGCAGAGCATTAGCATTCAGACAGGTGGGCACTTCCTGGAGGAAAGGCACACACACCCCACCTGGGAGTGGGAGTAGGGGTGGGGGAGGTTGCGGGGCGTCAGCTCAGGCTTTGTCCTCAGCACGCCTTCTGCTCCCGCATCAGTTGGAACCAGCTTGAGAATGCAGCTTGGCTGCAGAACCGGGGGCATCTGGCTAAGGGGGCGTCAGGAAGGGTTTCTAGGGTGTGGGCCTGTGCCAGGTGATGTTGGGATGGGTTATGGAAGTTAGACTTCGCTGTGGATGTTGTCGGAGGAAGTGGGAGTGAGTGGGAAGCTGAATAAATCGTATCCAGGAGAGAGAAGACTGGCCCCAGGCAGACGGTCTTCACTTGTCAGGAAGCTCTGCGCGTCTTAGTAGGCGGGCCGGAGGGGCGCTTGGCCCATGTTTTGTGTGTGTTCGCACAGGCTAACGCAGCGCTCCTGTTCTGTCTCCATGTCTCCAGCTGCTCGCACGGGGCCTGCCTGGTGGTGGTGATGCCCGTGTCCTCACCATGCTCCCGGGGCACCAGGCTGGCTCCCGGAGGGGCTGCTTTTCTCTTCTCCCCGTTGAACTTTCCTGTCCAAACCGGGACACCGCTGAGAGGGGCAGGGGCTGCCATCGATGATTCTACTGGGATTATCGATGATGATCGAGGATTAAAGTGGGACTGTCCTTGGGAAACCAGCAGGAGCCACGGTCGCCCCGAATCCTGCCTGGTTCATTTGTGTTCCCACTTCCTTCCAGGGAGCCCTGATGGAGGTGGTTTTCATCACGCTATCACACATGTTGCACCTTCCTCAGTCATCTCCTGGCAGGAAAGTGGCCCGCAGAGGGGGTTCAGCTGTGGAGACCCGGGAAAGCACCGCTCGCAGAGGAGGGGCTGGAAGGGTCGGGGTGGCAGAGCTGGGCTTGTCACTTTACCATTGGCAGGCAGAGGGGTGGGGGGCAGCAAGCCACCTGAGCCGGCGGCGGCGGGGGGGGGGGGTTGCCGCTGTGGAGGGCCTCTGGCGGAGGCCAGCAAGGGAGTGGGCAGGATGGGGCGGAGGCGGGGTAGGCAGGCAGTGAGCGCCGCAGTCCAGAAGCCTGAGCTGCAGATGAGCTGTCTGTGCGTCACCTGTATTCTTGCTTCGTTCCCCTAACCACCTCTAGCGGCAGGCCTGCCGGGCCAGTCACACCCATTTTACAGAGGAAGAGAGGGGGCCCAGGTCAGGAGGGTCTGTGGCTCTGTGGCTGGACAGGAGCAGGGACTGGGGAGAGGCTCCTACTTCCAGCTCAGCCAACAACAGAACAAGAGCTGGGCAGGGGCAGGGGGAGGGTGCTCTTTGCCAGGATGCGTGTGGGACCAGGGACCTGCCCTCTGGGGAGGGAGTAGGTGGTTGTGCAACGTTCCCAGAGCCAAGCCCAGCTGCAGGGAAGTGGTATTTTCTTTTTTTTTTTTTTTTTTTTTAAAGATTTTATTTATTTATTCGACAGAGATAGAGACAGCCAGCGAGAGAGGGAACACAAGCAGGGGGAGTGGGAGAGGAAGAAGCAGGCTCATAGCGGAGGAGCCTGATGTGGGGCTCGATCCCAGAACGCCGGGATCACGCCCTGAGCCGAAGGCAGACGCTTAACCGCTGTGCCACCCAGGAGCCCCGGAAGTGGTATTTTCTGAGGGTTGCAATGGCATTCAGCAAATGCCCATGGTTTTGACATCCGCGGGAGCGGAGGTGATCTGTTACCCGTCCTCAGGCTGTCCTCCCTTGCTGGCATCCACCCACCCTGTTTGTTTGGAAGCTGGGGCCCAGAGGACACCTCGAAGAGCTCTCCTGCAGAGCAGAGAGAAGGGGAGTGGGGTGGGACGGTCTTGGTCTGCCGTGAAGAACGTGAGAAACTTGGACTAGCTCAGGTGGGGAACACAGAACTCCAGAAAGAGTCAAAGAACCTAGGGTCAGAAGGATGTGCCCAGTGCACGTGTGTTTGTGTGCGTGTGCCTGTGCAGACACACCCGTGTGCAGTACTGGCAGGATGGGGAAGGCGGCTCGGGATAGCCAGCCTGGGGACAGGGAGTGTGCAGTAGGACCGGGGGCTCTGCTCACTGGGAAGAAGAGACTGGACAGGATCTAATAGGAGGGTGACTTGTGTCCAGATTTGCCCTGGACTGATTTGTTCTGGGTAATTATTTATAGGATCTTCTTTTGCTCTCAGAAGTGTCCCCTGTAAATTATTTGGTCACCCTCTCTAAGGGGGAATGGAAACCATTGCACGCTCAGATACCTTCGCTGAGTGAGCCAACTACGTCTGTCCCCTGTTCCTGGCCGGACCGTGACCTTTCACTCTTCTGTCTCTGGGTCCAGTTCCTGATTTTTGGCTGAGTGCCTTTTGTGTCTCTTTCCCAGATCATTTGTTGAGGACTCATGGCCCTGAGTTTGCAGAAGATCGAAACTTGGCACTGTCCCCGAGGCCAGGGGCATGGGGGCTTCCTGTGACTGAATTGTTCATCATCCTTACTTGTGGCTCCAAGACCCCGCGTGCCTCCTGCCTCAGAGCATGTGCGTGCCGTGACCTTCCCAGGGGGAGACAGCACACACACATAGCAGGGTAACCACGGGGGGAGTGGAGGTCACTTTCCAGTAATTGTATATTCACGGAGCGTGAGGCCACATTGTTGTTTTACATTCAGTATGCAAATAGCTCTGTGTCTTGACCAGCTTCAAGGAGCCTTTGAAAACATCAAAATAGAACTCTTTCTGAGAATGTACTTACAGCACTGTCTCCAAAAACATCCGTGCCTTAAGTCCTGAATATCTAAGCATGTCTGAAGCAGAGCTCTTTCCTTTCTCCGCTGCTCTGCATGACAATGACCAAGCGGGGGCTGCTGATTGCGGCTTCACACAATGGTAGAGATACTTAGGACAGTGTCCGAGCAGGTACTTTGGCGGCTGTCTTAGATGCTGTACTTTGCAATCTGAGGGCATTTAATTAAGCCTCTGTGATCATGAGGATAATAGAATGCCGCCATCTGGGATCCTGGAGCCTTGAGATGGAATCAGAGGGAAGTTAAAGGCAATCCAAGTTAGGGAGCCTGAGCTGCATACCAACAACACACACACCCTCTCCGTGGTTTTCCACAGAGCGCACCATCGGAAACAAGAAAATACGACGAACGTGCATTGAAACGGTTTCAAAATCTAAAACTCAAGCTGGCATTCCGCATTTGTGAGATTGTGGGCCACGCATTTTCCAGTCTCACCTCCTGCCCCTCTGCCCAGAAATGGCGCTGCGTCTGTGTCGTTTCTCCTGCTGGCTCTGGGCTCCTCTGCTGTCCCTTCTGCAGCTCCCCATCACCTGTTTTCCTACCTGCATCACGCCTGCTTTTCTCCACGCTCACCTCGCCCGCTCCAGGCTCTGGCCACCCACCCCTGTCGCGTCCCTCTGAATGTTTGGTGACTGTCATTAGTAGCTAGTAGCACTTCTGCAATAAGCACTGGGTCTTAACCCCAGTGTCCCACTTAGTGGTTGGGTGACCTCAGGTGAGAAATGTCACCTTTTTGAACCTTGATTTCTTTGTGTGTAAACTTGGGAAGGGGTGGGGCTGTGGGAGGAGCACACCCAGGTTCCCTGGTTTATTGGCAGCCCCCCCAACCCAGGTCTGTGTTGCGGGGAGGGGGGGTCAGGGGCTGGTCCCTGAGACACACAGGTGGGAGGAAGTGCTGGGTATCCTAGTCTTTAAATAAGTGCTGGGGCGCCTGGGTGGCACAGCGGTTAAGCGTCTGCCTTCGGCTCAGGGCGTGATCCCGGCGTTATGGGATCGAGCCCCACGTCAGGCTTCTCTACTATGAGCCTGCTTCTTCCTCTCCCACTCCCCCTGCTTGTGTTCCCTCTCTCGCTGGCTGTCTCTATCTCTGTCAAATAAATAAATAAAATCTTAAAAAAAAAAATCCTTTAAATAAGTGCTGACTTTGATACAGTACACCCTGCTTGTCCCAGTCCCACCCCCGGAGAGTCCATGTGTCGTCAGCCAAAGTTCAGGGCATCTGGATTCCTGGGCTCTTCTGCGGACCCAGGCACCAAGAGTATGCCCCCGCATGAGCCCGCCTTGAATTTCTCTGCCTCCAGGATTCTTTCCTCCAGGGATCACTTCATGACTGGGGTAGTGTTCTCCAAACATATTCCTGAAAAAAAAAACAAAGCTCTGTGCTTGGTCCTTTTGACTTTCTGGAAGGGTATTACTAGCTGTTTCTTTCTTTTTTTTTTTTTTTAGATTTATTTTTTATTTATTTGACAGAGAGAGAGAGACAGCCAGCGAGAGCGGGAACACAAGCAGGGGGAGTGGGAGAGGAAGAAGCAGGCTCCCAGCAGAAGAGCCTGACGTGGGGCTCGATCCCAGAACTCCGGGATCACGCCCTGAGCTGAAGGCAGATGCTTAACGACTGAGCCACCCAGGCGCCCCTATTACTAGCTGTTTTTGATGCTTTAGTTTAGAGATGTTTCTGCCCAACATGGAGGCCTGGCTCCTTCTGCACATAAGCAGTTGCAAGTGAGTGTCACATAGCTTAGGGCTCCTCGTGGAGCCGCTGACTTTCAGTAGGAGGCCTGTTTGCGAAGGGGCGCTGCGTAACCGCGGGCAGCGAGTGCTGTAGGAAGCGATGGGCGTCATATTCTTTGGTTTCTTGCTGCAGAATCGACCATTCTGGGAGGTCATGGGAAGGGGTCCTCTACACGTTTCCTTTGAAAAAAAGTCAAGACATACCCTATATTTGATAGAACTCAATATCCAGCACCTACAAACTAGATTGCAGTCTTTACTTTTACTTTATACACATTCAATTTTTAAAAATTGGGTAAGAACACATCCCTTTTTTTTTTTTTAAGATTTTTTTTTTTTTAATTTATTCGACAGAGATAGAGACAGCCAGCAAGACAGGGAACACAAGCAGGGGGAGTGGGAGAGGAAGAAGCAGGCTCATAGCGGAGGAGCCTGATGTGGGGCTCGATCCCACAACACCGGGATCACGCCCTAAGCCGAAGGCAGACGCTTAACCGCTGTGCCACCCAGGCGTCCCAGAACACATCCCTTTTTAAACTGAAAAGCATGACCATGTACAGTCCCCCTTTTTCAGGCTAATCACTGTGAACAGTTTTCCTGTGCTTAGAAAAAGAATGGAAAGAAGGATGCATACCAATATTGAGATGATCTTTTTATATAATTATTTTTTGCAGTTTGTTTCTCCTTTCTCTCTCAACGCTATGTCCTAAATAAATGTATCTGATATATTTAACTTCTTCTTAGATTCTGTTGTCTGCTTCCTGGATCCACATTGCTTACTACACTTCAGCGACCAGCAGATTCTGTTTGGACTCATGCAGTTCTGCTGCCTGGGGCTTCCCTCAGCTGCCGCCAGCTAACTACATGCCCAGAATTTCTGGCTCCTCTTGTCACTTCTGGTATCTTGAGTGGCTGCAGAGGGGTTTGGATAGTGCTGTGAGTCTATACAGAGGCATCGACTTCTCGCTTGATGGCTTTTGACCAATTGGGAGCGGAAGACGGAAGAATAGGATAGATTTGCTCTCCTTCCTCTCCTGCTCTGAGAAGTGCTGTCTCTGTCCTGCCTGTCCCAGAAGCAGGAGATCTCATGTCAGATCACCTGCCCTGTCACTTCAGGGCTCGGGAGACAACGCCCAGAGAAGTGATGTCTCACCTTTTTTTTTTTTTTTAATAATTTTTTATTATGTTAGTCACCATACAGTATATCCTTAGTTTTTGATGTAGTGTTCCATGATTCATTATTTGCGTATAACACGCAGTGCACCATGCAGTATGTGCCCTCCTTAATACCCATCTCACCTTGCACCCTTCCCGTTCTCTGCTGTCTCTGATCCTGGAGCAAGATGGGACCACAAGGTGGCAGGGTCACACACAGCTTTATGTGGGCGATGCTTTGATAGGTTTACTTGCGGTGAAGTCCCTCAGGGGGTGAGACCTTTCAGAGCTAGGTGGTGTGGCCAGCGCCCAGAAGCTGGGGAGGGGCTTGGGGGAGGGGGATCCCACGTCTGAGTGATGTGGCTCAGCAGCCTGCTGGGGAGTCTCTGGGTCTGTGGTTCCAAGGGCAACGGCAGCTTGGGGTCTTTATAGGCCTGGGGTTTGTCTCGTCTTGGCTAGCAGACGTTGGGCACGGTTTTGTGGGGTATACAAAGCAGACAGACTCTATATGGCTGAAAATGTGCTTATTTGGTTTACCTTTAAAACCACTGGATATGTAAAATTTTGAGTTTAGTTGCTGGCAGGCTTTCCAGCAAATGGGTCTCAGACTGAAGTAAGCACACTAGGGGCCAATATACAGAGGCCGTCTTTGGCAAGTAACACCCCCCTCCCATTGCTTCCCATCCTTTGCCATCTGTGGGAGGTTTGAGGAACTTTGGGGCTGAACCTGGCACCAGATATGGCCACCAGATGGCAGTATCACACCCAGCTTTAATCCTCCATGCTTCCATAGGTTCACCCATTATAGAGCAGCTTCACATTCCAAAGAGCGGAGGTTTGGGGTGACGCGGAGCCTTCAGGCACTGCAGATCATGCCATGTTTGATAAACGCAGCACACCTCTTACCTGTGAGGGTCAGGCAGAGACATAGGCTCTTGTCAGGGATCCCCACTTCAGTTTGTGGCTTTACCTCTGCAAGAGGCAATACTGAGGTTCTCCTGTGAGGTCCGAGTGGGCAGTGAGTCCATGATTTTTTTCTGGTCCGTGGTCACCACCCATAAAATATAAATATGGTACTGTTTTAACATATTTGAAATGAAAATGTATAGTATCTTTTTTATTTTGATTAGGGAGAAGCCTTTTTAAACAAAAACCAGAAATGACCACCAGAAAAGAATGATACATCTAATTATTTTAATGTTAAGAATTTTTTAAAGATTAATGTATTTGAGAGAGAGAGAGTGCACGCATCAGCACACACGTATGCGCATGTGGGGGGAGAGGAAGAGGGAGAAGAGAGACTCAGGCAGCCTCCCCCACTGAGGGCTGAGCCTGATGTGGGGCTTGATCCTGAGTTCATGACCTGAGTCGAAACCAAGGGCTGGATGCTTAACTGACTGAGCCACCCAGGTGCCTTTAAAATGAAGAATTTCTATTCATGAAAAGACAGTATAAATATTTTTAAAAATCACAAGCTGAGAGAAGATATTTGGAACACACATAATGAATAAAGTATTAATATCAAAATATGTTTAAAATTTCTGCAGAACAATAAAAAGATAAAATAGAAAAATGGGCAAAAGGTGGGGACATTTTACTGTAAAGGGAAAAAGAAGTGGCCAATAAACATGTGAAGACGTATTCCATTACATTATCGATCAGATTGGCAAAATTAGGGAACCTGATCATATTAAGTGGTAGAAAGGATATGAGCCAAGAACTTGTCTTGCTCACTACTGGTAGAACATTATCTGGCACAATTGCTTTAGGAAAACAACATTCATGTTTTCTTGTAATTTGAACATTTGCATACCCTGTGATCGATCAGAGGCCATCCTCTTCCTAGATATATACTCAAGAAAAATTCTTTGACATGTGCACCAGGAGAAAATGTTTACAGCAGCACTATTCCTAATATGAAAAAACTGGAAGCAATCCAAATTCCCATTGAATTCCCATTGACAAGAGACTAGATTATATCTTGACCTTAAGAGAGAAAATTCATACTGCAAGATACGGTTTTAGAATGAGGATCTGTGCTGGGTGTGGGTGCAGATCACCATGTGTTGGAGGGATGCTTGAGCTGTCAGCTGTCAACACCTCGAAACACCGTCAGTAAAATGTGTTGAACCAGAAGAGTGAAGTTTATTAAATTTATGGCAGAGGGAGCACCACCTTGACAGTCTTAGTATGGTCTCAGAAGGAGAAAGTCAAGGGAGGATATTTGTAGGGTTTTAGCACCCAGGCTGGCAGACTTTAAGGTGGGTCTATGTGATGGTTAATTTTATGTGTGAACTTTACTGGCCAGAGGGTATCCAAATTAAACACTATTTCTATGTGTGTCTGTGAGGGTGTTTCCAGGTGAGATTAGCATTTTTTAGGAGTGAGGGGCAGAAGGAGAGGGAGAGAGAATCTCAAGCAGACTGTCCACTGAGTGTGGAGCCCAGTGCAGTTGCAGGGCTGGATGTGGTGCTCAGTCTCATGACCCTGAGATCATGACCTGAGCAAAAATCAGGAGTCACATGTTTAACCGTTTAACAGACTGAGCCACTCAGGCACCCTGAGATTAGCATTTGAAATAGTGAGCTCAGCAAAGTAGGGGAGTGCCCTCTCTTCAATCTGTTCTGCTGGGGGCCTGAATATAACAAAAGGTAGAGGAAGGAGGAATTTGGCCTTTTTTTATTTGCCTCATTGATTGAGGTGGGACATCTTATCTCATTTTTTCCAGCCCTTGGACTGGGATTTATACCATGAGCTCCTCTGGTTCTTTGGTTTTTGGATTGGGACTTAACTACACCAGTGGCTTTCCTGGGTCTCCAGTGTTTAGGCAGCAGATCATGGGACTCCGTAATCACGTGAGCCAACTTCTCGTAAGTTTTACTTCTATCTCTCCATCTATTTATTTATTTGTCATCGTCATCTATCTGTCATCTCCTACTGGGTCTGTTTCTCTGGAGAACCCTGACTCATACAGCTCATTATACAGGATACTGATTGGTAATGGGACAAGTTTATATCATAATAGCTTTAGATTGGTGGGCACAGAGAGGTGAAGGTCTTAAAGAGAGTATGAATGGGCAAGCTGTAAGTCGTGAGAAGTCAGTTTTTATAGTTGGTTTACAGAGCTATCTTCCTGGGGCAGTGATTCCTTGGAACAAGCAGCTGAGATATTTTTGCTTGATGCTAACATATTGTTTAGCAGAGAATGAGAAAATATGTTTGTTCCAAAATGTTTAGCCCAGAAAGAGTAAAACATGTTTATTCTCAGAATTGTTTGGCACAGCAATAAAGTATGTTGGTTTCAGTTCTTTCTCTTCCCCCTTTGATAGTTTTTCAGCCTAGCTAGAGGATAGACCATTGTCTTCTGGGGACGTGATCAATCTTGATCTGTACCACTGTTTGCTGTGTCATGGCTACAGGTAGAGTATCTCATGGGAGGCGTTCCAGCCTTTGTAAGTGTCAGGGGTCCTTGTGCTTTTCGTTAGAAGATAACTTGTTGGATCCTTTGATTGGCTAGTGGCTGTATAGCAGCACTAAAAACTGGAGACCACACACTTGAGCACTACAGTGCAAACAAAGACGATGAGAAGGAGTATGGTCAGAGTGTGTAGTCCAGATCAAAGCCCAATGGAACAATATACCCAGGTGAAACAAAAAGAAGATCTCATCGCTAGTCTGAAGAGCTACATGAGAATATTTGTTAAATTGCCTCATTTCATGATATCTTTCTTTTCCAGAACTTTTTGTTGTATTAAAAAAATCCAAGAGAGGGGTGCCTGGGTGGCACAGCGGTTAAGCGTCTGCCTTCGGCTCAGGGCATGATCCCGGCGTTATGGGATTGAGCCCCACATCAGGCTCCTCCGCTATGAGCCTGCTTCTTCCTCTCCCACTCCCCCTGCTTTTGTTCCCTCTCTCGCTGGCTGTCTCTATCTCTGTTGAATAAATAAATAAAATCTTAAAAAAAAAAATCCAAGAGAGGGGCGCCTAGGTGGCTCAGTCGGTTAAGTGTCTGACTCTTGGTTTCTGCTCAGGCCATGATCTCAGGGTCGTGAGATAAAGCCCCAGGTCGGGCTCCACACTCAGTGCGGAGTCTGCTTGTCCCTCTCCCCCTTCTTCCCTCCTCCCAACTCTCTCTTTACTCTCTCGAATGAATAAATAAAAAATCTTTAAAAACTCCAAGAGAGATCTGTAGATATGTAAGTGAAATATTTTTCTCATAAGTAAGTCTAAGTTCCACCTTGAGAGGCCAGTCATTTCTGAACAGCTCTTTTTTGAACTACTACCTGTGCAGTTTCATAGAACTCCTCTCAAGTCAGGACTATCCTGAAGACATAAGTCAATGTACAGAGAAAACAGATTCCTATATAATTTATGGGTCATAGCCAATAGATTTTTGTGCTACAAATCCCAAACCAGTCATTAGGGACAATCTGGTGATATGTTCCAGCCACAACATAACTGGTGATATGCTACCGTCTTATAGCATGATAAAATTTGAAACCACTCATCAAGTGTTGTTCTGTGCCAGGTGATGGTCATTTTAGAATAAAGATCAAGCAAAATAGATTTCAAGCAGAAAAGCATAGTTTTGAGCCTATGGAGGGCACCTCCCCTTTCTTACAAGGTCTGTAAAAGTGAGATAGCTTCAAAATATACAGCGACTGTTCTTGCTCTTTTACAGACTTTCTATTTGTAAAAGTTCTATTACAAAGGCATCTCCTATGAAAAGCACTTGAGTGCTGCTTCTGGGGAGACAGAAAAGCTCTCCTTTTATGTACAGTATTACAGAGGATTTTAGATTTCTGTCTGGCTGTCCTGTTGTGTTGCTTGCAGTCTTAAAAATACTTAATAGTTGAGTCCAATTACCAAGGAATCCGACTGCCCTATTAGAAGAAAATGGTATCAAAGGAAGACGGTAGCACAGAAAGAAAAGTGAATATAAACCAACTGGTTCATGTGTTTGTATATTTTGGCTACATCATTAATAAATTATATTTCTGTGTTGGACTCATACCAAAGTGTGGCTAAAGATGCAAAATTATATGTTAACGATAAAGATCTTACAAGCACCCGAGTTAATAGACAAAAAGTGTCACTTAACCATCTCCAGAACCTTACAGTACATAAAGACTAAAGAAAATAATAAACAAAAGCATGCAGATCAAAGCCTGAGAATCTGTGGCTCCAGCTATCTGAATCTTGTTCTGTGGGTCTTGGGTTGAATCTGTCTACTGCAAGCAGATGTCTACTTGATCTGAAAATCTTTGAGAGAAAGACTCAGTGGTTATCTACTTTTAGAGAATTTCAAATAGTCTTCAGCTTGAGGTCTGTATACAGGGCAGATTTTCAATGATTGGAAAATGTGTTTTTTTTTTCCCACTGGGGTGGGGGGGAGGGAGGCAAGTGTATATTCAAGGATCAAACCCTTGAGATTTTCCTGCTGCGCTACTTAACAGTATCTGATACGATCATATCTGTAAGGTTTTGAGGGTCATCTCTCTCAGATGTCTCTTAAGAAAATCAATTTCCCATGTTTTACATTATGCAGGCCTTGTTTAGGAGGATGGTGAGCCCTTAAAGGGTGCTCATGTGCATGAATGGTAAGACTGGATTTATTGTGGGAGTTTTTTGCAGTATTTGTCCAAGTTTGCTTGCCAGAGAGAACAATCTAGAATCAGAGATAAAATTACTACAGGAATGGGCTGACCTGCTACTAACCCATTCAGAGGTGGCATTGGGCCCCAGAAAGAGTTGACTGCATTGTCATTAAAGTCAAAGGTAACAGCTAGGTTATAGAAGTTCATGTGTCTCTGAAAACGATGCTAACTTTAGCCTAAGACTACTACTGTTATTTCTATATTTTCTTGAGTTAGAGGGCGAGATGGGCAGTGAAATTTCTGCATAAGTGGTAAGGCTTTGCAAAACTTTTCTAGTGATGGGGACACACATTTTAATGTGATTTCATAAGCATAACCCCAAACTGAAAGCAAAGAATCAAATAATATTTCTACTACTATAAGAGCTATATATTTTTGGCAAGAAAAAGCTTCAAACCATCCTAAGAATAAGCAAACAATGATCAGGAAATGTTAAAAAGATCTACAAAGAACTTCTCAAACTCAATACACGAGAAACAAATAAATCAAAAAATGGGCAGAAGATATGAACAGACACTTTTCCAATGAAGACATACAAATGGCTAACAGACACATGAAAAAATGTTCAAAATCATTAGCCATCAGGGAAATTCAAATCAAAACCACACTAAGATACCACCTTACGCCAGTTAGAATAGCAAAAATAGACAAGGCAAGAAACAAAAATTGTTGGAGAGGATGTGGAGAAAGGGGATCCCTCCTACATTGTTGGTGGGAATGCAAGTTGGTACAGCCACTCTGGAAAACAGTGTGGAGGTCCCTTAAAAAGTTAAAAATTGAGCTTCCCTATGACCCAGCCATTGCACTACTGGGTGTTTACCCCAAAGATACAGACGTAGTGAAGAGGAGGGCCATATGCACCCCAATGTTCATAACAGCATTGTCCACAATAGCCAAAGCGTGGAAGGAACCGAGATGCCCTTCAACAGATGACTGGATTAAGAAGTTGTGGTCCATATATACAATGGAATATTACTCAGCTATCAGAAAGAACGAATTCTCAACATTTGGTGCAACATGGACGGCACTGGAGGAGATAGTGCTAAGTGAAATAAGTCAAGCAGAGAAAGACAGTTATCATATGATTTCTCTCATCTATGAAACATAAGAACTAGGAAGATCGGTAGGGGAAGAAAGGGATAAAGAAAGGGGGGGTAATCAGAAGGGGGAATGAAGCATGAGAGACTATGGACTATGAGAAACAAACTGAGGGCCTCAGAGGGGAGGGGGGGTGGGGGAATGGGATAGACTGGTGATGGGTAGTAAGGAGGGCACGTATTGCATGGTGCACTGGGTGTTATACGCAACTAATGAATCATCGAACTTTACATCGGAAACCGGGGATGTACTGTATGGTGACTAACATAATATAATAAGAAAACATTAAAAAAAAAAAGCCACTGTGGAAGGTGGTTGAATGGAAGGCATTCACACATGTCCAAAGAGATCCTGAGGCTTGGGCTCTTATCCCCGCCCCTCTCTTTATAGATTTACCAGGATAAGGCTGGTGATAAGTGAAATGTGCACTATGGATAGCCAGCAGTATTGGTTGAGTACAGTGGCCCATTTGTCCTTGCTGTGATTTCATGTAAGTTAAGCCAGTTACTTAAATAAACAAGATCAAATAGCAATAATAAGCATTAGAGAGGGAGGAAGGGATAATACTCCAGAGTTATCTAAATTGTCCAGTTATCAGCAAAAAACAATTGGACATACAAAAAAAAAGGAGTGTATCACTCATACACAGGAGAAAGAAAACAACAGGCAACAGAAACTACCTGTGAGAGGAAGCAGATGTCAGATTAACAGATCAGGATTTTAAAGTAGCCATTATAGACACAGAGACTAAGGGCAATCATGCTTAAAGAAATACAGGAAGATATGATGACAAGGTCTAATCAAAATGAGACTGTCAACAGACAGAAATCATAAAAGAGAACCAAATGGAACTTTGGGAGTTGAAAATACAATAACTGAAATGAAGAATTCATTAGATGTGCTCAACAGTGTGTTTGAATTGGCAGAAGGAAGAATTACCAAACTCGAAAATAGTTTGACAGTGATTATATAATCTGAAGGAAAGACAAAACAAAAAAAGAACCTCAGGAAAATGAGGAACATATTTAAGTGCACCAACATATGCATAATGGGAATACCTAAAGGAGGGGAGCAAGAAGTTGGAGCAGAAAAATATTCAGAGAAGGAATAGCTGAAAATTTCCCAAATTCAATGAAAAACATAAATGTATACATCCAAGAAGCTTAACAAACTCCAAGTAGGAAAAACTAAAAGAAATCTATATCTCAAGATACCATAGACAACTGTCAAAAGCCAAATAAAAAGAAAATTTTGAAAACAAGAGAAAAATGTCTGGTTACACACACACACACGCACACACACACACACACACACACACGGGATCCCCAGTAAGATTAACCACTAAGAAAGTAATTCGAACAACATAGGGAGAAATCACTGAGGAATTAAAGCGGTACACTAGAATATACTCACTATATGCAAAAGAAATCAGTGAAAGAGCATAGGAACACAAAAGATATGAGATATATAAAAAAAGTAAAATGACATGTTAATCCAACTATATCAATAATATTATTAAATGTAAATAAATCCAATCAAAAGAAAGATTACCATACTGGATATAAAAACAAGATTCAACTATATCCTGTCTACAAGAGACATACTTTTTAAAAAAAGATTTATTTATTTAAGTAATCTCTATACCCCATGTGGGGCTTGAACTCATGACCCTGAGATCAAGAATCATATGCTCTTCTGACTGAGCCAGGCAGGTACCCCAGGAGCCACACTTTTTTTTTTTTTAAAGATTTTATTTATTCGACAGAGATAGAGACAGCCAGTGAGAGAGGGAACACAAGCAGGGGGAGTGGGAGAGGAAGCAGCAGGCTCATAGCGGAAGAGCCTGATGTGGGGCTCGATCCCACAACACCGGGAACACGCCCTGAGCCGAAGGCAGACGCTCAACCGCTGTGCCACCCAGGCGCCCCAGGAGCCACACTTTTGATTCAAAAAGTAAAGGATGAAAAAAGATACATCATGCAAACAGCAATGATAAGAAACCTAGAGTGGCTATACCAATATCAGATAAATAGGCTTTAAAATGTGTTACTAGAGATAAGAGGGACATTTAATAACAATAAATGGATCAGTGTATTAAGAAGATCGTGATGGGCATGGAGGAGGGCACATGATGTAATGAGCAGGGGGTGTTATATGCAACTGATGAATCACTGACCTCTTATCTCTGAGACTAATACACTCTATGTTAATTGAATTTAAATAAAAAAGAAGATATAACAATTATAAACACATATACATGTAACAACAGAGACCCAAAATATAAAAAGCAAAAACTGACAGAAACAAAGGGAAAAATAGTTCAACAGTAATAGTTTGAGACTTCAATACCTAGCTTTCAGTAAAGGATAGAACAATTTGGCAGAAGATCAAAAAGGAAAAAAAAAAGGCTTGAACAACGTTATGAACGAATAAGACCTGGCAGATATCTAGAAAATACTTGACCAAGCAATTTTAAAATAGACATTCCTCTCAAGTGCACATGAAATGTTCCCTTTCCTACGCAGGATGTACCATATGTTTGTCCATAATATAAACCCTAATACATTTAAAAGGACAGAAATTATACAAAGTATGTCCCGGACACAGTGAAGTGAGATTAGAAGTCAATAACTGAAAGAAATCTGGAAAATTGACATGTAGATAGAAATTGAAAGCCACAGTCCTAAGAACCCGTGAGTCAAGAAAGACGTCACCTGGAAGTTAGGAAATACTTTTAAGTGAATGAAACAGTTGTCAAGTCCTATATCAAAAAATAAGAAAGCTTTCAAATTAATCATCCAGGTTTCCAACTTAAGGCACTTATAAAAAAAGCAGACTAAACCTAAGCAAAGGGAAGGAAGGAAATCATAACAATTAGAGTGGACATTAATAAAATAGAGAAAAACGGAGAACATCCACTAAAGTGACATTGGGTTTTTTGAAAAGACCAACAAAACCAACAGATCTTCAGTTAAATTAGAAAAAGAGAGAGAGGATTCAAATTAGTAAAATCAGGTATAAAGAGGGAGCATTACTGTGGACCTTACAGAATTTTTTTTAAATGACGGGGGTATAGAATGAATAATTAATCATATGCTGATGGATTAGCTGACTTAGATGAAATAGAAGAGATTCTGGAAAGGCATAAACTGCCCAAATGGACTACTCAGAAGAATTAAAAAATCTGAAAAGACTTATCACAAGTAAAAATTTTAGAACAAATTATTAATGAAAAACTTTTCCCCAAGAGAAGTCCAGTCCCAGAATTCTACAAGACACTTGCAAAATTAATGCCAATTCTTTACAAACTCTTCCAGAGGATAGAAGAGGAAGGAACACTCCCCAGCTCATTTTACGGGGCCAGGATTACCCTGATGTGAAAACCAGACAAAGGTAACACAGGGAAAGAAAGCTACAGACCAGCACCTTTTATGAATATAGGCCAGTGTAAGTGACCCAAATCACCTGTCGAAGTTTCTCTGTAAGACCGCACCAGCCTTGGAGCCAGCAGCTCCGTGCTGATGTTCTTCTCCATGAGTTTCCTCTTATAGGCTTAAAGTAGAAAGTGACAACAGAGAGCAAACAGAAGAGCAGAAGAAGAAGACACATGTCTACCAAAGATAAGAGTTTTCAGATTTGATCAGATGATCAAAGAATTCCTAAAAAGAGCTACTCATCCCTGGGGAAATGAAGCAAACTTGGCATTTGGGAGCTTGACAAAAAGAAATCCTAGCTCAGAACCCTGTGTGTGCGGCTCTGGGAGCCTCAGAGTAGAGATCGTAGAACCACAGCAGCAAGAAGGTCTTGGTTGGATCTTGGCAAAATCTCCAGGATCACCAACTGTCAGTTTCCCGAAAGGACTACCATAGTATGTGTTGAACAAGCAAAATGAAATTTATGAAACTTACTGGAGTAAGGGAGAACACTTATCTTTTTTTTTTTTAAAGATTTTATTTATTTGTCAGAGAGCACAAGCAGGGGGAGCAGCAGGTGGAGGGAGAAGCAGACCCCCCACTGAGCAGGGAGCCCAATGTGGGACTCGATCCCAGGACCCTGAGATCATGACCTGAGCTGAAGGCAGACGCTTAACCGACTGAGCCACCCGGATGTCCCAACAGGGTCTTACTAAAAGAAGAGAGAAGCCGGGGGAGGGTGGGAGCCTGGGTGAGTGATTTAAGGAGGATCTTGCAAGGAGGGCACCTGTTTGGTTTGGACGGAGTCTCTTTGGATAGGTAGGCACGGTAAGATGAATTCCCGAAGTGAATATTGATTAGCAAGTTAGTTGGTTTTAACTTGTTAGTTTTAGCAAGTAAGCTCTCTAGGTGGTTCAGTGTCTTAGCTATTTTTCAAAAACATCCATGCTTCTGGAAGATGAGTGATTTTTTGCTTCATCCAAGTATTGCTCATCATAGAATGAAAACATGCCTTTTCCCAGAATTGTTTAGATTGCAATCATTCTTTGAGAATGATAACAGTGTTTAACAGATCAGACTGAGAGAAGATGAACTTCTACGTTGTGGAAAATAAAGAAGACCCAAATGAGAACGAACAGAGGCTATTTATTCAGAGCTTGGTACAGCAAAGGTCAGCCATCATCACCTGTTTGCTTGAGACTCACAGGCAGGCAGGAGAGAAAGTTTTACAGTAAAAAAAAGAAGGTATGCTCTGATTGGAGGCTGTTGGCCCAGGAAAGCTGGAGGTTGGCTAACTAGAGACATGACATTTTATTTCATTAGTTTGGGGGCATATTGGGCTTTCTTTGATGGCCCAGAGTTGGAAACGAGGCAGAAAACAGGGAGGTTGGCAGTTTCTGACCAGTCCTGACCATCTGGCCCAGTGACTGCACGGCTGCGATTTGGCTTCTCAGCCTGGTTACTGCAGAGGCTAGGGGTCAGAGTTCCGATGTCATACGTGGTCTGGCCATTGTCTGTTTGTATCTTCAGTTTTATAACATGGACAGGAAAGAATCCTGGCCTCAGTTCTCAGTTGCAAATGGCCCCAAAACATACAGGTGTGATGAAAACCATGTTTTTAAATGATCAAACTAGAAATGGTCTGAGAGCTCTGAATCTCTGAGAATGATCACAGCATTTGACAAGTCCAACTGAGAGAAGATGAACTTTAGAGCCAAATTTCTTTAAAAGTTTTTGGAATTTTTTTTCATATGAAAGAGAGAAGGAGGTGAGCGTGTAAGTTTAATTATGTATGAATGGGGGACTAATGATTTTCAGGTGGTGTTAGGTTGGCCGGCTTCAAATAAAGAGGTTGTCTTCGAGATCGCTTTGGAGTCCCAGATGGAAGTGCACCCCAGGGAGTAATGCCAGTGTAGGTAAGCAACCTCGCACAGGTGTTTTCCGATGACCCCCTGAGCCACAGCGCTGATTTCTCCCTGGTACTGTTGTCCTTCACCATAGACCGCCGTGTTACTATACCACTTCCCCTTTTCTGCTTATTCTTCCTAAGTTAACATGCAGTTAGGCCACTCATTCATCAAGCAGGTTCTCAGAAGGTTAGCGAGTCTGTCCTTTTACTCTCTCGAAATATTTGAGAAGGTCAAGTTCCCGTTCTGGAATATAGAAATGTCAGGAACAGATCCGGATTTTTAACTGATCTCCAACTCACTCATAAAGAAATGAAATCTTTCTTCACATACTCCTGGGTCATCATCACTGATCATTAGAAAAATATCCGAAGTCTTATCTCCACATTGAATCATCTGAGCACCCTGGGATGGTCTCGGCATCCTTACTGCATACTAAAACCATCACTTGATATCCGGGGAACTAGTTTCTTGTTTCTGGTCTGGTCTCGTTCTCTCTCTTTGTTGCTTGGGTTGTCCCCATCCTCAGGGCTGTGCTGTGCCGGCTCACAGAAGGCTTCAGGCTATGTTTGCAGAAGACACTGAGTACCGTGAGGTTTCCACGATTCTGGTGCGTACCTTGTCTTGTACTGCTGGGTGTCCCCGTGTCCCCGTGGGCTTTCTGAATCTCCAGGGGAACCTTGCCACGAGCTGCGGCCCCTCCTCAGTTCAGCTTGGCCCTGTTTGGAAGAGGCAGCCCCTCAGCTGTTCTGTTCCGAGGCGTGTTACTTGGCAGGACTCTGTGAATAGGGTGGGCACGTAGCTGAGACCACTGTGCGTCTTCCAGTCTGCGGTGTGTGCGTGTGGCTGCTTTTCATCTGTTTTTCATCCGGTTTTATACAAATGAGGGAGCCTTTCTTTCTCTGATGAAATGGAGCCTCCTTCGCTGTGTTCTTAAGCTTCCGTCACCTTTTCTAGGTTGTCAGATGGCACGTACTTCCCACAACAGTATTAATGCCTTTGCAGAAACAGAATCTCTTCCAAAACACATCACCATTTGGATCACATCTGACAGGGAGCTCTGTTGTTAGAAGTTAACATCGGTTTATTTTTCAGGATAATACCTCTTTGAAGAGTGTGATAGTTGGATTAGGGTGGAAAAGAAAATATTTCATCAAGTTGCTGCATTTCTGTTTTCCACTTTATTATTGAAACGCTTTACATTTCAGCTCAGAGTTTTCTTTATGACATAAAATGACAATAATTAATAATGGTGATAATAAACTTATAACACAACAACTACCAGCACACGTTCACGTGGCCCCTTCACCTTCTTGGGGTCACTTTATAGGAGTCAATTACTTTGACCCTTTTCTTCTGAGGAAGGAAAAGTTGGAGGGGTTGAGGCATTTGGAGGTGAGGAACCCAAGGCCCAAGCAGGCTAAGTGACTGTCTCAAGGTCAATCACTAAGATCTCAAATCATGGTTGCTCCAACATTCAGACATCGAATATCCTCCATCAGAAAAACTAACCAAACTGCATCTTTGCCTCTTTTTTCCCAGCTGCTGTCTTTCCTGTTTTTTTCCTCAGTCTTTCTTTTTGAGGTAGATTCTTTGAAATAGTCGTCTGAATGACTCAGGAAACACACAGATTGAACATTATTCCCAGAGCAGACATTGTATTCTCTGTGTTTGGATGGGCATGCATTTCTGGAACAAGGTCTATCCTGATAACAAGGACCAGTAGATACTTTTACAATTCAGGTTTAGTGAGGTGCAAGTATGTACAGTAAAAATCACCTTTTCAGGTGTGCCAGCTCTGTGACTTTGACAAGTGCACACAGTTTGTAACCACCAGTGTAACCGAGTTATAAACCAACCATGAGGGCGTTACGCTAAGTGAGATCAGTACCGCAAACACGAACCCTGCATGGTATCACTTCTGTGTGGGGTCTTGCAAGGCTGAACTGAGTGGAGTAGTGGTGAGCCGCGGGTGGGGGAAACGGGGAGATGTTGGTCAAAGGGTGCAAAGTTCCAGTTACAAGATGAACGAGTTCTTGGGATCTAATGTACAGGGTGGCGATTATAGATAATAAAACTCTGTCATATCCTTACAAGTTGCTGAGAGAATAGAGCTTCGATGTTCTCATCACAGAAAGGGAAATGGTAATCATAGGAGGGCACAGAGGCCATCGGTTTGCTGTAGACAAATGTATCAAGTCAGCACACCGTACGCCTTGAACTTACACCATGTTGTATGTCAACTGTATCTCAGTAAAGCTGGGAAAAGTTTGAAAAGATGAGGGTTTAGAATTTTAACTGTCCTGAGTTGTTCTCCTTGTTTGTTTTTCTTCGGAGCCAGAGCTTATCACGCATTCAGGGTTTTCAGGTGGTATCAACCATTCGCTCTGGGTGACGCGCTTTGAGATGACCTGCTTCCCTTGCTTTGTAGTAAGGGATTTGAATCCCCTTTGACTCTTACATATTTTACCTCGAATATATTCTGTGGTAAATTAAAAGAAGTGCTTACCTGTGAGGTTTTGTTTTGAGCCACACTGCAGGTTATTATTGTGTTATGACTACAGCATTTGTTTTGTTCAAATAGAAAATCCACTTGGGCATTAATAAAAAAAGAAGAGCATGATAAATGTCATCTAAGAATCCGTATTATCGGCCTTGTGTGACTGCAAAACAACTTGCTTTCCTTTCACAACTCACTGCGTTCTTGCTACCACCTCGGCTGCTAGACGAACGCAGTCTTGCTATTTATTTTATAGGATTTTCATTGTGTCTTTACACATTTCTTAATATAATGATAAAGACCATAGTTAGTTTGAAACTATGTATAAGGTTATTTAACAGATGTAGTAAGTTTGAGACACTCGCGTCACACGGATACACTGAGTACGTTCCTCATCCAGATGCTGGGACACAATCCCGTTCGGCCAGCGGGACGGAGTTCCATTTCGACCATGGCGACCATGGCGGTGCGCGTCTCTTACCTTCTTGTGCCAGATTCCGCCCATATCTGCACTAATGCAAAGCAGGCGACCCAAGCAAGCAGTAAAGGTTTGACGACAGTGCAAGGATTTTACAAAGCCCCTAATAGTGGCAAGAATGTTCCCTGTAAAGTTTGTATATTTTGGCACTAGAGAAACCTTTTTAAAAATATAAACATTTAGGGGCACCTGGGTGGCTCAGTTGGTGAAGCGTCTGCCTTTAGCCAGGTCATGATCCTGGGGTCCTGGATCAAGACCTACATTGGGCCCCTGCTCAGCGGGGGGTCTGTTTCTCCCTCTGTCCCTCCCCCTGCTTGCGCTCTCTCTCTTTCTCTCTCTGTCAAATAAATAAAATAAAATAAATAAACATTTAGTGCAAATTAGTTTTAATCCTTCTGCTTTTGTTTTAGTGAACACTTCAGGAGTCAGGTTAAAATGACATTCTGCAGAATATTTCATTGTTTAGAAGATACTGCTAGTTCTTTCAACATGGTGATGAAGGCAAATGGTGCTGGACAAGATGAGCAGACGGAAGTTGGTTTTATTCCCATATGACTGAGAGTCATCGGGTGGGCGCAGGAGGGCATAGACGGGGTTTGGAAGCCCACTGAGACAAAGGGTGAGGGACTTTTTAAGAGCTGGGGTGAGGGTTGTAAGCCTTCTGTGTTTGCTCATCTGCTTTCCCCAAAGGACAAGTCAACTTCCTTCTGTCTTCCTGACAGGAGGTAACTCTGCAGCTTGGGGCAAGGTGCCTCCTATTTCCCACAGAGACCAGGGGTTTGGGTCCCCATCTTCCCAGACGATGACATTTCAAAGGGATGGCCCCTGGGTCCTCCGGGCCCCTGGGACATTCCTGGGTCGTAAAACCGGTAAGAGGCTTTTTTTTTTTTTTTTGCAAGTTTTCTGAAGTAAGTAAGAAAAGAGAGGTCAGGAAGAAACCTGTCTCACGTTCCGTTCAGCTGAAGGAACATGAAGGCCGTGTTGGTCCAGGCTGGTCCTCACTAGCACCTCTCACGTCAGCAGTGCAGGCACAGGACCTAGAACAGGAGGGAGTCAGGACATTGGTTTGGACCCTCTGCCTCTGGGGGAGGTTTCTTCCCCACTTCTTACCTAGCAGCTCTGCAGAGAACACGTCCTTCACCTCCTGTTGTTTTCATGTTGCTTTTTCTCACTGCTGTGATGACTGCCTGTGTTCACAGTCAGCTCCAGCCCTCCCTTCCTCCCTTCCACGCCCTGTTTGCGAATGCTGGCTCTGGAATCCGCAGGCCATCTTTCTGCTGACCACTGCCCGCGCGCCCCCAGAGGACCAGGGAGTGCCTGCAGTTGGGAAAGCAGGGGGAGCTGCAGCCTGGAGGGCGACGAAGGGCCTCACTCCCTCCATCTCTTCCTGGTGTGTCCACCGGCAGTGCTCTCTCACATGGTGACACGGGGGGACTATCCACCCCTCACTCCATCAGCAAAAACAAGAGGTACCCGGGCAAGGCCTGTCCTGGCATCTTGGAGACAGGCTTTCATGTTTCTTGTTGGGTTAACTCCAGATTTCAGCAGTTTCTCTGAGACTCTGCCTCTTCCATAGTTTGTGTGTAAAACATCCAAATAGATCAGAGGGTCGGTTTGTCAACTGGAGGAAGGATGAGGCCCATTGAGAGTGTTACTGGTCCAGAGCACTGCTCTTCCTGACCCCTCAGTCAGGAAACTGTGTGTTTCCACACTTCCAGCCTTGACCTGAGATTTTGTATATTGAGCTAAGTTCATTATAGTGTCCTTATATACCACAGAGATTTAACATGAAGTATGCAAGTGTTGGCAGCATTCTTCCCTTGGAGAAGCTCAACAGGCCAGTGTAACGTGTTAAGAACCCATAAAGGGGAGCACGTTTGCCGTCCTCAAACAACCACTGGGTGGACTGTAGAGTGACTGAAAATACGTCCTTCTGATTTATAGATTGTTGGTAGATAATTTCTGACCTCTCTATCCCTCCCTCTATTTCTGTTTGTCTCTCCTTGGAGACACTAGTCTATTCTGATCAGTTGACAGACAACGTAGCTTTGTTGTGTCTAAATTCTTGAAATACTAAATGAGAGTTAACATTTCTTTAATGGTTCACATAAGATATATCCTCCTCCATATTAAAATGTAGAAACTCAAGTATATTTCTGTGATCTGCTTTTGTTTCTTGTGGATCCAACTGAACCCTCGCCTGCACTGTAGCAGTATTCATAGTAGCCGAGGAGAGGAAGCAGCCAGACTGCCCGCGACAGATAAATGGATAGGAAACACACACACACACACTGGAATATTATTCAGCCTTAAAAAAAAGAAGAAGATCCTGCAATATGTGGTAACAGAGATGAAACTTAAGGACATTATGCTAAGTAAAACAAGCCAGTCACAGAGGAACAAATACTGCATGATTTCGCTTATCTGACATATCTAGAATAGTCAAACTCATAGAAGCAAAGAATAGAATGGAAGTTGCCAGGGGCTGAGTCGGGGGAGGAAACGGAGAATTGCTAATCAACGGGTATAAAATTTCAGTGATGCGAGATGAATACATTTAGAGTTGTGTCCTCTTTAAGTAATGGTTCCACAGAAATGTCTAGAATTTTTTTTTTTTAATCTGAGATCTGGTAATGCCTTTCTGACATCTACAAGGAGAGCTATGAGTTTGAGAGGGAAGGAAGTTGAAAATGAAAAATGCTATTTTCTCATCCTAAAACAGAATAGTTAGTTATGGGAGATCATTTCCTTGTGAAACATTTCTAAAATGGCACTAAACCAGGAGGGATGCATATAAAGTTTTAGAGCTAAAGTGGATGTCAATGACTAATCAATGGTTTTTAAATGGTAAAGGTCCCTTTGAATGAAAGGATAATCTCGTGTGTGGGAACCAGAGGTACTGAGCACCCAGTAGAATGATAGAGCTGTTCCGTACAGCGCACTCCAATATGGCGGCAGGAGCCGGGAGCCTCAAGTCAGACACACTTGATCTTGAAGCCTGGCTCTGCCTTTGGCAGCTGTAGGATCTCTGGTGAGTGACTTAACCTCTTGGGCCGCACTGTCTTCATCTGTGAAGCAAGGGTAATTACACCTATTCAGTTTGGTGTGAGGATGAGCGTTAATGTATGCAAATTCCCCAGTACCCTCTCTGACCTTTGGAGGTGGTTGATAAGTGGCCTTACATGAAGTAAACAACTCACCCCCAGCAAAATAGCCAAGAGGCTTCAAAATAAATACAGAAAATAATTTAGCATTTATATAAGAATTAACTAATAAAAGAGAACTTTCAAGAATAATTGTATCAGGAGACCTAAGCAGAAGAAAATTCACTGTAATTAGTGTTATTTTCATGGACACCAAGTAAGAGTCATGGATTTCTAACTCTTTAATAAAAAATGTAATATGACATAATCAAGAGAGTAGAAAAAAAATACTCTCAAATTTCGAAATGAGAAACAACCTTAAATCTTTATAAAGCAATTGAAAATCCAAATTAAGGAATAAGCAGTGGAGAAGGGCCCATAAAAACAAACCAAGTACTGGATTCAAAGTGAGTTTCTACACTAGAGATTTGAATCTCAGCCTACCAGAGGGGAAAAAAACAGAAATAGAGAATAAAAGTCCTTTCCACGCATCTATTAGCTTCTGTTTGCGTTTTCTTCCAAACGCCGTGAGATCTGGAGGGCAGTGATTTTAATTAAGTCTTACCATGTGCAAGACAATTCTTCTCTTAAAGAAGGTGGACTCTGGCACAAAGCAGCTCATCCATGTAAGCTGTTTGGTTAACCTAGTATTCTAAACTTAATCCTAAATCTTCTGAAAGGACTAAGATTTTATCTAAGTGACATTCTCTGTAGTACTCCAATGAGACAGAAACTATAGTTCTAATTCAAGGGACATACTTAACAAATTGGACATTGTGAAACACCTATAAATGTAAAGTTATTCTTTAAAAACATCTGGCATCGATAATCTCATTTTATTCTCATATCCATTCTATAGATGAGAGATCTAACAAAGCAGGTGTCACAGAGGTCGGTTCTATAATTTGGATTTCTGTTTAAATTCCAGCTTGCTCCAAACCAGTGCACTTTTCTGTAATGGATCTGGTCTTAGGGTTTCTTTGACTTTCTTTTTCTCCAGACACTGCTGTCTTCCTTTTCCTTCTCCCTGTCCACCCTCTAGGGGGGGTTGGGTCCTGTATCCTATTCGTTACCTGCTTAACTAAGGCCTTAACTAAGATGTCAGCTGGAAAAGGCCACAAGTGGTTTTGATTCTAAGATACATTTACATTTTTTGTCAGAATTCTTGAAGACAAGAATTCTTTAGTGTTTTTCGTTGAGGATGGTTAGTAGATCAGAGATTTGGGGGATTTCCTGAAAGGTGGGAAGAGACTGGCAGGTGAACAGAGCAGGGGAAGCTTCAGTGTGAATGAGCCGAGGAGAAATTATAGACATGGAGGGAATCCAGGCAAGGTATAAGCATGGGATCAAAGGTGTGCACAGGTGAGTGGGAGCGGAAACAATTCACATTGAAGAGTTGACCTTCTGCCTGCAGACCAGCGTGCCACTGGCCTGCTCTGAACATGCTGGGACCCTAGGCGAGCGTTTAGACCCAGGGCAAACCAGTCACAAGTCCCTGAAGACACAGAGTGTCCTCGTGGGGTCTGGTCCTTGAGGTTCCTGGAATGGGTGTTGGTGTCTAAGCGCAAAGTCTCCTCATTTGCCATTGACAGTAACTGAGGGCTTTAGAGGGGAGGGGGGTGGGGGATTGGGATAGGCTGGTGATGGGTATTAAGGAGGGCATGTATTGCATGGTCCACTGGGTGTTATATGCAAGTAATGAATCATGGAACTTTACATCAAAAACTTGGGATGTACTGCATGGTGACTAACATAACATAATAAAAAAATATTATTAAAAAAAAAAAGAAAGAAAGTAAGGCTGTCCTGATGGCCTGGTGCCCTGCAGTGGAGCCTGCTAAGCCTGCCTTGTAACCCACCTCATGTCCAACACACAAGCTCATAGTGGCTCGCTCATTAAGGCAGGAGGCTGCAGCAGTTGGACCCCCTGCAGTTACCTGTGCTCACTAACCAAATCGTTTGTTAATGTGAGTGCATAACTAAGGGTCGCCATGCATTTGTTTGCCTTGGGTTCTTTTGGGATGTTTATTTCACTCAAAGAGAACATTTAACTGCAGAAGAAATGGAACCCTTGGAGAATACTATTGAAAAAATGTTCTTAATGTTCTCTGGTGCCAGAATCTGTTTTGAAGAAATACTGCAGTCGGTACAAAGAGCATGCAGTGAACAAGGGGAAAGTGGGTAAACGGCTGAAATAAGCAATTCGGTGCAAGGGGTGAGAGAAAATGCTATGAGAGTCTTCTGGAGCATCGAGCAGAAAGGCAACGAGCTGGAAGGTACGACAGAGAAGTGGATGGCCAGAAGGATAGATTTATGGGACCGATTATATAAGGGGAGTTCAAGAAATAGAGGGAGGAGGTAAGAAATGATAGAAGAAAATTTCCGAGTTGAAAAAGATGGACACTTCAGTTGAAAGGGTCCAGGAATACTTACCAACAGGAGTGGAGAAGAATGTAGTAGCTGGACACATCCTCATTAAAGTGTAAGAAATCAGGCATAGAGAAGTTCCTGAAAACTTCAGAGAGGATAAAACCAAGTCAAAGAGCTTTTCTACGAAGAAGGAAAAGGACGATGTTAATATGAAGCCTCTTGTGAGCGGTGTGGGGAGAAAACAAGAGACAAGTGCTGCGAAGCCTGAGGGAAGTGATTTAAAACCTTTGCGTCTTTACCAGTCAAAATAGTCAGTGATAAGGTACAATGAAGTCCTTCCCCGTCATGTAAAATCTCAGAGCAATTTTTCTCATGTACTGTTTCTCAACAGTAAATGACTAAGAGCGAGCTCCAGCAACATGTGAGTGATTGAAAGGACTGTGACTCCCACAGGAGTGGGGCACAGAGCACCCCAGACTCAGGGGCACGGGGCTGGGAAGACGCAGGGCCAGACTGGGGTCGGGACGTAAGTGGCTCTGCAGGGAAGGTTTGTTTGTTTGTTTGTTTGTTTTTTATGATAATGTAGAATTGTTTATTGACATGTAAAGTTACTCATAATGTTAAATTAAAATCAAATTATAAAATAGATATAGCATGATCTCATTTTTATAAAAAGAATAGCTATGTATACAGATACCTTTTTTCCTTGTCTTTTTTTTTATTGTGTTACGTAAATCACCATACAGTACATCATTAGTTTTTGATGCAATGTTCCATGGTTCATTGTTTGTGTATAACACCCAGTGCTCCATGCAATACGTGCCCTCCTTATTACCCATCACTGGGCTAGCCCATCCCCCCACCGCCCTCCCCTCTGAAACCCTCAGTTTATTTCTCTGGAGTCTGCCCAAGGAAAGTTTAAAGACAGAAGCAAGGAGCGAGGTGAAGAAATTGCGGATCTTACGGAGGAGTGATGTCAGGACTACTTCTTGTACTTAAAATCTCCGGAAAAACTGTAATAGCTTTCCCAGGAAGTTATCACCCTGGTTGAAGCAAACTTAAATGTGGCCAGAGTTTGAGCAGGTCACAAGTGTAAGAAAAGCAAATTTGTTACCCCAGATTCTTGTAATAGTTCATTTTGGGTGGCGTTGTTCTAATGGTGTAGATGGCCCCCCCCCCATTCTCTGTAGGACAGCTGACCCTTGAACAGCATGGGTGGGTTGGAAATGCGTGGGTTCACTTACACGTGGGTTTGTTCCAGTAAATACAATACAGTACTGTAAGTATATTTTCTCTTCCTTCTGATTTTCTTAATAACATTTGCTTTTCTCTAGCTTACTTTATTGTAAGAATTCAGCATGTAATACACATAACATACAAAATAGGTGTTAATTGATTATGTTATTGGTGGGACTGCTGTCAACAGTGGGCTATTAGTAGTTAAGGTTTTGGGGGTCAAGAGTTACACTTGGATTTTCGACTGTGCGTGCGGGCGTGGTTGTTCAAGGGGTGACTGCACTCGGTGCTATGGTAGTCTTTGTATGGCCAGTGTTGGAAAGAATGCTGTTTTAATTTTTAAGTTTTAAACAATTTACAGAGGCAGCATGGAAGACAACATTTACATATTGTTCCATATCCCTAGTTATTAATCTTTATAATAGTAATTATATTTCTGTGCAGCGTTGGGAAGTAAAGTGAAGGAAGGAGCTAGAAGAAACTGTAGAGGCGTCGGGTTCCTTATTTCATGTAACAGAAAAGAGATAACCAAGTTGGGGGATTCAGAAGCATGTTCTAGAGTAATCAGTAGCAGAAGGAAGCAAAGATGACATTAGAAAGGACCCGGGGAAGGAAGAGCGGGAGAGAAGACCGCGAGCTGCCATCCCAGTAGGGAGGCAGTAGGCGTTGTTTAAAATGCATGAGTCAGAAATGTAGGACAAACACACCCTCGAGAGGCTGTAGAGAGAGACTTGCAGGCGGGCTCCTTGCATTCGAATACCCCTCCAGCCGCTCATTTCGGGCCTGCCTCCCAGGGTCGCCGTCAGGATGACGAGCGACCTGTGCTGCTTGTACACAAGGTCCGTGTGACGATATATGTTTACCATTCCCACGTAGCCTTGTAAAGATGAGGTGATCTGGGGGTGATCCCTGTCATGCCGAGTGGAAACCATCGGAGCAATTAGCTTTGGAACACAGAAGCCCGACGGCGCTGAGTGAGGTGGTGGGAGCGGAGGCAGAAGACACTGGTCCTTTAACGTTTGTCTAGGGTTTGAGTTTTCATCATATATGTGTAATAGTATTATTATTGCAACATGAACTATTTCCTTGGGTCTTGAGGACATTGGCGTATAATATTGTAGGTATTGGAGAGATTCGTGTTCACTGATACTGGGCATTTAGGAGCAGAGAGAACCCACTTACTTCATCTTGCAAGAAATACCTGGCACATAAGAACTAGGAAGATCGGTAGGGGAAGAAAGGGATAAAGAAAGGGGGGGTAATCAGAAGGGGGAATGAAGCATGAGAGACTATGGACTATGAGAAACAAACTGTGGGCTTCAGAGGGGAGGGGGGCGGGGGAATGGGATAGACCGGTGATGGGTAGTAAGGAGGGCACGTATTGCATGGTGCACTGGGTGTTATACGCAACTAATGAATCATCAAACTTTACATCAGAAACCAGGGACTGTACTGTATGGTGACTAACATAATATAATAAAAAAACATTAAAAAAAAAAAGAAATACCTGGCACAGCAGTGAAAAAAAAGAAGTATTTTGTTCTGAGACTGGAGAAATGACAGGACAAAGACAGAGGTGAAGGTGATGTGGTACCTGGTTCCCCCCCCCCCGCCAACAAATCAGGACTCTGGAGTATGGCACATTTTCTCTGTCACGTACTGAACATGGATAGTGTGGCTCTGGGCAGAAGTCCAAGTAAATGGCCATTCTGGTAGCTCAGGGCAATGTGGATGAGAGGCTGAAGCGGAGTTGTATTTCACAGCGTTTCAGAAAGACTGGAGCTCTTCACTGCCACTAACTGCAGAAAATAGAGAAGAGTGGTACTTCTCGGACAGGTGTTCACAGCTCCAGGGATACAGTTGTTCCTGAGCTGCTAATGCACCTTGCCATGTCCCCTCATTCTTTCCTTCACTCTTACTGATGTTTTGTGGGTCTGGACTTATTTTTCCTCTTAGATTACAGTCAGAGAGGTCAGAGGTCATACTTACGTTTTGTTAGGCCACAAGCATTTCATAATTTCCCAGTGGGATGGTTAAAGTCATACTTTAAAACTCCTGCACAATTGGGAAATTCCTTCCAGAAGATCCTCTTCCGCAGGGAAATATATTTCCTCCGACGTCAAATGAAGGGGTGGTGGGGCCTGCTGTTTGGGACCATGGGCCATCATCGAGGGGCAGGAAGAGTCAGTCACCAGCTGTCAGACTAGGAAAGGGGATTCCAGAGACGCAGTTGTAGAACATGACCAGAGCCCTCCAGGCTAGGGGTCATTGCGCGTTAGCATCAGAACAGCCCTCGGGCATATATGCTTATGGAAGTCAAGAAGTAAAGATTCTGTGTCATCGTATTTCCAGGGTAAGCCTCTCTTGCTTCCACATGTTTGTAACCAAATCCATTTTCCTCACCGGCTCCTTTGCCAAGTAGGACAATCACCTCACCTTCCCCCTGCCTCTGTGTGTGTGTGCATGTGCGTAAATATCTCTGACGATGGATCTTCTCAGGCCAGTGGTTTGAACACCTTCTTGAGGCACGATAGAGAAAAAGAGAATGAGTAGGGAGACTTGTGAACAGAAGGGAGAGAACTGGCTCCAGAAAGAGAAGGGCATTAAAATGTGACCCAGTGATCAGAGGCTTCATGGATTTCGCAAAGGCCAGACCCTGCCAACTTTTGTCTCCTGTATTGTTAACTTGTGTCTGAGTATTCTCTTTTTCTGCTCCTTCCCCCGTCCATCCTCATCCCCTTTCTTTAGCTTTGTAGGATTCCAGAATAAATGAATAATATATATTGGGAAAATGAGTCAGGAAACAAAAAACTCATAGTAACCCCTGCTTAATGGTGTTGAGTTGTACTCAGGACCGAGACATCTCACAACGTTGCGTGTTGCTGGGCATTTTTTCAGAAACAATTGATACACTTGATGGCAAAACAGCTGATAGCAACATCTCTTTCCCCCAGCGGTGGTGGCAGCTCCAGCTTTCTGGCTGGTCAAATGAGTCCCTCCCTGCACCCAGAGAAGTCAGAAGCAGTCATCCCTGGGCCTGATGAGCAAACGCAAACAGTGTCATGGTGTGATGCTAATCCAACGAGAGTGAAGGCTGCTAGTATCATGCAGACGTATGATTTGGATATAATAAGCCATTTAGAAAACCAGTGGATATGGATTTTCTGCCTTTTGCTAGATCCATTCTCTTTTCCACACTGGAGTAGACAGCTGTGAGGAGTAGTTCCACGCACTCGCTTTATGGACGCCTGGCTTCCTGGCTGCTCCCGTTTTTTCCGCGGCGGAGAAAGTGAAGAGTCTCTGGCGTTGGATGGTCATTACTGGACTTGTTCATTCCACATGCATTTCACAGTATTCCTGCTGCTGAGAGCATGTGTAGTAATGTTCACCCACATGGCTTGGTTTCTACAAGATGAGAGCTGAGAGTCAGGTAAGGTAAACGAAGCCTTTTGTGAGACGTATCTTCATATTAAAAAGTAAAAGAGTATTACTGATTTGAAAAGCAGGAATGTGGTCAGTTGGAATCTGACCTCGAATGTAACTCAGGTGTTAGGCGGCAATACTATTTGTAAGTGAACTACTCTTTCCCCAAGGTAGTATGACCAAAGTTACAGGTTGAAATTTGAAAATGCAACAGGGCATTTTCAAAATAAGGAAACCAAATGGGGAAACCAGAAACACTGGAGGATATATTGTTACTCTGATAACTCAGAGTTCAAGAACTAAAAAGGAGCTGAAGAAGCCAGAAAGGAGGGATGCCTGGCTGCCTCAGTCGGTAGAGCCTGTAACTCTTTATCTTGGGGTCATGAGTTTGAGCTCCACGATGGGCATGGAACCTACTTAAACTAAAATAAAAATAAAATTTAACCCCCCCCAAAAGAAACATTGGAGGAAATAAAATCAGTGACAGCATTCCCTCTGATGCTTGCATTTATCCAACGAGCATTCCCGAAGCTGCGTCTAATGCCCAACCAGTTGCCATAAACGAATGGCCAAGTTAGCAAACAGTGCTTTCCATAAAAGGGGTAACGAAAAATATTGCTCCTGCTTCCACTGAGGTAGTAACTGTTAATTAAAATTTTTGTGGTAGATTGCCTTATTCTCATTCCTTTACTCCTTCCTTCTGGCTCGTGGCCTCCCCGTGTGCCAGAGTGCAGAGGGCGTATTTCTTGCCCTGTAGTACGTGGGCGTGGCCACCACCTTTGGTCAGTGGACTTGTGATGAATTTCCTGTGTTTGAGCAGTGGCCTTGGTCTCTTGCTCCCCTGGGATCCATCCGGACAAGAACATGCCCTTGAGGGCTGTGGTCCAAAGAGGACATAGACACTAATGCAACGGAACTCAACAAAAAGCCTGGAGCCAACTCCAGCTCACTCACAGCCCACAGCAGGGCTGCTTCACGCGTCCAGTAGTCTCACGAGTAAAAAAAAATACAAGTTGTAAGCAACTGAGTTTTGCAGTGGTTTGTTATACTGCTTTAGTGCAGCTAATACAACCTTTAGAATTAAATCAAAATGAATTGAACGATGGACATAATATAAAAAAGGTAAAGTGTGGGGACCAGCATATAGATGATACAATGTTGGTCTTAATGAACAACAGCAGTAATTTTAGTTTGAAAACGATTTGAAAGCCTTCCCGGGGCACCTGGCTGGTTTAGTCAGAAGAGTGTACGAGTCTTGATATCGGGGTTGTGAGTTCAAGCCCCACATTGGGTGTAGAGATTACTTAAATTTTTTTTTTTTTAAAGAAAACCTTCTCTAGCTGAAAAAAAATCATATGGCCACAAAAAAAAAAGAAACTTCTCCAAAGAGGCACATTCCACCTAGGAAGGTGGAAGCATCTAGGAAGCATCTAGGAAGCATTACAGGAGTCCTTTAGCTGTCCTTGGAATTCTCATGTGTTTACAAGGTGGTTTCCCTGGCTGTCACCAAACATTACCCTCTCTCCCTTTCTGGCTCACATACGTCCCATTGCCAAATCAGCATCTCTGCCACCAGCGCTCACTGGAGCTGCTTCCAACATCAGATGTCAAAGGGCTCGTGTCTATACTGATGGCCATTGCCATTGCCAAAGCTGCTGGAGCCAATTCTGCAGCCATCCTGCCCCTTCCAGTTCTTACTCAAAAATTCATGGCGGCTGCCTAGACCTAGGATTTTTTGATGCTGGTCAAGGCTGCAGAGAGAACATTGGGGTGCATATGGCCCTTCTCTTCACTATGTCTGTATCTTTGGGGTAAATACCCAGTATTGCAATGGCTGGATCATAGGGTAGCTCAATTTTTAACTTTTTAAGGGACCTCCATGCTGTTTTCCAGAGTGGCTGTACCAACTTGCATTCCCACCAACAATGAAGGGATCCCCTTTCTCCACATCCTCTCCAACATTTGTTGTTTCCTGCCTTGTCAATTTTTGCCATTCTGACTGGCGTAAGGTGGTATCTCAGTGTGGTTTTGATTTGAATTTCCCTGATGGCTAATGATTTTGAACATTTTTTCATGTGTCTGTTAGCCATTTGTAGGTCTTCATTGGAAAAGTGTCTGTTCATATCTCCCGCCCATTTTTTTATTTATTTGTTTATTGTGTATTGAGTTTGAGAAGTTCTTTGTAGATCTTGGATACTAGTCTTTAATCTGTAGTGTCATTTGCAAATATCTTTTCCCATAACGTGGGCTGCCTCTTAGTTTTTTTGACTGATTCTTGGCTGTGCAGGAGCTTTTTATCTTGATGAAGTCCCACAAGTCCACAATAGCTAAATCGTGGAAGGAGCCGAGATGCCCTTCAACGGATGACTGGATTAAGAAGTTGTGGTCCATATATACAATGGCATCAAAAAGAACGATTTCTCAACATTTGCTGCAACATGGACGGGACTGGAGGAGATAATGCTAAGCGAAATAAGTCAAGCAGAGAAAGACAATTATCATATGGTTTCACTCGTTTATGGAACATAAGAAGTAGGAAGATCAGTAGGAGAAGAAAGGGAAGAAGAAAGGGGGGGTAAACAGAAGGGGGAATGAACCAAGAGAGACTGTGGACTCAGGGAAACAAACTGAGGGTTTCAGAGGGGAGGGGGGTGGGGGAATGGGATAGGCTGGTGATGGGTATTAAGGAGGGCACATATTGCATGGTGCACTGGGTGTTATATGCAAACAATGAATCATGGAACTTTACATCAAAAACTAGGGATGTACTGTATGGTGACTAACATAATATAATAAAAAAATATTATTAAAAAAAAAGGCTCCAGAAAGAAACATTGCATTGCAGTTGGGTTCTTCTTTCTCAGTCTCGGGCAACGCCCGCTCTTTGGGGACCAAGCTTGAGAATTTTGACTTTCTTCCTGAGTGAGTGCTTTGCTAGGAATCTCCTTAGTACTTCTGTGAGGACACGTTCGGCAGGCTACTTCACCAGCCTCTAGTCATGCCCACCAGAGTCCCAGCTCGCACCATGCTGGGGTCCCAGCCACACTAGGACTTCACACCTCTTGTTTTTCTGTAATAAAGAATGAAATTAGGATAGGTTGATGGAAATCCAATGGTCTGGAGGAATTAATATTAAAGCAAGAGAGAGAAGGGCTAAGGGAGAAATATTGGACAGCCTAGTATACTCTCAGCTGGCTGAGGGAATCAACGACACCTCCTTGGCAGGATATCCCTGCTCCGAAGCCCACGGACGTAGGAGATCTATTAGGGGTTTGGATGGTTCTAAGAGTGAAGGTCAACACCAAGGTCCCAAGTTTTGCAAAACTCTGATAAACTGGGACCTAGAATGGAAGCAGGGCCACGGATCCTGGCAGGACTGTGACCTCAGGGCCAGTGCCAGAAGATGAGACTGTAAAATGAATGAGAGAAGAAGGACATTGGCAGGGACTTTTAATGCTTCGAATGACTCTGTTTTATGCTGCTGGTGCATAGTTTAATGAGGTGGTTTCTAAGGATCCTTGTACCTCTAACTTTCAATGATTCTATCTAGATATTTAATGGAAACTTCCAGTTGCTTTCCTAATGCATCTGCCACATGTCTGCTGTTTAATGGGCTTGCTTTATATCCTGAATATCCAGAGGAGATGGAAATAAATCAGCCCGACTTCTATCTCCTCCATCCGTTGAAGAAGAAAGAGAGCGGCATAAAATTGGGAGAGAGTGGAAAATTTTCTTGCTCTATGGGGGAAAAAATGATGACTGAGCTGAAATAATTAGCAGAAGCTGTCTTTGTGTAGCTAAGAGACTCCGCGCAGGAAGCATAAGGGGGGCTCTGAGAGCCAGCCATGGACCCGGGAGGTTGTCGGGGCTGGACTCGAGTTTGGGGCATTTGGGCTATATTAGACTCACTGGTCAGTCTCCCTTAGTTTGCTGAATTCCAACTTTTATTAATTCCCAGAACTCATCCTCCTAGAATTTTTATGGAGTAAATCTGATTATAAAAACTTTATTCTTCACTGTTTGGCTTAATCGCTTGTGTTAAAGATGGTGGTAAAATCTCACCCGCTCAGACCAGCTGCTTTAAATCCCTTTTTGGAGGCAGGTTTTCTCCTTCCTTATTCAGAATCTTCTGATTTGTGATCGGTAGACTAGGGGATAGACCGAGAGTTATCTTTGTTCCTTCTGGAAAAGGGGGTATAAAAATGCTCAAGTTAATACTAAAATACCAGTTAATACTCAAATTGAGACCACAAAGGGAATGCTCCGTCTCTTTAATAAAGTAAATGAAGAAATTCATGTTAACTCTCTTAAGCACTCCCTTTGGCACAGCAAAAACTGCCCACTTGTTATTAAATGACAACAAAAGTCTTATCTCTTCCAAAAGTAGGTTAAAAAGTTGTAACTTTTGTTAATATTGGGCTACATTATTCTGTGTGATAAAAAGCAATGATAACTTCTTTAAAATAGTTTATAATTTTTTTGGTCACTTCCAATGAGACTTGTTCTTCACCCCTTAATCAGTGAGCCAGTATTTATTCAGGTGAAACCCTACTCTCGGGGCAACACAAAGAGTCTGTCCTAAAGGAGATTAAACTTGGGTTGAGGAAACCAACCTTACGCTTATTTACATGTGAAAATGTGTCTATCAATAGGAGACTGTAAAAATTAAAACGTGCCCTTAGTTACCCCCTCCTTAGAAAGACACAGGATTACAAATAACAACGAATTTCCTCTCTGTCAAACTGCTGAAATGAAGTTCACCTCACATGGTTTTGTTGGCTTCCCCCGAGCCTGTCCCTCTCACAGGCCCTGAGGGTGAACGCTGTGATCACCAGCCCTGGTCTCCTGCAAACCTCTGGGTTCTGTGAGGTTGATCTTTGATCACCCCTCAGAGGACCTTCCCAAAGAGCACCTGCAGCCCTCCCCCCTCACCTGCCCTCTCTGGCAGGGCCCAGGCACCAGGTCGTTCTCAGCCCTCAGTCTTGCATTTCTTGCTCCTTGTGGTCCCTGCTGTCTTTCTGCTGCTCAGTCTAAGAATGAAAAGCCCTTGAAAGAGATTAGAAGTGGGGAAGTGGGGGCTCAGGGTTTTTATCCCACCCTGGGAATTCTACGGTATTTATTTCTCTCTGTGGGGTCTGGTGTGTCCCTTGACCCAAAGGATCCACTCCTCTTGAGGATGGTTGCCCTACAGAATTCCTTGCCTTCCGAGCCTTGGAAACCTTTTCCTCAGCAGTTAGCCCCACAAGAAGAAACTTTCCTCAATTTCCTAAAACTCAGTGTTCTGGTTTTGATGAAGACCCAGGTTGGTACAAGGACCTCCTTGTTAAACTCTTGAGCCCAGGAGTAACACAGATGGTGGAATTTTAGGCACCATGGGGCAGCCATAGTGGACTCGTAGTTTGGTGAGAATACCTTCATTTATGTCATTCATCAGTCATCTGATTTATTTACTCCTATTGCAAACTTTGAATCATTGAAGCCCAGTGCAATTCTTAAATAAAAAATAATTTGTGTCCAGCAAATGGAACCGATTTTAAAGGAATTTCTCATGATGATTTAGTGAATTGTCAGGTTTCTGTTTCATAAATAACAAAATAGAAATTAGGAGCATGTCAGAACACATTAATACACACAGATAAAAGTGATTTTATTAGAACTGGTAAATTATGCTTACTTAATTCAGCTGTCATGCCTGGCACTTTGCTGTATATCCTGTGGGTTTCTTACTCCCTAGATGTGCTACAATTCAGCAAGGCAAACATATTGGGTAAGTGATATAATAGGAATGCAATTAGGAGTCAATAAATCTTGTTTTTCTGTTTTTCCTACAGTAGACATTGGCTCTCCTTCCCCTGACATATTAGGGCAGCTTTGCGAAAATGGGAGATTAACGTGTGCGCACTCTCTGGTTCTCTCCCTCTGTCTTTATCTTTCCCTCTCTCTTTTTAAGGCCAAGTGGGAAAAGAAATGAAAAGGTAAGACATCCGTCAACTTTAGATACCAGAGTAAAGGAGACTTGCTGGTTAGCTAGATGGCATGGACCCCCTGGTTTAGTTTTTGGGGAGAGGAAGTCTGATCTGGCTGTGCGAGCTCACAGTCACGGGATATATGGTCACGTCCTACAGGCCAGGTCTCATGGCACTGGGGGAGGGGCATGGTCCAGAAAACAGACATACACCAGCTGCATTTCCAGTAGTGTACAAACCAGATGGGGCCAAGCCTGATAGACCCGTGAACTTGCAGATCACTAACGGTGGTTCAGGACCAGCGGCGTCTGGGAAGACCTGCTAGAGCCCGGGGAATGGGAATTGGACCTCGAAGAGCTCGTCCAGGTAGAGATCTTGATCTCAGTCCCTTCTGTCTGACAAGAACCATCCCTAACAAAACTCAGGCACACCCCCAGCCAACTTCTTGAGCATCTCAGACTCTGCACAAGGTTCTCCTTCCCTCCTTGGGGCTCAGTGCACTTCCCCTACCCTGGGGTCCTTCACCAGATTACCCCTCTACTGCCCTGTCTCAGAACTCCTTTTTCCAGTTCTCCCTGGAAAACACCTCCTTCTGTCCCATTTTTCCAGGGCCCCTGTCTACTAGGTGATAATGGGATGAAAGTAATACTATTAAATAATAAGCTATTAATAAATTATCAATTCCTGGGAACTCCATGCCTTCTGACCATCCTCAGGGCAAGTGTGGAGATGAGTCCTTTAGGAAACCTTCGAGTCCTAATCTGTGGGGTAGCATGCAGGGAGCAACATGCTTCCACAAGGCTCAACAGAGCTCCTCCTAGAAGGCTCCCTCCCCACCTGCAGCTCTGCTGGGCCTGCCAGGACAGGGCCATTCAAGCTCTTCTGTATAATCACACTTCTGAATGCACTTTCCCATTACAGTATTCTCCAAATGATAAGGGGAGGCATTTTCTCATTGGACAGCTTGGGGGAAGTGAGGTGACTTACTGACAAGTTAGTCTGGACAGACATACTGGGTAACTGATATCATAGGAACGCAGTTAGGAGTAAATAAATCTCAAACCTGGACGTGAGGAACAGTGACTTCACTCCAGATAAATGGTAACAGCGCAGAGTCAGGGTCCAGGCCTCCCAAATCAGCATGAATCTGCTACCCCTGCTGCTTTTTAGAAGACACGACCCAAGTCTAGAACTAATTTTCCTAGATTTTTCTAGACTCCGGTCATCAAGTTCTGAAAGCCGTAAAAGAGGGTGGCCAGTGATGGCGGATGGAGAAGTTATTGTGGTTACCCAGTCTTGCTCACTGAAAGAGTCGAATGTACTTTTTTTCTTTTTTCTTTTCTTTTCTTTTCTTTTCTTTTCTTTTCTTTTCTTTT
>NW_024425563.1:4464136-4471553 GCF_017311325.1 Ursus maritimus | reverse complement strand
TTTTTTTTTTTTTTGAGTAATCAGTGAGAGCCAGTTTTTTTTTTTTTTTAAGATTTTATTTATTTATTTGACAGAGATAGAGACAGCCAGCGAGAGAGGGAACACAAGCAGGGGGAGTGGGAGAGGAAGAAGCAGGCTCATAGCGGAGGAGCCTGATGTGGGGCTCGATCCCATAACGCCGGGATCACGCCCTGAGCCGAAGGCAGACGCTTAACCGCTGTGCCACCCAGGCGCCCCGAGAGCCAGTTTTTTGTGCTTAAAGTTCAGTGAAACTTTTCCCTATATTTGTTTCCATTTTACAAATGATGTCATTGAGGTTTAAAGATGCCAAGTGGCTTGTCCCTCTTGACTCCACTGGTCTCAGGGAGCCAGCCTTTCTCACCCAAGTTTGTGTTCCTGTCTCATGATGATGTCTCTGTTGCCTGGATGATAAAGTGAATTCAGATAACACCAAGTTCATATAATATGTAATTACTGCATCTCATAGAAATTTAAAGTCCTGTGTAGCAAAAGACTAACTATGCACATTTATTGGGTGCATTAGGTGTTAGTACCACAATCTACCTCCATATTTAAATATAGTTGATTGTTTAGAAAACGTGGCAAATAAACTGAGAGTTATTTTCTGGGTTGGGGGAGCATCCCTTTAGGAGGATCGAGGCACGCATTTATAGACAATGAATAAGAATATTTTGGCAATACACATGGAGGATCGAGGTGTAGATACTTAAAAATTTCATGAACTTTAAAATCTCCACCTTCCCCAGCCCTCACCAACTCATTCAACAAACCTGAGTGGGCGCTTTATGGGCCATCCTGGGCTGAGGGGCGGAAAGGCGAACAGCACGGCCCCCTACCAGACTGCGCGCAGGTAGGAAAATGCAGTCAAATGCCTGAGCCACTGCCACGGGGGCATGGACACGGCTCAGCGGGACCAGCCCTTGGGTGCCTTATTGAGGAGAAGAATGGACAGAATAAAAGTTCAAATACCCTAAGGCCATCTTCTCCCCACAGCCCACTCACAGAGGTCTTAGATACTCCCTTTGATTTTTTGCCTCTAAGGATTTTGTTTGTAGAGCAATGAGATAGAATTTGGTGAGAAAACGCCTGGACTCTGTGTCTGGAGGCCAGAGTTCTGACCCCCGTCATGCTGCTGACTTGGTGGGCCTTTGGTGGCGGCCACTTAAATTGAGAAGCAGGATAAATAATGGGTAGGAGCCCAGTCTTCAGAAGTAGAACACCTTCTTTAAATCCGGGCTCGGCTGCTCGTGATGGGACTTGTGTCATGTTGCTTAGTCAACCCGTGCCTCAGTCTCCCCATCTTTAAAATAGGGATACTAACAGTGCCTAGCACACAGGGTTGTTGTGAGAATGAAAGGAACTGAAAATTGAGTAGCAGGACTATGCCTTGGGCTTGAGCATGTTAGCTGCTACTCCCGCATGGAAGGTTATTACTGTTCAGTTCCAAAACTTCAGCTTCCTTAGCTAGAAGATGCACAGATAATCCCCGTCGTAGTTTCTCTTACAGGCTTATGCTGAGGGTCAAGCAAAGGAAAAAAAAAGATAGTTGTGATTTAAAGAAGAAGAATATTCTTCAAAAATGAAAAAGGGATGTTTGTTACGATCGTTATTATCAGCATCCCTGTCCTCTCTATTTCCTCTGATTTATAGAATTCTTCTGATTTAGAGAGGAATGCAGGAACTGAAACAGCTAGATGGGTCAGAGTTCACGGATGGTTCTTGTGCAGCAGTGACCCCCAGCCCAGTGCTCCCCGATGAGCCATGGCGAGCCACCATGGCTGTGTGTGCACAGCCAGACTAAAAGGCTGGGAATGATGAGTGTATATGGAAAAGGAAAAATGAGAAACTAAAAGGAAAGATGAGAAGTCCCACTTCAGCCCCGGTCATGTATTGGAAATCTGTACGGCTGTTTATCCTTAAGTGCTCAGCATTACCTGCCCATTGTCCCTTTGGGAAGTGTTGACTCAGGGTCCCCGAGTGTGATGAGTACCCATCGTCGCCTGACAGCTCCCCGCCAGTGGGCGCCGCCCGCTGCCTCCCCACAGACGGGATGAGGCAGACCAAATGAGCCTGTTAATATTCAGCCAAATACCAATAAAGTCCTTGTTCAATGTGATTTATTTATCATATTGATCTCCCCTCCAAAGCCAAGAGCAAATTAAGTGAGCATTGGCTTGTGTTACCTTGAAAATGCAATACAGATAAAAATCAAACTGTTATCTTCTGTGTACTTGGAAGAGTAATTGGAAACTATTCTTTTGGTGTTCAATTTAATGTACCGAACGGTTGTTTGGGGGACATCGTGGCTTTTGTACAGCATGGCAGCATTTATCAGAGGTATCTCTGCGATCACAAAATAGCTAATTAACCATTCTGCTGCTGTTTTTCTTCTAAAAATACTGCCAACAAATTGGTGCCATCTCCCAAATATCCGCTTCCATCCTGTTGTTGCAGCCGAGTCGTGTATTGCCGGGAGATCATGGTGCGTGGTTCTCAGAATAAAACTGCCTGTCCTGCAGGCCCGAAAGAAGTCCAGGTAGAGACGTGCTGGGCTAGAGGCTTCTACAGTGCGGAGCGTGCAGAAGTCCCACTGGAACTTGCAAACTGGCACCATGGGCTTTTCCCTTAACTCTCAAACCGCTGCATTTTCTTTTCAGCGCTTTGAGAAATTGCTGTCTTGACGTTCAGCTGTGGGTCCGTAGGAGATTTTAGCCTCAGAGCAGGTAGAGTGGGAGGCACTTGAGAGTTCATTGTCGAACGCTGTCACCTCCACAAAGAAAACAAGGTGAGGAGGAGGGAGTGGCTGGCCTTCAGGGTCAGCAGGTAGCAGTGTCCTGAGTGCTGGGTGGAGGAGGGAAGGCATCCTAACAAAGGTTCTCGGAGCACCTGCTTCGTCCCAGGTGCCGTTCAGGTGCCGTGGAGCTAGAGACCACCATGCTATGCTGGCTTACCCCCACGAGATCTCTGCCTCCTGGATCATGGCCATGGAGTTGAAGATGCAACCGGGACAAACTCTATTCTGTTTATTTAGGGAAATTGTGAAGCAAGGGAGGTTTAGCACCAGGCCCCTGTCTCTGCTTTTGTGTTTCTTTCCTATTTGCTGGAAACCATCTTCCCACCTGGTGCCCAGAGCCCCAGGCTGCTCTGTGATTGTGTGGGTTCCATGCTGTGTGCGAGCGTGTACACACACACACACACACACACACACACACACACACCCCTCTTTTGCTGTGTTCCAGACTCTAATCACTTCCTTCTCTTTCAAAAGCACAACTTGGGGGTGAAGAAGAAAGCGTTCAATCAAATGTCTTCACTGAAGGGTATTCCTGTCTTCTAGAAGGATATTTATTAACTTAAGTGACTGATAAGTCCAAATTTGAGGGGCAGCAGGTGGGACCCTGCTGGTCTGTAGAAGTCCCAGGCCCCCGGCAAGGCTTCGAGAACACACAGGGAGTGGGTGTGGCCATGTTCTTGTGGGCTTTTTTGGACTGATTTGGGATAACAAGGCATTGACTTCACAGCAGAAGGATTGGGGGGCTCTTTAGAGACCTGGGTTTGTTCCACCCCAAGACAGGAAGAGTTATTTTCAAGTGTGCAGGACAGACCCTTTGACATGACCTGTCTGGCATCAGAAAGGTCAGTCTTGCTGGATTAGAAGGCTCCTTCTCTGCCTGCTGTTCGTCCTGGATTGCAGGGCAGGGCAATGTACCCCTGGATTCATATCTATGGCTCTGTACAATATTGATTCTTTGGTATTTATTAAGATTTGCTTCTTTGTGTAGCACATGATCAGTTTATAACTGTTCGATGTGTGCCTGGAAAGAATTTCTAGGTGCTGCATTTTGTGCGTGTCCTTTAGAACAACCTTGCCATTTTATTGTTCAGATTCTCTGTATCCTTAATATGTTAAATTTTCTTGCTTCATTGTATAAAATCACTTTTAGATTTATCACATTTTCCATGTTATTCTTTCATTTTTAATTTATTCAGTTTGAAGCGAGATTTGGTTCGTTCCAGTTCCAAACTATGAGTTTCCTGGTGATCTGGCTGTTACTGCTCCATGGTTTGTGTGGACTTTGCCTGGCTCTGGTCGTGAACTGTCTACTTTCTCTTGGTTAGTATTTGTCCCATGTTTTTCTCCTATATTAATTTCGATCTCGGATTATAGAAATTATAGCAGTGTCATATAGCTAGTGGTTACGTGCTTCATGCCAGATGAAAATGTATCTTTTAGGTGGGAGTTTTAATCCAACTACATTTCTCATGTAGCTTTATTTATATGGGCCTGAATCTACAACCTTGTTCTGTGCCTTCTGTTTATTTGACTTTTGCTCATTTTGCTCCCCTGTGCCCCTTTCCTATCTTGAAAATGAATCAAGTTTTTATAGTTCCTATTTTCCCTTTACTGGTTTTGAAGTTATGCATTTTATTCCTATCCTTTGTAATGGTTAAGGTTAATTTTTAATTAAAACTTTTTTTTATCTCACACTTCCTGAAAAGTTGCAATTACAGCACAGACAATGCAGCATCATTATCTAAGACTTGACATGTGTTTCCTGCAAACAAGGACATCGTCTACGTGACTGCCACACAGCCATGAACATCTCCAAAGCGGTGTCCCTGCATCACTACCACCTGAGGCAGGGACCTCATTCTGATTTCACTCATGCCCCAGTGATTTCCCTTACAGCAAAAGGATTCAATTCGGAATCTCAGATTACTTAAATTGTCATATTTCTTTAATTTGGAAGAGTCATTCTTTCTTTCCTTGACCTTTTCTTTTTAAAGGTTACCTATTGAATGGGTTTGTTTTTTTTTAAGATTTTATTCATGTGAGAGAGTGAGTGAGAGAATAGAATGCAAGCAGGGTGAGGGGCAGAGGGAGAAGCAGGCTGTCCACTGAGCAGGGAGCCTGATGTGGGGCTCGATCCAATGACTCTGAGATCATGACCCGAGCCGAAGGCAGACGCTTAACGACTGAGCCATCCAGGCGCCCTCTTTCCTTGACCTTAATGTCATTGGCACTTGTGAAGATTTTAGGCCAGTTATTTCATAGACCCTTAGTTTGGGTTTGTCCAGGATTTCCTAATTCCTGTCAAAGATGCATGCCCTGATTGTGATCGTACCTCAGAAATGCCATGAGCTCTTTTCATTGTAGTCCAGCAGCTGATGCGTAATTCCACCTTGTCCCTTTATGAATTATGTCCACTTCGATCACGTAAGGTGGCACTTATATGCCAGGTTTCTCCGCCGTGAGGTTGCTCTTTTTCTCTTTATAATTAATAAGTACTCTTTGATGAGAGACTTTGAATCCATGAAAATATCTCCTTTCTCATCAGATTTTTGGTTTATTAATGATTTCAGCAGAAACTCATGGTTTCCTGTTTTATTCAAGGAGTCATAATCCCTTACTAGCATTGTTTACTTTTGTGTTCAAACCATCCCAAATGTGGTCAGTGGGAGCCTTTTTCAGCCAATTCGTGTCCTTTGATATGTCCTGCCATTTTTGCTCACTTCCTGTTTCTGGCTCAAGGAAATCATCTTGTACTTTTCTGCCCCAAACCCAGAATCTGGTGTATCTCCCAGGGGCCCTGACTTCTTTTTTTTTTTTTTTTTTAATATTTTATTTATTTATTTGATGGAGAGAGAGGGAATGCAGGCAGAGGGGGAGTGGGAGAGGAAGAAGCAGGCTCCCAGCAGAGGAGCCTGACGTGGGGCTCGATCCCATAACGCCGGGATCACGCCCTGAGCCAAAGGCAGACGCTTAACGACTGAGCCACCCAGGCGCCAGGGGCCCTGACTTCTTATGGTGCAGGATGATATTGACAGGCTGAGGCCTGGGCACCAGTAGTGCTCAGGGCTGATGGGAACCCAGATCTCGCAGGCTGCTCAGGGGACACAGCAGGGAGGTACAGGTGCATGCACGCACACGCAGTGCACACGCATGCATGCACACATGCTCGCATAGGCACACACACACTCACATCCATATTTCTATTTATACCACCGTAGATATATTAAAAAACACGATCTCTGATTCTAAGTCTACATTTCATTGGGTTTATTTTAGTATTTTCCTTTCCCAGATTTCTCCCTTCCCTATTGCTGAAAGGCTCTAATTCTTAATGTTTTTTATGTATTTGACCAGTTCTGCTGAATCTGAACAATCCCAGTGAAATGTCCTCCTCATGACTCTCATGCTCTGAGACCCTTGCCGACCCTCTTCCTGCAGGGACCCCTCTCCTTCCCACTCATCCCCTTCCTGTCCTCCTGGGGGAAGTTTTACCTCCTTTGTTTTAGAGCCAGAGCTGAGGGCCCGTCTGTCTTCCAGCTCTCTATGCTGCAGGTCCCTAGAGGTTCAGCTTTTTTTTTTTTTTAATTGTACTTTCAGCTGTACATTTGTGGCCTATTTGCTAAATGTTAGCCAGCTTTTCTAAGTGTTTATGTTATGGAAGGAGAGTTTTTCACATGTATTGTGTGTAGTAGTTTTGAAAACAAGGCTCTCCGTGGGTCATTCTAAAATTCACACATATCATAAATCTTCCCTAGAAACCTTCCTTAAGTTACCTTCCGACCCAGGGCAAGCTGGACCTGTGGCCATAGACTCTGTGAGGCCAAGTTGGTGCCCAGTGTCTCCACGCGAGTGAGTGATTTTAAAAAATGATAATAGAACTTAAACAAATTTTGAGATTAAAAAAAGACAAACATAAAACACATTTGGGAGGGAATATAATTTTTGAAAAATATTTAGAACTTTTAGGCTTGCAGAAATTTAGTGACTAAAGACCTCTGAAGTGAGTTGTGATTTATTTGCCCAAGGTCTATACAGATAACGAGCTCCTGAGCAGAGGTGAGTCCTGGGTGTCCTGACGTCACTCAGGACCTGTCACTCGAAACCAACACTGTGGTCTCCACCGTGGACTCCACTGTTGTCCTCCTGTGCCCTTCCTAGAACCCCTACATGGCCCCTCCATCAGATGCCCCCTTTCCTCACCTGGGTGCATGCCCCAGTCTCTGTGAGGACCTCTCTGCACAGCCCCCTTTCTTCCTTGTTCTGATGATGTGTGTTTTAATTCTTTATCTGCCAGTTACCCACACCACATATGAGATTCCTGCTGATGCAGGTGTTATGACACCGTGCCAAACGAAGCAGCCAGGGCCCCTCGGGGACAGGCCGCCGGCTCCCTGAGCAGGGCCGAGGCCTACACTTGGCGACTCTGTCGCCCACCTGGTATACGTCAGTCAGGCAGCGAGGCTCAGCCTGCGTTTGCCTGGACTTGGGTCACAGGTCAAGCCAGGTAGGGAACACAATGTACACTCTTCAGTCAGCAGACTGGGCAGGGCTTCAGTGAGGGGGTGGGATAGTATCCTAAAAGCAGGAAGAATAGGGTTTGGC
>NW_024425563.1:4445191-4464126 GCF_017311325.1 Ursus maritimus | reverse complement strand
GTGCAATTCTAAGGTGTCTCCATTCGAGTGGCCGCTATAACAGAATACCACAGACACTGTAACGGATGGAGTACCACAGACGCTGTAATGGACGGAGTACCACAGACACTATAATGGACAGAGTACCACAGATGCTGTAACAGATGGAATACCACAGACGCTATAATGGACAGAGTACCACAGATGCTGTAACGGACAGAGTACCACAGACGCTGTAATGGACGGAGTACCACAGACACTATAATGGACAGAGTACCACAGATGCTGTAACAGATGGAATACCACAGACGCTGTAACGGACGGAGTACCACAGACGCTGTAACGGACGGAGTACCACAGACGCTGTAACGGACGGAGTACCACAGACGCTGTAACGGACGGAGTACCACAGACGCTGTAACGGACGGAGTACCACAGACGCTATAACGGACGGAGTACCACAGACGCTATAATGGATGGAGTACCACAGACGCTATAACGGACGGAGTACCACAGACGCTATAACGGACGGAGTACCACAGACGCTATAACGGACGGAGTACCACAGACGCTATAACGGACGGAGTACCACAGACGCTATAACGGACGGAGTACCACAGACGCTATAACGGACGGAGTACCACAGACGCTATAACGGACGGAGTACCACAGACGCTATAACGGACGGAGTACCACAGACGCTATAACGGACGGAGTACCACAGACGCTATAACGGACGGAGTACCACAGACGCTATAACGGACGGAGTACCACAGACGCTATAACGGACGGAGTACCACAGACGCTATAACGGACGGAGTACCACAGACGCTATAACGGACGGAGTACCACAGACGCTATAACGGACGGAGTACCACAGACGCTATAACGGACGGAGTACCACAGACGCTATAACGGACGGAGTACCACAGACGCTATAACGGACGGAGTACCACAGACGCTATAACGGACGGAGTACCACAGACGCTATAACGGACGGAGTACCACAGACGCTATAACGGACAGAGTACCACAGACGCTATAAGGGACGGAGTACCACAGACGCTATAACGGACGGAGTACCACAGATGCTATAACGGACGGAGTACCACAGACGCTGTAACGGACGGAGTACCACAGACGCTATAATGGACGGAGTACCACAGACGCTATAATGGACGGAGTACCACAGACGCTGTAACGGACAGAGTACCACAGACGCTATAAGGGACGGAGTACCACAGACGCTATAACGGACGGAGTACCACAGATGCTATAACGGACGGAGTACCACAGACGCTGTAACGGACGGAGTACCACAGACGCTATAACGGACGGAGTACCACAGACGCTATAACGGACGGAGTACCACAGACGCTGTAACGGACGGAGTACCACAGACGCTATAATGGACGGAGTACCACAGACGCTGTAACGGACGGAGTACCACAGACGCTGTAATGGACGGAGTACTGCAGACGCTGTAATGGATGGAGTACCACAGACTCTGTAATGGAGTACCGCAGACTGTGGGCTTGAACCACAGACATTTATTGATTCCTCATGGTTCTGAGGCCGCAAGTCCGAGATCAAGGTGCCTGCGGCCTCAGTGCCTGGCGAGGACCTGCTCCCTGGTTTGCTGGCCGCTCACTGTGTCCTCACGTGGCAGACAGAGTGCTTCTCTCGTGTCCCATCCTAGAAGGAAAATTTAGTTTAGGAAGTTCCAGCTGAGCCACTCTCTGGTGGCCGTCAGAAATAGGAAAAGATCGACATCAGAACCACACATCGTGTTTCACAGGAAGGCCGGGCTTCAGGCCCAGCGACATCTCACGAGCTACTTGAAGTTTACATAGACTGGGCTGGTTTTCACTCTTATAATATCTAGAATATCTGCGCAGCCCCCCCCGCACCCATGTAGCATTTTACATCCCACAACCAGCAGTGAGGACTCTTAACCAGCAAGGCCGAAGAGGGAAGCTTTTAATTTTTCCCTTTGGATGTTGATTTGAGACCAGCAACCTCTTCACAGGATGTTGACTCTGTGCAGTGTCAAGATGGCAGCTTGGAGAGAAGCAGATGCCTGTCTGGCTACAGAATCTTCCCGGGCATCACACGGCCAAGCAATCTTCCTAAGACCACAGTGGAATCGGGTTACTGGCGGGTGGAGGTGGAAGGAGTCTCTGGAGGTCTATCTAGGTGCTTAGAGAAACCCCACGGTAACTTGAGTAATAATAAACAGAAAGCTGTACTTGTGTTGGGGCTGTTTCTAATGAAACCCTAATTAGTCTGCTTGGGATGTGCATCATTCAGGAAAGTGGAGCAAATCACCTGGGGACGGTGATGACTGTGGAGCGTGGGCATCAGGACATCTAATGGTGGGAAATGCAGTGGTTCTGGAAGGTGGTTGGGACACGGTTGTTAGTACGCCAGGCCCAAAGGCATTTGGGGACGGGAAGAGAATAGGCCCCCAGATGTCTGGGTGAAACTCAAGGCAAGGACTTCTTCCCCAAAGGGAAATGGTGTGAGGAAGGCAGACCTCAGGGAGGTGGGGGATCTTGAGACCTTAAGAAAAGAACTTGGATTAGGGACTGGGCGTGCAGCACAGACCCAGTTACCAGAGGTGGGGTCCGCAGAGAGATGAGCTAGTAAGCAGGACACACTGAATTTAGGCTCAGGCCTTGGCTTCCTGCCCTCAAATCCTGGCTTCACTTCCGTCCAGCACTCTGACCTGGGGCAGATGGCTTAACCTCTCTGTGCCTTGATTACCTCCTCTGTAAAATGGGGTTGTTGGGAGCATTGCAGATGACATGTGTACTGAACACAGGGGTGCATTAACTGGTCTGTAGATGTTAGCTCTTTATCCTTCAGAACAAAGCCGAAACCCAGGAACTAGACTCAAGACCTAAAGTTAGGCTGATTCAGAGGCAAGTTTGACTTGCTCTTGTTACATGACTATTTAACTCGATTTCCATCACTTGTCGCTGACTTTGGATAAAATTAGCCCAAGGCTTTGGGGAGAGGCTGGCTGGCAGGAAATGCAGAATGGGGTGTAGATTCGGGGAGAAAAATCTAAGTACAGAGTGTCATTTAGAGCAAGGCTTCTCTTAGGAGCAGAGTGGCTGGTTGGTTGGGGTCTGCAGTGTGCAAGTGTGCCCGCCCTGTGTTGGTTCCTCCCTCCCTCCCTATCTGGTGTGCGGTTTGGGGCGTCAGGGCGTCTTCTGTCTGCAGAGTAGTGAAGGCAGCACAGACATGGCCACTAACAGCACTTCCTCGCCTCCCCACCTCCCTTCCCGAAGGCACTGGACTGAAGGGAGAGAGAGTAAATTGAAAAGCAAACTCATCTTTCAAGTACATAAAAAAGATCAAATGCAAGGAGAGAGGAGGAGGGCGCGGTGTGGGCCAGACATCTGTGCCTGGGAGAGATTGAGGAGGAAGAACAGGATCAAGCCATTAAATGTTTATGGCGTCCTAGGAATAATTGAATATTTCCTGGTTTGTTGTGCTGAGATTTTATGAGCCAAACAGGGGACCTTTAAAGCTTATTTCCTTTTGCTTTTCAATAGGTTTAATTAAGGTTGGACTTGGGGCTTTAAGTTGTTTGGAAACTTGAGATTTAAAAGAAAACAACCCAAGAAATCTACATAACCACTGAAGCAGCTCTGAACTGGATCCGTTACATGTGGGCATCAAAAATGGGCTAATAATTTAGCACCCTCTGAAAGCAAATTTTTAAGTGTTTTTACTTAGTGATCATTCAGAGTGTTCCAAAATAAAAAAAAATTATTAATATGACTTGCAGACGTCTTTCTCTGTGTTCATAACCTAAGTTGGCTGCTCAGCCCCTCTGTTTCCTCTGAGTGGAATTTCTGAGTGACCTGATGGGTCTTTCTAACCCTCTCCATGCTGCACTAGAAGCTTCTAGCACGTTTAAATGAGCTACAGGTGTGAAATTGAGCACCCAGGATACAGGCGGACACAAGGATATTGTCATTTCCCCAAAGCAGGAGTCCGCACGAGGAGCACTCAGTCCATCAGACGCATGCGAGCCCGCCCATCTTGGATGGCAAGGACACTCGGTACTCAGGCGGCGGGCTTGCCTCTGCCACACGCTTGCTTGCTTTCTTTCTGGAATTTCTCCAGGAGGCCATGGAGAATAAGCACACCAGAACTGAACGTCTTTTCTCCATATCCACTGTGCTGTATTAGTCCTCAGAGGTCGAGCCAGACTTAGCTGGTCAGAAGGCGTGCGCGTTGACTAGCCTTCCTCTAGACTCGCGCCTCTAGACAGCGATCCTCTAGACTTGCTCCTCACATGTCCTCAGGACACCATCCATGAGAGTCGTTGGGCATCACCTCTTTCAAAAAGCAATAAAAAGTCAAAGTTTTCCAGTGCAGGAGCCTCATTCTACAGATGGGAAAAGTGAGGCCCCAAAGATCCAGTGACTTACAATGAGCCACTGGGTTTCCTGGAACTGGGGATGGCCTCACGACCTCATTCCTCTCTGCTTGCATGTGCTTCTCTGTGTTTCGTTGAGCAGATACTTACAGCCCTAGGATTTGTTCCAAACTCCCCGGCAGCATTGTTAGGGCTGGTTAAGTCTGTGCTGTTGTTACCCCCGTTTCACAGAGGAAGGAACTGAGAGAGGTTAGTAAACTGCCCAAGGTCAGAGTTTGTACGCATTGGTCTGACCCCAGAGTCCGTGTTCCAGCTGCCACACCGACCCCAAGGCCAGAGCCGGTGACTGGTGTGAGCTCTGTCACAAACCCCAAAGGAGATAGAGTGTCTCCTTCTGGCAATATCCACATCAAATCAAGGTTTAAGTATGGATCAGCTTGGAAGTTACTTTTCAGGAATAATTTTCTTTCAAATTTTAAGATCCTTTGAGGATCTCAAAAAACAATAATTTCTCCATACTCATTGGTGCCTAGTGGCTTGAAGAAATGTTAATGTATTTATCGCCCTCGTCTTAATGATTCAAATGCTTTTGGGGAGGAAGAACCAGACTGCTTTCCATGCAAATCTCAGCCAGGAGAGTTCTTTTTTCCCTTCAATATAAAAAGCAAAGCAAGAAACATTACTCTTAAGGATGACTTTTATCTCATCACACCTGCCAAGATTCCTGTATTATGGGCAAGCAGTAAAGCCACCAGATGCTTTGGCTGTTTTTAGCTTTCTTGGCTATTTTATGATAGAAGGGAGGGAAATGATGTGAGGGGTCATCCTACTGAGATTGGGTTGAAGGCAAGTGTTTCTCTTAAATCAGAGAGAAAAAACCCTGTGCACACAGCCTAGATTCCAGAAAATGGGCTTGTTCTGGGTGCACATGATTATGTTGTAGGGTTGACGTTGGGTGTTCTGTGATAGCTGAGGGAGAGCAGCAGGTGTTGGGGAGAGGGTTGTAAGTGAGGAGGCTGGCTGTGGGGGGAGGCAGGCTGGGTGTAGGGGGGAGGCAGGCTGGGTGTGGGGAGAGGCAGGCTGGGTGTAGGGGGGAGGCAGGCTGGGTGTGGAGGGGAGGCAGGCTGGGTGTAGCGGGGAGGCAGGCTGGGTGTAGTGGGGAGACAAGTTGGGTGTAGCGGGGAGGTGGGCTGGGTGGGAAGGGTGGGGTCGCGGGGAGATAGGCTGGCAGGGGGAGGCAGTCTGGGTAGGTGGGAGGCAGACTGGGTGGAGCACCCATGTGGCCAGCTCAGGGGGTGCAGGGTTAGCGGGCCTGAGGTTTCTGGCAGCAGCAGAGCGCACTCTTAGCTGGAGAAGAATGGGCTGTCATTTGAGTACAGCGTTGGCCTCTGGGAGTCTGGGTGAGGAGAGCGCAAGTCCTTCGTGCTTCTGAATTCCCCACGAGAATGCTAAGTGACAGAAGGGGACGGAACCAGTTAACCATGTTCAGGAGTCCATGAGAAAGGGCCCTTATGAAAGGCTAGAGGTAACCAGTGCGTTAGAAAATCCTCAAATTATTTTAGACAAATTTGGTGAAAATTTAAAGTGTCCCTTCATAACTAAACTAAAAATTTCAGCCACAAACAGAAGTGTCACCTGAGAGGTGCAGCGGGAAGGAGACAAGGAGCCGAGAGATGGAGAGACAAGTGGGAGAGGCAGGGAAAGGAATCACACAGAGGGAAGCTAAGTAACTGGAAAGTCACGTCCTCCAGTGGGTTTCTCCTCAAGTCCATTGTGAAGGGGTCTTTGGCTCTTGGAATGGCTCCTGGAAAAGAGGCTCAGACTTGCTGGGACAATGTCAGGGTGATTTTAGTGAGCAGGTCAGCGCGGCAATCTCTGCTTCTTCTCTCTAGAGATGAAACCCCAGTGCACCAGTCACCTCTCTCCTGAGCCTGCGGACGGCCATCCCTGCGTGGGCTTCCCTCCATCATGCATCCCTGGGGTGTCTCTCTGTGGGTCCAGATCTCTTCTCTCTCAGGACACCGGTCGGATTGGATAAGGGCCCACAGGAAGGAGGATGTCACTTAACCTTGATCAGCGCCTCCAAATCCAGTTATGTTCTGAGATACTGGGTTTAGGACTTCAACTTCTGAATTTTGGGGAGGGGGACACAATTCTGCTCATAGCGCTTGGGAGTGAGGAAGAACATGACCCAGTTAGAAGACCCCGGGATGCGCAGTTCCAGTAAAGGGGGCAGGCTCGAGTCCTGTGCGGAGGGCATGCAAATACGAAGTATCTGTAAGATTCGAGACACAGAGTGCAAAAGGGACCCAGCACCCTGTTCCCAGATTGTGGCTAACGCTGCTCTTGGCTCTACCCGGTCATTGGAACCTCAGAAATGCACCAAGTACTGACTTCATGCGCCCCGCTTATTTCCTCCTTCGCTCCACCAGAGGAAGCTTCCGTACTCTCATGACAGGGAGGCGTCTCTGCCTCAGGAAGACGTGTGCTGTGCTATGAAAATGTCAGGGCTGCATTTTACTATCAGCAGTAGCCAGACCAGACTGATCGCTCTTGACTCTGTGCCGGGGTGCCGTGTCAGTAGACTGAGCTGGAAGTTCAACAGCAGGTGTCCTACAGAGAAAATAGTCCCAACAGCCCCAGCTGTCCGGGTGCTTGCAGGAGGTCCTGTCCGACCGCAGCCACAGAGACCCTAGTGGACACACGCTTTCTGTACGAAATGTTTGCCAACAGCCTCACATTCGGGACACTTGCTTGTTCATCCTGGGGATCGTGAACGGTATCTGGATAGACGGGGTTGAGGCTTGTCGTGAGAAGCTTCCTCCTGGTCCTTTCCTCAGGACCGCTGTGCTGCTACAGGCAACTTGGCCGCCTTCCTTGAACCTGCCATCCAGCTCTGTGCCTTGGAGGGTCCTCAGTCGTCCCCAGTCCCCATGACGCCTGAGTGTTCATTAGAGGAGGCGCCGCGGGGAGGGGCTCCGTGGTTTCTGTGCACACGTTCCTGAGACTTTGCTAAGGTAAATGCAGGTCCCTGGTCAGAAACAGGAGTTTCTGGCAATTGGTATTTTGCAGGTAATTGGAGCGTGGCAGTTACTGTCAGGAGAGAGATTGTAGGTAGAACCAGACAGCTCAACGTATCGCTAAGAAGGGGTCCTTAATGATGAAAATCCTTCCCCGGGAACTCAAGGCTCTTTGTTCTCGTCTCGGCTGACGTGAGCCTTTGTTGCTTTCTTTCCTCTGTTTTTTATTTTTAACAATAAGGCTGCATTTTTTAGCGAGGCTCTGTGTCTTAGGACAGTTCAGGATATGCTGCGAATTGTAACAAGAGGGAGCAGAAGGCCCAAGGTGAGGTCTGGGGAAGCAAATACAACTTTTCTCAGGTTAATGCTGGTTTTATAAATTAGCGGATAACCGAGCTCCGCACCTCAATAAGGCTGTGCCTTTTTCTCTATGTGTGCATGGCACTTCAATTACACAAATTAGAAGAATTAGAATTAGCTTCAGTCTTTTCGTTTCGGCCTCTCTGAAGTGCTGGGAGCTGTCAACCATGGAATAGCTTTAAAATATAAGGCTGCTACGTCTCACAAGCTTGTCTATGTCAGAGACAGAACAAACGATTACGACTTTCGAGCCAAAAGGCAGCACGTCTTTGCTTCTTTGCTCCTACACAAATTTGTGGCGCCTTTTGCACGATCATCTGAGGAATCTGCTCTCTTATCCCTTCGGCAGCTCACATCACAATATTTAGGATCTAATGGCTCACTAATGATTTCTTTTCTATTTATTAGTTCCCCACCCAATTGGATGAGGGATTTCTGACAGCAGGCCTGCAGTTTCTCCCGGCCAGTGCTGGCGGTACATTGATTAGATGTCTGCTGACCCCCCGTTAGTCCTGCATTTCTAATACAGGTCGTTCTCTCGGGTCTCCATTCGGCGAGGCCTGGGAGCTCATGTGCTCAGAAAAGGAAGAAGCTAGGGCCTCTCAAAAGTGCCCTTTGTTTTAGGAGACAGAAGGAAATTTATAAGCAGGATAGGCTCTTGCCACTCTTTAAAGACAGAGATTTATCGGCTAAGGGCAGCCGGAGCGCGGCGGGGGTGGATTAGGGGGATGAGCCCCAGTGACACAGGTGCAAATCCCGGGAATTGTTTCTGTAATTGGGCACTTACTGTAGACGAGGAGGAACAGTGCAGCAGCACTTGCGTCTGTGGACAGCGCAGAACCCGGAGCGGAGCTGCGGGGTCGCCCCGTGGGGCAGAGCGTACCGCAGCCCACCGTCCCACCCACGGTCAGGGAGCCCCAGAGGCTCATTTCTTCCACCTCTGGCCCCTCCTTAATCTCAACTTCCCTCTTTTCTGGGGCAACCGAGAGCTGTGCTTTGTTATGTCAGAATCTCCTAATTCTGTCTCCTCGATCTTCTGTTCTCTCCCTCCACGTCTGTCCCCACATTCCAGGGTGGGGGACTGGAGCCCACGGAGAGGGGTGAGGTAGTCCCCAGCTCAGACTCACGGTGGTGCTGGCAGATGGCTCACTTTAGAGATGTGGATTTGGCAAGTGAGCTCATGGAGGACAGGGGAGCCACATTTCCCATCATCAGAGAAGGTGGAAAGGGAGACTTCCGGAAGAAGCCTGTGGTGTCAACTGGCATTGAAGGTGTTGGTGTGGACCCCTGAGAAGGCAGGAGAGCTGCAAAGCCACACAGCAGCAAGTCCCCCCGGCTCCTGCGGTGCCCCAGTCCTGGCTCCTGCACTGGAAAGAACCAGGCTCCTTGGGGCAATGGTGGAGTCTGGAGCTGGGACAGGGAAAAGCAGAAGAGGAGACCCAAGCAGGTCACTGCCAGAAAACAAGACCCAGCTCAGAGAATGGTAGGAACTTGCTGAACCACGCAGAAGCCAACCTGAAGGGGCTCCCACTGGCCAAACCTGGGACTGTATGATTAAGAAAATAAATACACACTGTAACGGACTTAACTTCACGTATAAAGTAGGAAGAAGTTCGTATAGACATACATGAATAAATGAACAAATGTAGAGAAAAGAAGGTTGTCAGAGAAAAATGCCACCTGATAAATGTAAACAGAATGGGGAGGTGGAAAATGATCAGGTGTCAAGGGGGAGACACTGGAGGGAAATCTGGGGCGGGGGGGCTCTCCAAATAAGTAGGAGGGTTGAGGAGAGAGGCTGACGTTCCAAAGCGGCAGAGAGAAGTGGATGGAGGGGGGACAGGCAGAGGGAAGCTGGTGTGGGCAGAGGGCAGAGGGCAGAGGGCAGGCTGAGGTGGGGGGAGAGGTGGGGAGAGAGAGAGGTCTGGGGTGGGGGCCACTGAGCTGTGCCCCAGAAGCTGGGCCAGGCTGGGAGGAGCATCCTTCTTCCACGGTAGGGGTGCGGGGCAGAAGGGGCCAGCTCAGGAGGGGCATCTATGAGACACTGAAAGTTTCAGACTTTATTCAAGGGCAGCGATCAGTCATTTAAGGTTTTAAAGCTATTGTCCAAGCTTTCAAGTTTCTGCAGGTTTAGAGAGTTTCATCTTAAACTTTTGGACTCTCTGGTTTTCACCGAAGAATGACAATATATTTTGAATAATCTGATCAATTAGGCTTTAAATTTTTTCCCTTTAATTTTTATGGAAAAATTATATATGTATCTGTGTGTGCGTATGTCTGTGTACACATATCATAAATGGCCAGCTTGATGAATTTTCACAAACGGGATACAAGCCACACATGTAACCAGCATTCAGATGAAGTAGCACATGTTTCTGCCACCCTAGAAATCCCCCTTATGCGGCCTTTCAGAAACTACCTTCTCACTTCTGATAGTATAAATTATTTTCCGTCTTTGTAATTTATGTAAATGGTGCTGTATTTCTGTCCTCTTTCATGTTTGGGGGTTCTGCTCAGTATTACGTTCATGGCGTCCTATCCTGCGATTACCTGTATTTGAGGATCAGCTGTTGTCTTTCCAGTGGGTGAACACCACGTAATTGATTTGTGCTTTCTATAGCTGATAGGCGTTTGGGTCGTTTCTAGTTTGGGACTATTGTGAATAATGCTGCTGTGTACATTCTCGTATATGTTTTGGGTAACGTATGCATGTGTTCCCATTGGGTATAAACCAGGGAGTGGAACCGGGGGGTCATGAAGTATGCACATGTTTGGTTTTAGTAGATAATGCCAGTTTTCCAAAGTGGCTGTAACAGTTTACACTATACCTGCAACGTGGGAGATTTTGTTTGCTTTCCATTTTTAACTGTTACTTAGTATTTTCAGTATTTTACATTTTAGCTCTAGCAAGAGTGTTGTATTGAATTTTGCTGACTGGTGAAGTTGAGCACCTTTCTATATTTATATTGGCTATTCAGATCTCTTCTTTTATGGAGTGTCTGCTCAAATCATTTGCCCCTTTTAAAATTAGATTCTCTCTTTTTTTATTGATTTGTAGGGGATCTTTATTCTGGATATTAGTCCTCTGTTGAATATATTTTATTATGATTTTCTTCTACCATTCTGTGGGTTGTATTTTTCCTCTCCTGATGGTGTCTGTTAATGAATAGAAATTCTTAATTTTAACATGGCCTAATTTATGACTTTTTTCTTTTACAGTTATTTCTTCTTTTGTCCTTTTAAAGAAAGCTTGCCTACTTCAAGGTCAAGAAGATGTTCTCTATTTCCTCTGAAAAGCTTTATGTTACACCATTTACATTTAGATATGCAATCCTTCTGATATTGATTTTTTCCCCTATTGTGTGATGGGGTCAGTATATTTCTTCATATAAGTATAAGATTGTCCCAACACTGCTCATTGAAAACATCATCCTTTCCCCCCTGTGCCATGTCACCGTTTTCATAAGTCAGATAAACGTGTGTGTGGGGGGGGTTGATTTATTACTTTTGATTTTATTGCACAAACTTCAAAGAACACATATCTTTGACTACTGAGGATTTTGTTGCTGTTGTTGACAATGTTTATATAGAAAAATACATATTTATGGCCCCCAGAACTCAATGTGTATATTTCTGTAAAGTGTTGTCGGGCAAAGTTTCAAATCATATATCACATGTAATTGGTAGAATGTGAGAAACACTTGTGGATGCCGTGAAAAGCATGGTGAGTGTGGACAACGGCATCAAGAGCTCTGATGTTCCCGAGCCAACAGCACCTTCATCACATCGAAAATTGCTGTTAACAATCATGTTAGTGATTACAGCATTGTAATTTATAGTATTTTACCTCCTAACTTGACAGTTTACTTATATGTTTGTGTTTTGCTATATTTTAGTTATGTCTTAGGAAGCTGGCAGGAGGTTCTCCATGGATGTGAACTGTATTTAATGGAGTAGGATGTTGCTTCTTGGTTTTCATGCAGATGTCTGGATTTCACGAAGGGATATCTGGAAGGGTCTACCACAAAGGGATGTTAAGCAGGAGATGCTAGCATTTGCTTATTCAGCTATGGGTACTGTGCACACTTAAAGAAACCAGTGCAGAATTTATCTGTGAGCACTCTGTGATTCGGAGTTTGGGATTATGCAAGTGTCCTTTTCAACCCCTTCATTTAAACAGGATGTTCTGATTTTGGAAGTGTAATAGTTAAAGTTGTAAATTCATGAAAGCCTAAGCCGAAATTCTGGTGAGCCCATCTTGGTTCTCCTGGGCCGATCTGTACTCCACACCTTCGCCTTCAGGAGACTCTGATCTCACCGTCAAAGGTGGCATGGCTACATAAATGATTTGGAATATTCTTCTGCAAGGGAGTTGTCTCTTCTCTCCCACTATATTCATTTACTCAAATATTTAGATCAGTATGAACCTCTGGATGTTTGTTTTGTCCTTTGGGTTATAACACAATACTACTTTATTTCTCTGGTTCAGAATTTCCCATCTTGGGGGTTCTTTTAGTTGATTCTTATGTCCCTTTGACACACCTTAGCCTGGATATTAACGTGGATTTTTTTTTTTTAGTACTTTATTACTTTCGGGTACTCCAGGATACTCTGGGCTCGTTTTGTATATTTCCTGCCCCGATCCTAGAATTGTCCATTTCTCCATGGAGCTCTGGTTTCTTTTATTGAAGAATGGTGTCACAGTCCAAGATCTGGGTGTTAGCTATGCTCATTGCTCCTGGGGTGTCGTTTCTTTTGGCCTTTTCATCCGACAGAGCAAAAAATATGCTGTTCATGCTAACTCCTGCATGTACAGGGATCTATAAATATTTCTGCACATGACTGTTCTGCATCTAGACTACGCCAACATGAGTTCATACTGAGGTCTCCACTTCTGATCCATCATCACATGGATCAGTTTACCTTCTTCTCTAATCAGTACCTCCCACTCCAACTGTTAAGAAAGCTGATTCCCGCCATCCACCGCCCGTTTCCCTAAGTGTCCCATTCCAGTCTCCGTGTGTAGTGACTTCAGAAATGTTGACCTGTAACACCATGGGAAAGACCTTTATCAAGTCCAGCACAGTGCTGATGGCTGATTCATTTTGCCTTTAGTCATAAAGACTCTCTGCATTTCCAGTGTTACTCAAGGCTACATTTTTCCCCAGCTTCTCACTGAAGTTGATTCATGCATTTGTAATACGGGTAGATTACCTTGTCATATTCTTCACTCCATCCAGGGCCACCTCGTAAAAGATTTTCAAAAATCTGTGTACATTAAGGTTCACTCTGTTTTGCTGGGGGTTTTGACATAGCTTATTAAACACTCTTACAGCCTTCAGAGCGGTTTCACCACCGTCAGCAGCCCCTGTGGCTCCCTGTTTCACCCTCCCCCGAGTCCCAGACTATCACTAATGTACATTGTCAGTGTCTTTGTCTTTTCCAAAATGCTCTATAAACGGAGTCTCATACTATTTAGCCTTTTCAGACTGGCTGCTGTTGCAGAGCAGTGCACATTTCAGATTCATCCCCGTGTCTCACTGGTGTCTAGCTCACTTGTTTTTGTCAGCGATAATATTCCACAGTATGGAGGTGCCGGGGTTGTTTATCAGTTCGAGTATCGAAGGCTCCTTGGTTGCTTCCAGTTTGGTGATTATGAATAAACATCTACTATACACATCGCGGGCAGGTTTTTGTGTGGACCTAAGTGTCAAGTCCTCTGGGTAAACACCTTGGAACCACTGCTGCATCCTGTATCGGGACTACATTTAGCTTCATTCGAAGCTGGCACCTGCTCTTCCAAGGTGGCCGACAGCTTTGTGTGCTTGCCAGCAATGAAGAAGCTACTGTTGCTCACATCCTTGCTGGCTTTTTGTTTCTTTTATCTGCTTTATTGCTTTCCTGTTTTAAGTTGCAGTGATTTTTGCTCCTATAGTTATTATTATCCTTCCTTTGTTTGCTGTGGGTTTATTTTACTCTCCTTTTTCCAGCTTTTTGAAGTGGGAGGTTATATTACTGATTTGAGACTTTGTTTACCTCTTTTCTGTTGTAACTGTGTGGGCCATGAGTGTCCCCCTCAGCGCTGCTTCGGCCGTGTCCCACAGATTTAGATTTGTTCCATTTTCATTAAAGAATTTCCTTGAGACTTTCTTTTTATCCACGGATTGATTATTTAGAAGTGTGTTGTTTAGTTTCTAAGTATTAGGAGATTTTCCTTTTATCTATCTGTTATTTTTGTTTGTTTGATTTCATTGTGGTCAGAGAATACACTCTATTATTTCACTGCTGATTTTGCTGAGGTTTGGTTTATGGCTCAGGCTAAGGTCTGTTTTGGCATATGTTTCTCATGGACTCTTGTAAAGAATGTGTATCTTACTCTTACTGGATGGAATGTTGATTAGGTCCTGGGTGATGGTGTTATTGGGTTCTGTATCCTTTCTGACTCCGTCTCGTTATGCCAGTTGTTGAGAGATGGGTGTTGGCGTCTCCAGCTGCCATTGTGGATTTGCCTGTTTCTCCTTTGTAGTTCAGGTATTTTGCTTCAGGTATTTTGCAGCTCTGTTGTTTGTTGCATACATATGCAGAATTGCTGTCTTCCTGGTGGAGTGACCCTTTTATCATTGCATAATGTCTTTCCATGCCCCTGTGAATTCTGTTTTCTCTTAAGTCCACTTATGTCTGATACTAATGTAGCCACTCATAATTTCCTCTTTTTAAAAAAGATTTATATATTTGAGAGAGAGAGACAGAGAGAGAGCTCGGGTGGGGGAGGGCAGACAGGGGTAGGGCGGAGGAGAAGAGAGAGAATCTCAAGCAGACTCTGTGCTGAGCAGGGAGCCCGACACAGAGTTCAGTCCCAGGACCCTGAGATCATGATCTGAGCCAAAATCAAGAGCTGGTTGCTTAACAGACTGAGCCACCCAGGTGCCCTACCACTTATGATTTCTTCCGATTAATGCTTGCATAGTATTTCTTTTCCCATCTTTTATTTTCAGCTTGCCTATGTATTTATATTTGAAGTGAGTTTTTTGCACACAGCGTATGGTTGGGTCATGTTTTCTTAGTCCACTCTGCCAACCACTTTTTCTCCACTGCTTCTTTAAAAAAACTATTAATTTTTCTATATTTATAGGCTGTGATCACCCCAGTAAATCTAGTTAACATCTGTGTTCATACATAGTTACAAACTTTTTTTTCTTACAATGAGGACTTTTAAGATCTACTCTCTTAGCAACTTTCATATATTCAATACAGTATTATTAAATACAGTCACCATGTTGGATATTACATCCCCAGAACTTCATTATTTCCTAAGTGGAAGTTGATAACTTTTGACCCCTTTCACATATTTGAAATGGCTGTTGCCTTCTTCATTTTAAAAATGGGAAAACTAAAGCTCAGATATTAATGTAGCTTTAATAATCAAAAAGGACCTTATCCCAGGATCTTTGATCCAACTTTGATAAGTATACAATGTGTAATATAATGTAGTTATATTATGTTTACTAAGTGCTATATGGGAAAGCTATATGAAGGGAGGGAAAAGTACTATGTGCTGAAGTAAATAATGACTAAATTTATAGAAGGTGTTTGTAGAATATATGGGACTAGGCTTCCAAAGAAGACTGGGTCTGCTTGATGGGATGGGGGAGAGAGTACTCCACGTGTTTCTAGGGAACAGAGTAAGTGAAATGAGGTGTAATGTTTGATGGGAATAAGCTGTCACAGGAAGTGAAGCTAGGGAGTAGAGTGGAGCTAAAATTCTCATTTGAAAGTAAAAAAAAATAATTCCATCTGGTGCTTTACAGTCCTAATAAGTAGATCTTGGTTTCCTGTAAGAGTGACCAGGTTGTTAATTCTTCCACGTACCCCAGCCATGGTGTTTAATATTTATGGTGTCATCCCATCCTTTCTAAGTGACTTGTCTCCCCCCACACTCTGTAGGTCCTGGGAAGTGGGGACCAAGCTTCATTCCCAGTGTTCTACATTCTGACGCCACAGATGTCACCTTTAAGAGAGAGCACAGAGGCGGGTGCCTGCAGGTGACCCAGGGTGGTGAGTCCTTGTGTCTGGTGAAGGTTTGTGCACCAATAGCCGGAAGCAGGCGAGAATGAGCTACCATTCACATGTCAGTTGAAATAACAAGTTAAAGAAGGATAATGTGAATCCAGAGAAACCTGATGCACCACACCAGTTTCAGAGATTAATGCCCCAGGGTCATGATGCTGAGAGTCTCCCAGAGATACACCTTTAGTAAAGCCACTCAGATAAATTTTGGGCTTGCATAGCCCCAGCCAGGAGAACACCCCGTCCTGTGGTCAAAGCTGTGGGAGCTGGAGGGGGACTTAATTTCCTCAACTATAATCTGATGTGTAAGAGGTGTCTGACTGGAGTGGAGAGGCTGCTTGCTTGAAGCTAGACATCTAACTGGTCGGTGATGTTGCTTTGCTGAACTTCTCTGAGTTCTACGCTTGGAGATGCGGGTGGTCTGTGGGATGTGGTGGGGAGGTCATGAGTCAGCTTCTCTGAAGGGAATACCACGTGTCCCCAAACTCTTAATTCCTTTATCAGCTTAAAGAGTACTTTTTTTTTTTTTGTCTCAGACCACAAAATGTTGTGGATATTATGCTTCCTAAGTGTGGCGATGAAGTAAACACAGAAATAGAATTTAAATAAAACCATGGATTCATAACAGACAATTAGGACTGTAGCATGAGAAGTAAGCCACCTCTGGAGGTGTGTACAGGAAAATATCTTCCATTCTTAGAAGCTTTCTGAGGCACCCCTGAAAGATGGCAATTTAGCCTCAACTTGAACTGTTCCTGTTACAGGGGGTTCCCGCCTCACCAGCTGCCTCAGCAACATGGCCACACGGCCGGAGTTGTTACCAGTTCACGAGATTAAGTTTGCCTCAACAGGAGAAGGGATTTGCCAACGTTCTGTAAGGGAAGCTAGGAATGGCTGAGGCCTAGGAATGATGTTGATATTGTGGGATACTATGGAATTCAAGATTTGTCTTGTACAAATGGTGTCTTGTAGCCATGTTTAGGGATGCTGGAGAAGACAGTCGTGGGTCCATGACCAAGGCAATAAGGAATAACATTGAACTTGGAAAATAAAGGTGCAAATAGGAATGGTGGGCAGGGAAATGATAAGAAGAGGATTGTGAAAACCAGGGTGAAGGCAAAGCAGAGCGGCGAAGCTGGCTGGCCTTTGGGCGACAGGACTCGGCTGATACTGCTCACCTCCCACTCTGCGGTGCCTCTGATCCACCGGGGCATTTCTCCTGGCCTCATTATGCTGCCTTGTCACTATGAGCTTACGGTAAGAGAGAAAATTTACCCTTTTAGGCGAGTATCTGGCAGATGGAGAAGAGATTCATTACTCCCAGAAATGCATAATCTTGCTTCTGTCAATGTAAAGAAAGTGAAATGTTTTCTCCTGGAAATGTAATCAGGGTGGCTGTTCCATCACACGTGTTTGCTTCCACTTTCTCCCCAAAGGAGTATTTTATCCTACTTAGAGATGTTGCAGGATCCATTAATTCAATATGATGCCGGTTACTATAAATAATATTTCTTTCTGCAGTAACTGGATAGAAAACGTTAAATTTAATATATTGGGTTTAGGAAAACCATTTTGCATCTTCTCCAGTTAATTGGACATTATAATGTGTTAATTACAAGTGTACCTATAATGCCAAGGGGTTCAGAAAAAAATGCAGTGACTTTAAAAAGAAAATTCAAAATCTATTTGCGCCTGCCCCCCACTCCCCCCTCCCGTGGAGTTTCTGTGATAATCTCCTTTCTAAGGTGAGTAAGAACTCCAAGATGTCTATTTAGGTACATAATGGAGCCACGGATAAGGAACATAAGCGTAGATGAGGGTTTTAGTCTCATTTTCATCTCTGACATGTAACCAGCTGGAGGAAATAGCAGGGTATCTGTGTTCTTATTTTTTTCCTATACTCTGCATATGTTCTCACTATGTTTACACATTGTCAGGGAAGTACAAATTCCTTAAGCGGTTGCCAAGTGTGGGGTTCCTCATATCCTCATTTCTAAGATCACGAAGTTGCAGAGTGAGCATGGAAAGGCTCAGAGCTAGAGAAGCAGCGAGGCCAGGAGGGGAGGAGGCTCTCTCTGTTCATGGAGACTCCGTCGACCTTGACTTTATTCCTTCACCCGTGCTTAGTGGTTGGTATTCAGCCAAATCTAACAGAGATGACAGACATGTCTTACTTTTCTTAACTCATGAAGCACATGTTTACCGAGCTCCTGCTATGCAGGGCGCCATGCTCGATCTGGCTCAGAAAGAGAAACAAACAGGACCCTCAGCGATGCAGGCTGGAGCAGCAGTAGCTCACGGACAGGACTGGAGGCCCGGAGCGCTTCGCCGCGGGAGATGGGAGCCTGTGCCCGGGGTGTCCCCAGCACAGTCAGGGACAGGGCTCAGGCAGGAAGAACACGGGTCCCAGAACCCGGGCTTCTCCTGCTGTCGCTGGAGAGCAGTTTTCTCTGTTGATGGTCATAACGAACCACTGGGCAACTTTGCCTGCGGTTAGCTCTCCTTTTAAGCCTCTATATCTCCCTTTCCAGTGTTTCCTCCTTTTCCTGAACAAGGACTCAAGAAAGGAAGAAATCCACAGAGAGAAATGACACCTTTTGGTCAGCAGTTCTCTGTAAATTACGTTTGTGAAAGCCCAGCCTTTTCACAGCCTAGTTAATGAATTCCAGTGGGCTCTTGTTCGGTCCTGAAGTTCCTTCCCATTTCTTTGCTTTCAAAAAATGAGAAGTTAATTTCTTTCTTTTTAAAAATTAATAGCAACTAATTGGATCCACGATAAAGGCAAAACGGAGCTAATATTATTATGAATTGTTGACATGGATCTCTTTTGGGGAAAATGTACAGAAGAACTAAGGCAATGATGGATTTTTTTTTTAATCCCACTTTTTATAGTAGACACTCATTGCACAAAATTTACAAAAGTCCTGCAAACTGTGACCAGAGAATATATTGCCAAAACAACCAAGCAGGCTCATTTAAAATCCAGTTAATTCAGCGGTAAACACTGGGGGAGTCAGTTGTGGGGCTTTCTGATGGCAGCCGAGGCTGTTGTGGAAATAATGTTGAATTAAGTGTTAAGAGATCTGGCTTCTAATCTGGCATCTAATAAAACT
>NW_024425563.1:4364249-4445181 GCF_017311325.1 Ursus maritimus | reverse complement strand
TGTGTCCCTGGAGAATTATTCCATTTCTCTGTAATATCTGCGGAAAGAGTGTCACGCCTACAGCCCTAGTTATCTATCACTGTGCAAAATATCGCCTCCCGGCTTCCATGGCATCCTCTGGTTCTAAGTGAGTTTCCCGGTTCCTGGTGAGTCACCAGCCTGCTCGGGTTCAAGGGGAGAAGAAACAGCTCCAGCTCTCCCTGTGGGAGCAGCCAGGATTTCCAGGCGCATTTAGAACGGGAGATACCCTTCTAGCCATTTAGAGAAAACACATGCTTCCCACCCAACCTACCATTTTTAATGCTAAATCATTGCCTCAGAATATGGAATATTTGTCCTTCTTGTAGTTTTTCAAAATTTGCACCTGTCAAACATCTTTTGGATTATAACTTCTTGCAAACTTCTCTTTCTCTTTCTCTATAATTAATATATGTATTTATGTATTTATTTATATATTCAATTACTTTTTAAATTTTTATTTTTCCCCCAGCTTTATTGAGATATAATTGACTAATAACGTTGTGTGAGTTTAAGGTATACAGTGTGTGGATTTGATACATTTATAGATTGCAAAATGATTATCCCCATAGTATAGAGCTAATTCCTCCATCATGTCACATAATTACCATTTCTTTTTCATGGCGAGAACATTTAAAATCTACTCTCCTAGCAACGTAAGAGTGCATGATACAGCATTATTAGCTAGCATCACCATGCTGTACATTAGATTTCCAGAACTTATTAATCTTATAAGTGGCAGTTTGTATGTGTTTTTGATGTTCATTTAAAATCCAGCCAAGACCATATTATTAAGGATAGAGCTTTTATAGTCTTAAAAACTAGGTTTGCTAGGTAAGTTATCAGATACATATGAAATATCTTTGCTTTTAGCTGGCCTGCATGGTTCCCTAAGGACCATTGTGATTGCATTAAATCCTAGCTAGTCTAGTATCTACTGGCCTCCAAATCATAAGACCTCCTCTCCTGGGAAATTATTGTATTTGCCTCCTTAGTGAGAGACAGACTTATTTAAAAATCCCTCTGGCCTTGGAGTGAAGATATGGCAATGGCAGACAAAGGCACCTGGGTGCTTGGGTTCGCTGTGGCCTCTTGCTGGACTTCTGCAAAGCTCTTTGCAGCTGTTCTAGTCAACGGGATTTCTGTCCTCACTGTACCTCCCTTGGGCGGGGGGCTCCATTTTGTAGTGGCTGAGAGTTCAGCCTTTGGTGTCAGACAGCCCGGATTCTTCATCTCCCCTCTCCCCAGACGTGTCCTTACGTGTTGTTATCTGTAGAAAGGCACAGTGACAGAAACAACTGACAGATTTGCACGAGGATAAGTGATAGCATGGAGCGCTTAGCTCCACGCCCAGCATTAAGAACTGTTTGGTGGCTGCTAATGTTATTCGTTTTATTTCATTATCGTTATTATCCTTATGTATGTCTGCACCTGTCACTCATTCAGTAGGTTTTCCCTGCTCTCAGACTTCTTTTTTTTAAACATTAAAAAAAATTTCTTTTAAGATTTTTATTTATTTGAGAGAGAGAGAACAAGCGGTGGGGAGGAGCAAAGGGAGAGAGAGAGAAGCAGACTCCCTGCTGAGCAGGAAGCCCAACGTGGGGCTCGATCCCAGGACCCAGAGATCATGACCTGAGCCGAAGGCAGATGTTTAACCTACTGAGCCACCCAGGCGCCCCCTCAGAATTCTTGATAGCTTGGTGACCCTGTATTTCTCTTGGGTACCATCTGTAGGGAACAGCTTGTAATAGAGACATTGAGAAGATTCCTGATGCCGCTATCTGTAAACTCAGATGCCTCCTCATGGGGCTACTGTGTTACTGTGCACGCCTGTGTCTGAAAAGTTATATTGTAGAATGGAAAGTTGGTCACCACACTACTGCTCAGACTAGAGTGGGGGCACCTAGTGGCTCTCCTCCTACCCCCAAGTTCCTTTCCCTGGGGATTTCCATCTGTTGGTAATAAACTTTTGAGAAGTGGCTCGTGGCTCTCCTCCTACCCCCAAGTTCCTTTCCCTGGGGATTTCCATCTGTTGGTAATAAACTTTTGAGAAGTGGCGTTATGGAAGCACATTTCTAAAATTCTAGCCTGAAATAAGATTACAGGGCATATGATAAAGCTGAAGACTCCTACGTAACCTTTGGGGTAAGTGTGGCAAGACCGATTTAGAGCCATTCAGAGAAATATGATAGACACGGCTGCCCTGTCTCAGTGTGAAGCCAACAACCCAATTTCCAGTCACCTTCTCTTCCTGGGTTCAGAACAGAGCCAATTTCATCCACCTTTTCCCCAGTGGCAAGATTTCCAGAATTCTCCTCACTCTGGTTTTCTAATTAGTCTTTACTGCAGAATTGGTCTGAGCAGAATAGAGCGCATGACCTTTCCTCATTATTTGGGAGTGATGTTATCTATGACTGCATTCGAAGATGGCATCGGCTGTTAAGTAACATTATCACGTCCTGAGCTTACTGCCAGAAAACGTGGAGGCCTTTGTTGATGCTAACTGTCGTCAAGCCGCATAGCCTGTATTGTGGCCTGCAATTGATTTTCTGAACTTAATGCAGGCCTTCCTATTAACAAGCAAGATGCTTTTTAGACCTATGACGTTTTTACTGGTCCTGATTCTACTTACTTACAACAACTTCACCCTTCTAATCATTGACACCGCTCTGTGCTGAACTTATACCGAACCTAGATACCCAAGTAACCCCTCAAATAATTCCAGTGCCTTAGAATATTCCAGGACGATGCTTTACGCGCGCACACACACACACACACACACACACAATAAATACAAGTGTACTTCCATATAACCACCATATGAAAACTTGTGCAAAAAGTAAGGCATTGTTCATGTAAAAGAATTCACTTTAGGGGAAAAAAAACACCCTCATCGTGACGTTTTGTCAAATGCCTTAATACCATTAGATGGATTTAAGAACATTACATTAGCACACGACTGTCATGACTATTTCCCTCTAACTGTGAGCCTTTCTCGCTCACATCTCAGTGAGTCACCACCTCACGTGGAGTAAATGGCCAGCCCCGCAGCAGGGCCCCTGCGGACAGCTGACTGCAGAGCGGGGTGCAGCCTCATTCCCCCACCTCCCCGGCTTCTGCCACTTTGTTTCCTTAGCTTGACAGTGGCCGCAGCGTTTCCTTCTGTTTCTTGCATACAGCACCGAGTTTCCTTCTCTGACCCTTGTACTTGGGGACTGCACCCCCCGCCCCCGACAGCATCACTCTTCTCCAGTCTTTGCAGGGACTCATTCTCAGCACTCGGATCCTGCATCAAGGGCCAGCCTTTGCTCAGGGCTTCTCCTGAACCCCTGAGTTACCTCCCCACTCACTTAAACCCTGTCCCATTTATTCGCGATTCCAAGCCAGAACCTTGACTCACTTTCTTCATAGAACTTTTCACTGAGATGACCATCCGTCTTGTTTCTTCCCAGGCAGTGCCTGATGGCACCTGCTTTCCTGGTGTAATCATCAATTACGATCAAAAGTGTCTGGTTTAGATATTAAATTAGGCAGAGACCATGTTTATCATTTCTAGAAATGATATTTATTTATTTTTCCGTATTATTCTTAGGTGTCTCTTCACTAGAATATCTGAACAGGAGACACTGTGCTGGGCAATTATCTAAGCACTAGGAAGACAACAGTAGATAAAAAATATTTTTTGATAGAACCAATTAAATAAATGAATTACAAACTTTCACATAATCTGTGCACAGACACATAAATAGACTTAAGTGAAAGTTTTGGTTCAGATTTTACGTCACAGTTATTCCAACTTATACTCCAAATAATATATAAGTAGGGATAAACTCACCCTCTTTTAAAGGAATGAGATCGCAAAGTAATTGTCAGGAAGTTTATTGAAAAAGAACTTTATTTGAGAAGGTTTCTCCTACCGCACTGCCCGAAGCTTCCTGAAGAGGGGCTGGCTTGTCTATTAGTAGCTGAGGGCTTCTCTCTACCTTTGCCGGTGTTTTCTTTTCCATATCTGGCCTTGGTATGTGACCAGTTACTCTAGATAACTCAGGCAACATTCTTGCAAATAGCAGTAATGCCCACTTGTCCTTTTCAGCAAATAAAGTGGATGAGATACATCACAATCAAGAATTTCTGTCTCCACGAAAAGATGAATATTAACATCGAGTAAAAAGGTGTCCAGTTTTGTTTTGTTTTGTTTTTCAAAAATGATGCCAGGATTCTTCCGGCACTTCCCACTTTGTGTTTGATTTGGGGGAACTTCAGCCACGAGTGGAAGTCTGCCTGGGAAGTCTCAGGACCTGGCACGATAAAGGAGCAGGACACTGTCGTTAATTAGTGCACGGCAGTCTGTACTCTTTCTGCTGGTCCACAGCAGGCGAGCGGAGGGTGGTGCATGGTTACTGTTTAGGAGTCGGAGTCTGTCAGCCGCAGAGGACAGTAACACAGAGACCAAGGCTAGCCTTTGTGAGTGGAGCCTTTGTGTGAGTTAAGAACAGATTCTCCTGGGCACCTAGGTGGCTCAGTCAGTTAAGCGTCTCGGGTCATGATGCCAGGGTCCTGGGATTGAGTCCCGCCTCGGGCTCCCTGCTCCACGGGGAGCCTGCTTCTCCCTCTCCGGGCTTGTCCCTTGGCTTGGGAACTTTGGGCAGCGCACCGTCTACATCTCTTCATGTAGAAGCCCTTAGAAATGGGCGCATGTTAGGTAGCAAGGAATTTTATTTTCTCTGGTGCGTAAAACTGATTGAAATTCAGATTTACCCTGGTAACGATTTAAAATCTGCATTTCGTTCTTTCCCACCGCAGGGATGATTTATTCACATTCACGTCCCCGACACTAAGCCGAGCGTCGTCAGGATGTAGGAAGCCGCAGGAGACCACAGCACTGCCCTGAGAGTGAGGCCAGTTCAGGTAAGTGACATAATCATAGGGGTTTTGGGTTTTTTTCCATAATCATGAGTATTTTTAAAAGCAATGTAGACCTGGGAACAGAGAAAACCTGAGTGAACTAGATCCCAGTAAGAACGGAACTAAGTTCCAGTGAGAGACAAGTCCTTCCTGGAAAAAAGAGAAGCGGTGGCTGCTTTAATCTTTGGCACATTTCTCTTTACCTCAGAAATGGTAGGATGTTGTACCCAAATGTCCCCCGCCTTTTTTTTTTTAAGATTTTGTTTATTTATTTGAGAGAGAGAGAGCATGAGCAGGGGGAGGCGCAGAGGGAGAAGCAGATCCCCCCAGGACCTTGAGATCGTGACCTGAGCCGAAGTCAGTCGCTCCACCGACTTTCATCTGCCGTGTGGGGCCGACATGATGGTTCTGAGGAACCTGAGGATGTCTGGTCCCAGAGTGACTCCACACCCACCCCTAGATCTTTTCACGAGCCCTTCACTGAGAGCACAATAGCAGCACTGAGGGCTGAGGGGAGAACAGGAAGGTAGAGTGAGTCCCCAGGTGCGCAGAACCCTTCCTGAGCACGCGGCAGGGCCCTCGTGAAGGCTTCGGGGAGCGCAGGACTGAGAACCGCTCCCCCACGGCTCCTGGGCCTTCACAGAATGCAAGGCATCAGCGAATCAAAGCCTGTCCTAGTGGGTGGAGCGAGTCTCCTAAGGCTCAGGGACCTGCTGCTGGCTTGTAAAGCCTCGAGAGACGCTCAGAATCTTAATTCTCATATCCCAAGCCTTCTGACGGGAACGTCTTGATCCAGCCCTCAAAGTATTTGAAGCCAGTGGTGAACGGAATCCAATTAAGGCTGCAGCAAAGCTCAGACAGCCCGATTACAGATGTGTTTGGTTCAGCTTCTAACCCTTTTCAAGGAGCAAATACTGTCTGTTTACTTCTCAGTTATTCTTTCACATGGACTGTACAGAATGAGATTTTAAAAACTAAAGAGCCAAACGAAGAGGCAAGAAAATGTGATCCATTATCAGGAGAAAAAAATTGGTCATAGAATCAGGCCCAAAGACATAGATTATGGAATTAGCAGGCGTGGGCTATAAAGTAACCCCAGTAAATGTGTTAGAGGATTTAAAGGGAAAGATGAACAGTACATAGAAGCAGATGGAGAATTTCAGCAGAGAAGTGAAACCCATCCAAAGAAATGATGGAAATCTAACAGTGAACTAGGAGCAGTTTTCATTTGTGTGCACTTAGTAACGGAGCTCTAAAGTATATGAGACAAACACTAGCAGAAGTCAGTCTTTGTTGGAGAGTGGAGAAATGTGTAAATCCATAATCAGAGTGGGAGATTCTCCACATCCCTCAGTAACTGAAAAAACAACTAGGCAAAGTCATAAAGATACAGGGGATTTGGACATAACTGTCAACCGCCTTAACCTATTACCAACACTGCACACAAAATACAAATATATTCGTAAACATTTACTGACACCAGCCATAGGCTGGGCCATCAGAGAAGTCTCAGTTTGTTTTAAGAGAGTGATGTCATAGAAAGTGTGTTCTCTTGAGACTGTTAGGGACCGGGGGAACAAGCTCCCAAAACACGGCACGTGTGGGGCGCTTCCCATTGGCTGTTCTTGCTAAACCATTTCTCTCACAGAGCAGAACCCAGATGCAGCCAGGATGTGCCCTGGTATATAAGCCCGACTTAAAACAGAGGACCCCGGCACCAAAAAGCACCCGCGAGCCGCCTGGGTCGCCTGCCAGTATCGACCATTCAGGATGAGGCCCTCCCATCAGGGGAAGACAGATCAAAACCATAATGAGATACCACCTCACACCAGTCAGAATGGCTAAAATTAACAAGTCAGGAAACACCGCATGTTGGCGAGGATGTGGCGAAAGGGGAGCCTTCTTGCACTGTTGGTGGGAATGCAAGCTGGTGCAGCCACTCTGGAAAGCAGTGTGGAGGTTCCTCAGAGAGTCAAAAATAGAGCCACCCTACGACCCAGCAATTGCACTACTGGGTATTTACCCCAAAGATACAAATGTAGTGATCTGAAGGGGCACCTGCACCCCAATGTTTATAGCAGCAATGTCCACAATAGCCGAACTATGGAAAGAACCCAGATGTCCATCGACAGATGAATGGATAAAGAAGATGTGGTCCATATACAATGGAATATTACTCAGTCACCAAAAAGAATGAACTTTTGAATGGAACTAGAGGGTATTATGCTAAGTGAAATAAGTCAGCCAGAGAAAGACAAATACTGTATGATTTCACTCACATGTGGAACGTAAGAAAACAGAAGATCATAGGGGAAGGGAAGGAAAAATAAAATAAGATGAAATCAGAGAGGGAGACAAAGCATAAGAGACTCTCAGCTCTGGGAAACAAACCGAGGGCTGCTGGAGGGGAGGGGAGTGGGGGGATGAGGTAACCGGGTGACAGGCATTAATTGAGGAGGGCACTTGATGGAATGAGCGTTGAGTGTTGTCTGCAACTGATGAATCACTGAATTCTACCCCTGAAACTAATAATACACTATATGTTTACTAAATTGAATTTAAATAAAAAATTTTAAAATAAAAGAAGGGACGAGGCCCTTCCCACCAGTCAGGATGAGGCACTCCTTTCCTCTTCCCTCATTAGCATACTGGACCAGAGTGGGAACCTGCCGAGCGCTGTCTCTATCTAAGCAGAGTCTCCCCTCTGTCCGGGGAGGCCAGGGTGACTGCTCTGCGTTGGTGCTGTGTCTTCCTTCAGCTCAGCTGTAGCCTTGTCTATGCCTTTGATCTTTGGGTCCTGCAACACTCTGACCTCAAATGTTAAAAATCACCGATAATATGATATCTGGAAAAGGTCAAATGAGAAATTAGGCAGCAAAAAAAACCCCACCAAGAAACAAAAATCCTTGAGTCAAAGGGGTATTACAAAGGAGATCAGAACATTTAGAGCCTGAATGACAAAAAGAACTCAACACGTCCAAGTGCCAGTGCAACCGAAGCAGTACTAGAAAGAAATGTATAGTTCTGTGCACCCGGAGCGTCGACCTCTTCCTTCTGCCCTTTTGTACAAACCTCCGTGTCTAGAAGCTAGGAAAGGAAGAGCATCGGGAATCCGAAATATGTAGAAGAGGGAAAATAATTAAGAGCAGAAATCAATGAAATAAAGACAGATAATAGAATCAACGGGACCAAAAGTGGACATGCGGAAAAGATTTGCAGAATTCATGAACCCCAAGCTAAACCAATCAATAAAAAAGAAAAAAGAAAGAAGGCACAAGTAATCAGTGTGAGAAAATATTAAAGGGCTATCAATAAATCTATTACAGACAATATCGAGATGAAACATAGTAACACACGTGCCAACAGAGTCAACAGTAAAAGTGGAGCAGGTAAGCTTCTTTGACGAAGACGAACACCAGCAGAAAGAAAATCTGGAAACATATATATACATATATATTTAAATTTGAAAAAAAAGGCCTTTCAGCAAAGACAGTCTGAGGCTCAGCTGACTTCACTAGTGGATCCTATCAAAGACTTAAAGAGAAATATTACCCTTGTTGTGCATTTTTCTTCCAGAAAAGGCAGGAGGAGGAAGTGAGTCCCACTATTTTTATGAAGCCAGCACAGGCATGAGGCCAGAAATCTGATTGAGATGTTTCTAGAAAAGAAAATCACAGACTACAGTCCTCCAGAGGCATGCTGATATAAGCAAGGGCAGTGGTGGTTTTGGTTTGTTTTTGTGTGTGTGTGTGTTCTGATGAGATTAATTTCTGAAGAGAGGATCTTTTCAGGATATGGTAAGGTTCTACGTTTTGACGTTCTTGGTAGTTAAACGGACGTATACAGTTGCCAGACTCAGTGAACGATATACTTCAAATGTGTGCATTTTATTATGTGAAAATCATACTTCGGTAAAAACAAAGTGAAGCAGTTATGGGAAGGACGCACTTTGCAACACTGAGAAATGCTTTGCGAGCACACGTCCCTTGGTGGTCATGCGCGTACGCCGCTCTGTTCACCACCTCGCGTTAGTGGTCGCGATGAGTGCATCACATTCGTGATGCGATTCCCCAGCTCCGAGACGATAAATCACTTACTCCAGGCTTGGACAGTTAGCATGCGGCACAATCAGGACTGAAACTCAAGTTCTTTGCCACTTAGTGTCTGCTTTTCCCCAAAAGAACCCTTCGCTGGTGCACTACGCTTACCTCCGAAAACCCTGCCTGCCGTTGGGAGCTCTGGAATCCTTGTTTTTGTTCTGAACCTCCGAACGTCATTGGCTGGTAATTGGAATAACAGCCTTTAACACATGATTACAATTTTATAGCAATGCATGCATTTAGAATTCTGACTTACTTAAGATTCACCCAATTATCTGAATCAAAATATTTTCTTTGCCTTCACTGTTGGGTATTGGAGCGTGAGCATAGAGCGGGATCTGGGATAGGTGCTTCAATATGCCCCCGATGGCAACGGAAGCTTCCCACCATCGTGACGTCCGCTGCCTGGCACTGGGCTTTCTCCTTCTCCCTCTGCCTCCATCCATCATTGGTCTCAGAGCTTTCCCACTTGTGGGTAGAGGAGAAATTATTTCTTATTCATCTTGTATCCCAGGCTTATTATGTCTGGCACTCAGGACATACTTCCTGAATGACTAAGCAAGTAGGGCAGATGCCTTTGGGGAAACTGTCACCTCCTGGTCTGCCGTCTGTCACCACAACTGCACTGATACATTGATTAATAATTCGTCTGGAAGTAAAGATCCTTTAGGATGGAGTTGATGATCCTAAAAGTGGTATTTTCATTGTGCTGTTTAAGTGCAGCATTGTTCGGCTTGCTTGCTTATGGGTCAGCACTCTCTCTGGGGCAGAGGCTGTGGGGTGTGGTTTGCGCAGCCACCTGCCGAAGCCGGAGGGTATGAACGGACGGTGGTAGTCGCTCAGGTGTTGGATGAACAAATACGTTTCTGCAGTTACATAATACACACACAGGTCCGCAGACATACCCATCTTTCTCTTAATTGGTTGTGATTTTCGTGTCTTGTTAATACCTCCTTGGTTACCCCAAGGCATGGCCTTCCATTTTGGGGTAAGATTTCAGGGTTTGCTGTTTATATATGCTGGTTAACTCATTACACAATTATTTTCACTGATGGTGCGACATAGATACTAGCCTTTTTCCATATGCATAATCAATTTTCCCAGCACTATTTATTGAATAGCTTAGTATTTCGTTGGTTTGTAATGTCATTCATCAATGTTCTGTATATTAGCAGGCAATTCTGTATACTCTTTATCCTTTCCCATTAGCTATGTTGGCACTGATACCATAGTGTTTTAATTACTACTGTTTTATAATGTCTTGGTACTTAGTAAGAAATTTTTGTTCTATTTCTTCTCTGTTCTTGATCTTTCTTCCTAAAGGTTTTTAAAAAGCAAATTTACTTCCTGGATTCTGCCCCCGGAAGGATTTCCCTTCACTGTTGCATTTTACAGCCATCCCCTTTCATACATTTGGGCTGTGCACATTTGTTGTGGTTGTCGTACATTTGGCTGGTTATGAGTATATTATACGAACCCATCTTAAACCGGTTTTACCCTTTTTGTTAGCTTTTCATAGGGAACCCCCATGAGGCCCCAGGTGTTTGTTAAGGGCAAAGCAGTACACACAGCAAGAGGCACAGGTACCAGGTGAGTGAACGACCTAGCTACCTGTGCAACTAGCTCACACTTGTTCTGATACATACCATTTCCATGGATAGCTGAATATTACCATCAATCTCCAATCTTGTGATTTGGTAGATGAGAAAAAACACAGTTATGATGGACAGTTCGGGTTACACAATTAACTGGTGCCTTATGGTTAAACATGAATTTTCTACCAGGGTCAATAGGAGGCCGGGAGCTGCTTACCAAATTGAGGATAGTTGTTGGCAGAAGATGGCATGGCTTCATTCCAAGCCCAGGGGACTGTGTGGTGATTCTTGCAGTGGGATTTGTCAGAATCTCTATAAAATGCATCACCTGTCTGTCCCACAGGAAATACCACTGCATGTGTTGACGCACAGCCCTCAGGGACAAGACGGCCAGAACCACTGCCTGGACCTGACACTGAGGTCTAGGCGGTAGACCTTCTTGCTCTTTACTCTCTGCCCTGAAACCAGCCATCTTCAAGGTTACTCAGTAATTGTATTTAGGGGCACCTGGGTGGCTCAGTCGGTCAAGTGTCTTCCTTCCACTCAAGTCAGGATCCCAGGGTTCGAGCCCCTGGATTGGGCTCCCTGGTCAGGGAGAGTGTCTGCTTCTCCCTCTGCCTCTCCCCCTGCTTGTGCTCTCTCTCTTGCTCACTCTCTCTCTCAAATAAATAAATAGAATCTTTGAAAAAAATAATCGTATTTAGAAGTATGCCTACATATCCTATTTGCAGCCTCCAAGATGTGCAGAGCCCATGGAGAGCTGTGTCTGTGTCTTTGCAATGGGTGCTACGAAGCGTTAATGCTATCTCTCCCACTTTAGAGAGCGTTCTGACATTCTCAGCTGCTGCCTCTAGAAACACTGTCAATGTGGTGGGTCTTCAGGCTTTGGGGAGGTTTCTCTTTCACCTTCTCTCATGCTTGCTTCTTCCTCACTTCAGACCCAGTGAGTACAGTGCCATCCAGGAGCGTGATAGTGGATGACATGTTCAGACATTCCGGTTCCTTCTGGTCTGTCGTATGAGAAGGCAGGAGAGCTGGCCCAGCCACGAGGTAGGAGCGCGAGGAGGTGCTGATGCCCGATCCATGCGAGGCGCCTTGTTTCTGGTCTTTACTGGGGGAAATGGGGGAAGTTACATGCCAGGTCAGCCTCCCGGGCAGCGGGGCAATGCCGGCTTGCTTCGGTGAAGGTGACATGTTCGGAACCACAACGAGGGTGGACATTGCCACCTGATTAAGGGTGCAGTGACCACGGTCCTTCCCTCTGACTCATCTGGTGTCCTTACCATTCGGACAAGAAAGGCAGAAGGAGTTGTGGAGTTCTCTTTCCCCTGCAGGCTCTGGTAGCATTGATGCCTAAGGCATGTGCTATTGCTTTGGGTTTACAATTTTGGTAAAGGAAAGGCAGTTCCCAGAGCTTTCTGTTGGCTTTCCCTACTCCAGTATCCCTCATTCCACAGGTCAGGGAGTCAGCGTGGGGATTCTGCCAGTGATGAGGCACCCCTACTCTCAGTGGGTCCATTATTCCACTGGGTCCCCTGTGATAGAGAGTCAAGCTGAGAACGTGTGTTGCTGGACGTCCACAGACCCTCCTAAGGGCACATTCGTTAGCTTACCTGTTATTAGCATCAGCCCAGAGCCAGAAGCTAATAACCTTCAGAGGCTTTTCTGTCTTCCTTTTGGCCAGTAAGTATCCATCCTTGTGAAATGGTTTCAAGTCTCACTTGGGAGGTTTAGAGATCGTTTCCTGTATATTCTTGTGTCTACACATGTGCGGGAGGCCAGGAGAGGCACCAGCGAGAGCACACAGCACACGTGCGGGAGCGGCTTCGATGGAACCTCCCAGGTAGGAGGGCCTTCGCAGTCTTGCCTCCTGCTGGCCCATCCCACGGCCTGACATTTCAGGTGGGCTCATGCCCTTCTCCACACCGCCAAGAGTGCCTGCCAGGCTGGCAGGGGCTTCAGGCATTTGTGAGCAGGGGTAAAGGAGGAGACAGATGGATCGGACTGGAGCCGAAGGAGAAAGAAAAGACCTAGGGAACGGGGCTGTGTCCAAAATGAAAAACCGAGAGGCAGAAAGGACGAGGGGAGTAAAGACTGAGAGGGACCGGAATGAGAAGAGTGGGAGGGGGGTCATTTTGTTCATTTCAGAACATGCGTGCAGTGAAGGCACCGTATCAAGGGGAAAGGATGAAGGAGAATTTTGGAGGAGATAAAAAGGGATGTGAGAAGTGTTGTTGGGGTTCCGAAGCTAGATTACCTTTAATAACCTTTGAGAGTTACCAGGAAGGATTGAAGTTAATGTACCTCCTGTTTGTTCTAATATATGTATATATATATATATATAAATATATGATAGCGTTCTCCCAGTGTGGACTGCGTGCATTATGGCTTCAATAGCAAGCCAGGAGGGGACTGATTGTAGGCCCTCCCTGAGAGAGGGTTTCTGTGCTGGGGAGAGGAGACCCCAGCGGGGGGTTGGGCACCGCAGCATCAACACGTGCAGGTGAGGACCAGAGCAGGTGCCGGGCCACTCTGCAGACGTCCCAGGTGTGCTCACACTTCGTCCTTCTGCCCTCCGCCTTTATTTGCCAAAAACTGAGAGAAAGGTCTTCCTCTCCTTTCCTGGGTGGATGCAGACAGGGTCGTGCTGATGGGCCTGCCCCTCTGCAGAGCCCAGAATTGGCCACCAGGAGGCAGTGTTGCCTCTTCTCAGACTCAGGGTGAGAGGCCCCATCAGGGAAGAGCCTGAGGGAAGCCCGCTTCCAGATTATTACAGATAATAGAGGGAAGAGGAGATGAGGGGGCGGGAATACGCGGTAAGCACTTGCGTGAAGCGTGGGAAATGGGAGGACCGAGGAAATCAAGGGTTTCTTCAAGCATTCTGACGTAAGGGAACGGGCTGCTTGCAAGCTGGTGAGCTCTCCGGCCCTTGCTGGGATGCTGCCTCTGGAGGCACAGAGCCCGGGTTTTCAGACTCACCCTGCAACCTTAGCTGCGTGCCCTTGACCACGCACTGCTTCCGTCTGGGCCTCAGCTCCCTGTGGGTGAAGCATTGTTCTCAGACGTGAGCTCCAAGTCTCCCGGATGCCGGGCCCCATTTACAGATGCACATTTTTGAAAGGGAAAGATGGCCATAAATGAGAAATACAAGTTTCTTCTTTTATTTGTTTATTTAGAGACAGTGCACTTGGAGGTGGGGGGAGAGGGAGAGACAGGATCAGGCGCGGAGCCTGAAGCGGGGCTTGATCTCACCATCCTGAGATCATGACCTGAGCTGAAATCAAGAGTCGGATGCTTTAACTGACTGAGCCACCCAGGCGCCCCTCTTCGTTCATGACTTTAGACCTCACAGTGTAGAGGAAGTGTGACGTCTCACAGAGATTTGCCTGATGGACCTCCAGGCTGGATGCAAAGTGACCGGTCAGGCTGCCGCTGAATCCATGCCGCAATCCTGCCTGCACGCTCGGTCAGGAGACTTGCCTGCCAGTCCCTCTGAAGGCATGGCTGGCTGCACGTGGAGCCTCCCCAGTGCTCCCTGACAGCCCTCAAGTGACCGGAATTCTAGGTGGTAGGATTCTTACATGTTTTGTCCATCCCGGCGGAGCTGCCTTGCTTGGGTCAGCAGAGTTGTGTCCTCCAGGAACGCACACCATGATAACCTCTCCACGCTCAGTAAAATCCAGTAAGATCTTAGGTCTGTCCCTTCCACTCATCTCAGTCTGCTCCTTTCCTTACATCCCCACCACTGGCCACCATCGATGTGACTGTCCCATTCACGCCAGAAACACCGCCAAATGCCACTGGCCCTTCTCAACCACTGCGCTTTCCGTCCTTGTCCGTCCACTGCCTTCGGGGTGTCACAGCGTCTTTCTTTATTTGGTCTGAAATCTTGAAATAGCTTCTAACCTACCACTTAACCAGCTTCTCTTCTTACTTTTCTAGCTCCCACAATATTCTGTCTGTTCACCAAAAGCAGGAAATAGCTTTGTATGCCTGGTGTCCGTTACTGTGTGGGCCGCACAGAGCATTCAAAGAAATGTTTGTGAAGTCACTCACTAAGCGACTGACCCATAGGCTCTGCAGCTGGGAGTAAGACTGGAGCCCATGAAAACTATCCAGGCAGGGATGTTTTTGTATGCTCTCTGGAAGATGCATGCAAATACCTACTTTAGGGAATGCAGATATTCTCAGAGGCACATACTTCCATGGAATCTTCGCTTAAATACATGTAACATTTTCATATATGTGATCTCAGCCTTGTGAGGCAGGCAGGGCACATATTACTTTTCTAAGGCTTTAGTTGTAAGATTTGAGAAAATTGAGCCCCAGAGGGGTTAAATGATTGCCAGGGTCACGTAGCTAACACGTGGTAGTACTTGGCAAGAAATAGGATCTTTCATTTTTGACTGCGCTGCCCTTTCTTCATTGGACCTCACAGCCCATGACTTGTGGAGTGAGTGATGGATGGGTGTGTGCTCGTGGACGCTGACGATGTGTATCTCTGACCCAGCTTCAACAACTGAGGGGGCAGAATCCTTTGAATTGGGCTTGAAAAAGACAGACACTAACTGGGGTGAAATTAAGTGGTTTAAAATGCATTTCGAGATACTTCACCTGGAAACACACTACTGACAGGTAAATAAGGTGAATATGGAGACACCTCTGCCAGTGAGTAACACATTGCTTTCGGGCAAGCAGGTAAGTTCAAGGAGATTGTCTTTCCCAGCTACACTTAGGAAGTTTAGTACATGAATAATTGAGCAACTTCCTGGCACACTCAGTATTTATTGGTAAGCCTGCTCTGGGCAGGAAAAGAGAAATCATTTTGAAAACAAGTTTTGCATTACCAGGAGTTTATTTGTTTGCCAGAAGCTTTCATAATTACGTCTGTAAGGAACATGCTGGCGTGTCTCCTGATTGTCTTGCGGATCTACTGATGTGAAAGATACCAGGCAGATCAGAAGGGAGGAGGTGAGATCCTGGGTCTCCGGGCACGCGTGCGCACTGCAGGAGATTAGAAGAGAACGTCCGGAAACCTGTTTGCTCTTTGATTATGACCCTCGTTACAGTCTCACGGTTCTGTGTGTTGGAATCGTTTTCATACTTGCCTTTTCTCTCCAGCCAGGCCAGTGGCCGGTCCCTGGGGGCACAGAGCTTTACAGGAGTGGGTGCTCTGTAATTGTTGAGTGAGTGTTTCCTATTCCAAGACGTTCACAATGTCGACTTTATGAAATTTAAGTCCGGGCATGTGAGGACGTGGAGAGTTTGCATCTGGTCTCCTACCGTCCAGTGGTGGTAGGAGAGTCCATCCACACAAAGCTAGGACTGCCTGATTCTGTTCATTCTTTAGGTGCTTCTTGGGTCTGAGGAAGAGCTCAGGTTGAACTTGTGTGAGGAGGAGAGCAGCCGCTGGTCACATTAACCCAAGATGGGAGTCTAGGGAAGTCAGCGCTGGCGCTCTGGGAAATGACATAGTATCTGTTATGACACGTGTTATCAGCAGTGTCTTGTTTGGACCTGGAGGTCTCACTGGTCTTGCATTCATTTCTTCGTTCACTGAGTTAATGATTTCCAAACTCCTTCCATGTGCCGGCAGTGTTCTAGGTAAGGGAACACAACAGGGAGGGGAAGAGACAAGTGCATTTGCCTAGTGGCGCTCACGCTCTGGGGGAAGGTGGCCAATCAACCCCGCCAGGAGCGTGTGATGTGGCCTGACTGGACTGAGATTTGCTGTGAGATGCAGCCCCTTTCGCATTGGCTGGGAACACGTGTGGCCCGGGATCATGCAGTTCCTTCATGCAGGGAAGAGGGCAGGGGTTGAATTTAAGCCTTCTGGGATGACATTCCTCCCAGGGGAAACCAGCACAGTCTCTGCATTTACTTAAACATTGCTTAGAAAAAACCAAACTGCTTTATTTAATTGGCTTTAAGCAAACACAGCTTAGTTTTTGTTTTTGTTTTTATTTTTAAAGAAGGGTGTTAAAATACAGATCTGGTGCTAACTCAGGGCTTTGCCCAGCAAATTGCCACTAAGAGGGTCAGACAGGAGACTGGTGGTTATCACGCACTTTCTCTTCCTCTCTCTCTCCCGTGCATGCTGTCTCATAGCTCCTACTGAAAAAGTCAATGCTTGGCTCTATTTTCTTGGTACAGGCATTTCCTCTAATTAGGCAAACGTGGATGCATTTGGCTTTTTCCTGTAGTCTGAATTTAGGTTTCTGATAAGTGTGACAGATGAAGAGACAGAATAGAAGGCAAATTAGCAAACTTTCCTATCAATCGTACTTTGTAAAAAATAAATGTATTTGTGATTATTCTTCCTCCCTGCCACCCTTCTCCATTCTGTACCCTCTTGGTCTTCTCTGTGTGCTTGCTCGCCTTGAAGCCGCCCCAGTTGGTTCAGACAAAGGCATGGCTGGGAGAGAGAGGGGATGGGGGTGTGTTCTGCACTTCCCTAGCCTCTGGCTCCTGGTTCTGGTAGTGGCTCTTCCCTCTACAAGTTCAGCTCTGTTGGGTGGCCCCCAGCTCTCCCAGGATTCACTGTTTCTTCTTCTTGGCCCTTTGGATCTGGGAAGGGTACCTTCTCCTTTGCTACTGGTCCCCCGGGTGTGTCAGCATTCCCTGGGAGTAGGAGCGCGCGTGAAAACCTATACGCATCTTCTCCTTGTAATGACCTTCGCCCTCTGCAACTGGAGAAGAGGCATGCGTGAGCGTGGAGTATTGAGGGAGAGGTGTGTGGTGGTGACATTGGAGCAGGGGTGGGAGTGTGGGGGAGGGCAGCGCCAGGAAGGAGGAGGAGGTCACCCCTATGTCTCGTGAACTCACAGCCTGCTATTGAAGCAATTTCCCAAAGCTTCTATTTCCCTCTTGGAGAATGCCATTTACTCCCCTTTCTACTTATTGAACAGGAGCAGAGAATGTCCTCTACCTGCCTGTGCAGAAGCCTCTAATTAAGAAAAGAATAATCTGAAGGAAGTGATTTTCACTCCTCTGATTAAAAAAAGCATTGCGGTACAATTTAGGTTATCTATAATCCTTAATCTACAATTTAGAAAAGAGAGATCTAGACCTTTTCTTGTTTTAATACTTTGCCTTTTAAAATGTAAATTTTGAGTTAATCCTAAGATTTAAGTGACTGTGACCCTAGCTCCAACCAGGAAGGTGAGCTCCTGCTCGCATTCCAGAGTGAAGTTCTGATGCATCTACCACCTTTGAGACGGTGAGAATAGAGTTGGGGGAGAATATTTGAAAGCATGAGAGTGATTGCATCGCAACCTTTACTCCCCTTCTGAGTCGTCCTCTCACCTGGACTCTCCCGTCCCACACTGAGTGGGAAGGGCGGGTGGGAAGGGAGGAGTGACAGGCGGCAGGGGCCCCAGGCACTAGGTGTGTGAAGTCAGGAGCTTCAGAGGTGACTCTGAGCGGTTCAGCCTCAGGGTGGAGGTGACTTTGACAGGGAAGAGGGTAAGAAGGATGCGGGTGGGAGGCGTACAGGAGGACAAGAGGGCTGTTTGGAGGGAACATCATCACTTCAAAGTCAGACACAGTAGTTTTATCCAATCCTTGGATTCCACATTGGCCTGAAAGAGATTCGTCACATCTCTAGAAGTCTTGGATTATACTGTTGCGTTCATAGGGGATGCTCGATAGCTTTGTCATGTCAGTGTTCGTCATCCATGTGGCTCTGTGGGGTGGGAGTGGGGTTGGCCTCGAAGATCCAGCCCCTGCATGACAGAGGACAGTAGGGAGTTGGTGAGCATCTACTTGGGTCCCAGAAATTATCCTAGAAAATTGGTGTGGACTTAAACTCTTATGTGATGTGTATTATGCATCCCATTTTGCAGGGGAAAAAAATCAAGGCTCATAAGTAACTTGGCCTAAGTCTCTTGGTTGGTAGGTGTCAGAACGAGAATTTGAATTCCAGCCTGGCTGATTCGCCAGTCCCTGCTGTGTTCAGAGCCTCTGGGAGAACCCTGAGCCTTGGCCGGGGCAGGGGGCCCCTGGGCAGGGCCATGAGGGAGGCTGTCTTTTGCCCTCTGTGCCCCCACCTCCCCAGGCTCCACCAACTTTGGATTTGGAACCACCAGTGAGTGACGAGGGACAGCCTGGTGACTCACAGCAGACAAGCTGGGTGTGGCCACGAAGAGACCGAGGGACACCTTTCTTGAGTGAGATGGCTGGGACGTAGGATCAGTTAGGCATGCTCAGGCCCATTGCAGTGGAGTGCTTGTTCGTGGAAGAGGAGCCAAGGGTGAAGGGGGTAGGAGCGAGGCCCCCTCCACAAGGGCCGTTCAACAGTGGCTCCGGTCGATGGGACTCCAAGCCCCACAGCGGCTGGGGTAAAAATAGCGGTCCTCGGATACGGACACCGAGGAAACCAGAGACACCCTTGTGGCTTGGACTGCAAGTCCTCTGGACGGGAGAGGCGGCGGCGGGGGGCTGGGCGCTGCTTCCCGCGTCTCTTCCCAGAAAACGTCAGGGGCTTTGGGTTTCGAAAGGCTTTTCTGATCTATTTATCTTCATGAAATAGGTGGTATTTTTCCCCCGTTGACAAATGTGGAAACAGAGGCAGAATTATTACATGATTTTTATGAGAAATAACAGAACGGAAACCAGGTCTCCGGTGTCCTCGTTCTTAGCCAGCTTCTGTGTACTGTCGTCGTCCTCACGTTGGAAAGGAGAGCTTTCGGGAAGACTGTTGGGCCTCCCTGGTGCTCAGCACATGTCAGGGTTTGAGAGTAGGAGGACTGGGGTGAGGGAAGGAGGGAGGACTAGAGGAGAACAGGCCCCAGGACAGGGCTGTTCAGCTGCTGAAATTCGCTCCCTCCGTGGGAGATACCTGGTTGGTGCCCACTGCTGCTGCATGCGGGGGAGTGGCCCTCCTGGGACTTAGGGCTCAACTAGACAGTTTAAGACACTGGTAAATGTCCCGGAGAAATTTAATTGTGGTGACAGACTATGGAGATGGGACCAGCTGGGTTTCACAGGAGAGTTCTGAAAAGGCCTTTCTGAGGATGTGACTTTGGAACCAAGACCAGCATGTAGGGGCTGGGGCTGGGCAGGTGGGTGGGCTGGGCAGGTAGGTGGGCAGGTGGGCTGGGCAGGGTTTCTTCAGCGGGGCACAGGCACCAGGCCTGGTGGGAGACGGACCTGCCTGGGCTCAGAGCTTATTGTCTTTCAGCCAGGACTCAGGAAAACATAGAAAAGTAGAGAAGGCAACCACCGTTAATTACAGTTAACTTTATATTAAAAAAAAAAAAAGAAACCTGAAGAAATATTGGGAAGGAGATATATGAAAATATTAAAGCATGACAAAAATTTTTTTTTTAAAGATTTTTTATTTATTTATTTGACAGGATAGAGACAGCCAGCGAGAGAGAGAACACAAGCAGGGGGAGTGGGAGAGGAAGAAGCAGGCTCCCAGCGGAGGAGCCTGATGTGGGGCTCGATCCCGTAACGCCAGGATCACGCCCTGAGCCGAGGCAGACGCTTAACCGCTGTGCCCCATGACAAAAATTCTTATACCCATCATTTCATGGCTGCATAATAGTCCATAGAATTGATGAATCACAGTTTATAAAACATGCACCCTACTATTGAATTTTAAAATTATCTCCAAGGCTCCCATTATTAAAAAATATATTTAGTAATTACACAGCTTTGTGCATCTGCACCCCTGACAGTATTCTCAGACTCTCAGGAGGGTTTCTCAGAAGATGCCACTACGGAATGAAAAAGTATACATGTTTTTAAAGCTCTTGAGGGCGCCTGGGTGGCTCAGTCAGTTAAGTGTCTGCCTTTGGTTCAAGTCATGATGCTGGGGTCCTTCGATCGAGTCCCGCCTCGGGCTCCCTGCTCACTTCTCCCTCCCCCTCTGCCCCTCCCCCTGTTTGTGTTCACTCGTTCTCTCTCTCTGTCAAATAAATAAATTTTTAAAAATCTTTAAAAAAAATAAAGCTCTTGGTACTTATTGCCAAAGCACATGCTGTTTACATAAGAGCCGCTGCTGATCTGCGAGGCAGCCCTGACCCTGGCTGTGGCCAGGGTGGGAGGTCTGTGGGTGTGATGGTGGCACAACCTGGGAGATGGGAAGTGAGGGGATGGGGGTCAAGTCCTGGAGGGGGCGGCAGGAAGCCCAGCTGGACATCGAGACCCCTGGTCCTTCAGCCTGAGACTATGCCCCATGGAAGAGTCCTGACAACAGTCCCAAATGCCTCTGCCTGCAAAGCTGAGTGACGCTCACTGTGTCGTGGAAATGCTCGGCCAAATATGTGGAAGCTACCGTTGGTTGGACAGCATCTTCATGATGGGGGCACCTGCCCTCCTCTCCCTGCCCCACCCCACGTGCTGGTTCCCCATCTCCACGAAGGCTCCTCCTGCCACACCCATGAGCCTGCCTCTTGTCCTGGCCTGACTGTGTCTCCCCCACAATTCCTGTGTTCAGTTCCTCACCCCCAGCGTGATGGCACGTGGCCTCTCAGAGGCAGTTAGGGTTAGATGAGACCCCCATGATGGCATCAGTGCTTTCACGTGAAGAGCAAGGGAAGAAAATGGTTCTCTCCCTGTCTTTCCCTGTCTTTCCCCCTTTCTGTCTCTGTTCCCCCCCTCCCCCCGCAGATCTCTCTGTCTCCCCCCTCCCCCCCGCCCCCCGCTGGTTCCATGGGAGGAGACTGTTTACAAGCCAGGAAGCCAGCTCTCAGCAGACATTGAATTTGTGGGCACCTCGGTCTTGAGCTTCCAGCCCCCCCAGCTGTGAGACAATATGTCTGTGGCTTTTGTCGTAGAGCAGAGCAGAGGGAGTTGGCCTCTCTTCCTGGAGGTCTTCAAGGAGGCTGGGCCAGCCAGGCACCTAATGTTGCCCCCAACAGACTGCACTGCGCTGCTGGAAGACCCTGCAGGGTGGGTCTCTGCATCTTGCCCCTCATGTCCGTCAGCCCTGGAAGCCAGCCCAGAGTCTGGAAAATACCCGTGTGCTTGAGGGTGGAATCCGGGGTGTATATTCATTTGTGCATTTGCCGTACCTTTCACGGTGCTCCTTGAATCTTTGATTGGGTGCAGTTTGAGCTCAGGGATCAGGGATTCCCTAACTCCGCTGGAGCGCCCCCAGTGGTTGTTCGCTGATTTCACGCTCTCCATCCTGGATGCTGGATGGGGTGTGTGCATGTGTGTGTGCGTGCGTGTGCACGTCCTGTGTGTCTCCGCCTGTGTCCAGCTCCGTCACTTCCACAGTTGCATCCTTGCTTGGAGGCACGGGATCTACACCCTGTCCCTCTCTCCCTGGACTGCGTCCTTGGGGTAAGCCACACCCTCTCTGAGCTCTGGTTTTTTGTCTGAAACAGAAAACATGCCTCATTTCATGTGGTTTCACAGTAACCCTGACAGGTAAGCACGACAAGGGATCTTTTGACCTTGTTAATGCTACTGACATGCTCCTTATCTTTCCATCATGGATCGCCGTCTTCTGCCGATGCCCTGCGCCTGCGCCTCGAGGGGCTCGGTGGGCCGTCCTCGCTGTGTGTTGCTACTATGGACCCTTTTATTTGGGCAGTAAGCTGGGCATTTGGGGGGAGCATGAGGCACACAACACAATTCCTGTGCTTGAGAAAAACAACACAGACCATCTTTACTTGTGTGTTCTTGACTCATAACTCGAGGCAGGGAAATGCCGCAGGTGGGAGGAGACATGTCCTGCCTCGTCTGATGGGGAATCGTGTTAACTTGTGTAGGGCCTGCTTCCATCACCCCCTTCCGGAACAGGGGATCTCGTCTTTATAGACGCGGGGACACAATACATTGTATTCCCAAACATTTGCTGAATATAGGAGTTCCGAGGAGGGGAAGATGAGCCTGCACTCCGCTGGGTAGTTCTAGAAAATGGGGAATTTGAGCAGGATCTTGAAGCCGAGCGGGCTTTTAATGGTCACCGAGGCACCACACTGAGACCTTGGTAGGTTCGATTAAAATTAAAATCAACACTCTTGCTGATGGGAAATCTGCCCGCTGCTATCCAGAAAGAGCAGGGAGGGTTCCTGAAAACTACGAAAAGTAATCCCTACCCAGTCCCACCCACGGATGTAAGTTCACCCCGGAAGCTGTTTGCTGTGATTTGGCCTTTGAGTTGTGGGTTGTGTGCTGTGGGTTAGAAGATCACTGTGTGATTTTGGGCTTTGTGTCTCAATTGCTTTATGGGCAAAATGGGACTAATTAAAATCCCCAGCCTCCCAGGAAATCTGTGAAAATGCAAATGTGGTCATGTCACTCCTTTTCTTCAACCACCACCTGGCCGGCTTCCCACTTTCCTGTGGAGGAAAGCCACGCTCCTTAGACGATTCAGGGGTCCCCATGCCTTCCATCGCCTCTCCCGGGATGTGTCACGCTGACTTCTTCTGGTTGTTGGAGCAGATCTGGAAGCCGCTCTAATTTGCCTCCCCCCCATGATGAATACCCACCACTCGGGTCTTGGCTCACAGGGCGCCTCTCCCGGGAGCCCTGCTATGTGCTGGAGGTGGCAGGGGGGCTCGCGCTCTGCGAGTCTCAGCAGCCCCAGCGCCGTCGTGGCCATCACGACTTGTTATCGCAACATCTTCTCAGCGCCTGCGCTCCCTGTCTGCTCTGTAAGTACCACCTCCATCTCCACCGCAGTCCCGTGCCCCGAGCAGTGCCCGGCATGGGGCACCTGCTCAGTGATCATGTGCTCACTCATGTGATTTCTGGGGTGCTCCAGTTTTACGGTCCAGCGACGTTCTGAGCGCCTCTCATTCCGGTTGGAACCTCCCCGAGTTCTTTGCCTGCGCCTTACTTGCTCCCGTCCTCAATTCTCCCTTTGTCCTAATGTTTTACTTCAGGATCTCTCAGATTATTCTTTGCCACGTCACCCCCTCCTGGTTCGTTCCCACCAGGCCACATGGTGACACACCTGGACATCTGAACCACTGAATATAGGGTTGGGACCTTCAAACCACGGGGCAGGGGTGCTCAGTGCTGCTTTTCTCTGCATACCTGAGGGATAAGATTACCTCCCAGAAGTGCCAGCACTTTCTTACGGCAGCAGTTCTCAGGGAGACTGAAAATAACAAGCCCTTGAAAGGGACTTACCAGAATCAGGAAATTCTGCACAGTCCTCTTCCTCCTTTGAGAATTTCTGAGTGTTTTCTAGGAACAGCATCTGCATTCAGAGGAGATGTATGTTTGGAAGCACTGAGAAGTGGCTAAGTGCCTTCATTTGTCTCCGATACAGGACCCCATATAATGTCCTTGCAAGGGAGAAATAGTGTTAATACAATAAGATAGCGTGTGTGTGTGTGTGTGTGTGTGTGTGTGTGTGTGTGTGTGTGTAACTTTTATTTGTTGATCAGTAACCGAATTGTGTTGCCTTTTCCTAGCAGGATTTAAAATCTGATGCATCGAAGATGTTCTCCAGTCTCTCATGAAGCCTTGGCAAACTGGCGGCTTCCTCGGTCCACCCACCCAATGTCCCCTCCCCGCCCACCCAACATCCTGGACAGGGGCAGGGTCCCCTTGGGGCTGTGAGGGGACCAGCCTCACTCTGATTCACTAACTCATAATGTGCTGGGGTCACCCTGTGTCACCCCCAGGCTTCCCCCCACCTCACACTGGGATTTTCTTTTGTAAAGTCACTTTTATTATGCGTTAGAGTTCATCAACTTTCATGTATAACGTGATGAATCTTGACAAGTGTATATGCTGGGGTCACTCCCAGCACAATCATCACATGGAACGTTTTGATACTCCAGAAATGTCCTTTATTATGCAGTCCAGTCCCTCCCCTGACCACCAGGTCCCTGGCAGCCACTGCTTTTCTTTTGGTCACCTCAGTTGAAACATGATCTAGAATGTTTTAATGGTGAAATCATAGCTATCGTCAATTCCTTTTCTTTGCTGAGTGGTATCCATTTTGTGACGACATAACCTGCTGTTTGTTCACGCACCAGTTCGTGAACGCTGGACTATTTCCAGGATTCCACTCCAGTGAATGAAGCTGAGATGAGGGTTGACATGCAAGTCTTTACTTGGTGATATGTTTCCATTCCCCGGGCTAATACTCAGGAGTGTGGCTGCTGGACCAGCAGCCAGTGTTTGACGTTATTCAGAGTTCCTAGATGGCTTTCCCCCAGAAGCTGGGTGATTTTATGATCTCCCCAACAGTGAGCAAGGGTTTCAGTTACTCCGCATCGTGTCCTCTTGATTTACCTTTGGTGGTTGTGCAAGCAACAAATTTGTCTATTTTACCTAAGTTTATGACTTTGTTTTATAAACTGTTTATAATATATTCCCTTATATCCTTTTAAAGAATGTAGGATGTAGGGGCGCCTGGGTGGTGCAGTTAAGCACCTGACTCTTGGTTGAGGCTCAAGTCATGATCTCAGGGTCCTGAGATTGAGCCCCATGTTCGGCTCTAAGCTGGGCTCTGCACTCAGCATGGAGTCTGCTTCTCCCTCTCCCTTTCTCTCTTTCTCGTAAATAAATACATAAATAAAAATAAATCATTAAGAAAAAGAATGTAGACTGTATGCTGAGAACTTCTTTATTCCTGAACAGTTTGACAGATCATTTCTACTTGATTTTCCTAAACAAAGTTTTTCCTGGACAGAGTTTTGCCAAATTTATTTCTCTGTTGTAAAACTTAGCTTTTGGTTTCATTGATTTTCTGTATTGTTTCCCTGTTCTTTTTTCTTTGATGTTCATTTTCATGGTTATTATTTCCTTTTTTTTGCTTATTTTGGATTTGTTTTGTCCTCCTTAAGGTAGAATCAGTGATTGGAGATCATTTCTACTTTTCTAATATAAGCACTTAATGCCCTAAGTTAACTCTAAGTACTGTCTTATCTGTATTCTACACATTTTTATATAGTGTTTTCATTTTCATTCAGTTTTAAATATTTTCTACTTTAATGTGTGATTTCTTTTTTGACCTATGGATTATATAGAAATGTGTTCTTTAACTTTCCAATACTTGAGAATTTTCTAGAAATCTGTTACTGATATATAGATTACTTCTGTTATCAGATGACATGATCTTTATGACTTTAATCTTCCTCAACAGGGGTCAGTAAACCTCTTCTGTAGAGGACAAGACGGGACGAGCTTAGCTTTATGGGCCCATATATATCCGCTGTTGCTGCTACGCACCTCTGTCACCATAGTGCGAAAGCCGCCATCGATAATACACGCGCAAGTGTGTCTGTGTTCCAGCAGAACTTCATCCCCAAAAAGAGCAGTGGACTAGATTTGGCCAGTGGCTTGCATACTCCTGCCCTGAAATGTATTAATATAGTCTCTCTTCATAAAGGTTTGATTGTACTTGAAAACAAATGTTTACTCTGCTGTCACTGGGTGGGATGTTCCCTGAGTGTCCATGGGTCATCTTTGGGATGGTGTCGTTCAAGCCTTCTCTGTCCTTCCTGGTTGTTTTCTCTGGCTCCCTGTTCTAGCACTTCCTCAAGGGAGTGCTAGAACCTCCGATTGTAATTGTGGGCATATCCATTTCCGTCTTTTTGTTGTTCTACTCATATCTGTGTAATATATTTTAAATCTGTTAGTAGGGTCATATGAGATGCCTACACATTTAGGATTTTAGGAAGTGAATTAACCCCTTTATCGTGAAGTTTCCTTCTTCTTCCCAGTAAATACTCCTTGTTCTGAAATCTGTTTTGTCTGACATTATTATAGCCATTCCAGATCTCTTTTGATTAGTCTTTTTATGATATTTATTTTTAATATTTTATGATATATTTTTGATATAGCTGCATTGTAAAGTGTGTTTCTTGTAGCGAGTGTCTAGTTAGTTTTACTTTCGAAGTCCAAGCTAATGATCTTTGGCTTTATTTTGTGGGTTTAGTCGTGCACATGTAATGTAATCACTGATGTGACTGGGTTTAAATGTACCATCTTGAGATTTCTTTTCTGTATGTCCTATCTGCTCTTTTCCCCCTTTCCTCTGTTAGCTGCCTTCTGTTTGATTACTTGAGCATTTTTATTGGATCCATTTTTATCCCTGCTATTGATTTATTAGCAGTGTATTTCTTTTCTTTTCTTTTAATGTTTTTTTATTATGTTAGTCACCATACGGTACATCCCTGGTTTCTGATGTAAAGTTTGATGCTTCATTAGTTGCGTATAACACCCAGTGCACCATGCAATACGTGCCCTCCTTACTACCCATCACCAGTCTATCCCAATCCCCCACCTCCCTCCCCTCTGAGGCCCTCAGTTTGTTTCTCAGAGTCCATAGTCTCTCATGCTTCGGCCGAGTGGTTAAGGCGTTGGACTTAAGATCCAATGGATTTATATCCTCGTGGGTTCGAACCCCATTTCTGGTAAAGGTTTCCCTGCTCTGGAGTAATCAGAAGGGGGAATGAAGCATGAGAGACTATAGCAGTGTATTTCTAATTTAGTGCTTTCTCTAGGGTTTACAGCATATGGTGTTAACTTATTGCAGTCTGCCTTCACATAATATGATACCACTTCGCTCACAGTCCCAGACACTTATATTGCACACTTCCCTTTCCCACCTCTGTCCTTTGTGCCACTGTTGTTAGACATTTTCCTTTAACATACGATAGTTCTAAAACATATCCTCAAATTCTTTGAAATCCTCCCTCAGAAGGTGGAGTGTAAGCCACCTCTCTTGAGCATGGTCTGGACTATGTGTCTTTATTCTAGAGATTAGGATTTCAGACAATGTGGGGCTTCTGAGACCAGGTCATAAAAGGCATTGCAGCCTCTGCCTTAATTTCGCTCTTGGGTTACTCACTCTGAGAGAAGCCAGCTGCCATATGGGATGGACCTCCAGCTGCCCATGTGGAAAGGCACATGTGGAGAAAACCTGAGCGAGGCCTCCTGGCAATATTCATTGAGTCCCGAGGTAACTGACAGCAGCCATGGGACGGCGCCATCTTGGAATCAGATCCTTCAACCCACTGAGCCTCCAGATGATGGCACCCTCCCCGACATCTTGACCACAACCTCATGAGAGATCCTGAGCCAGAATCACTCAACTAAGCCACTCCCAAATTCCTGACCTTCCATAACTGTGAGATAACTAACATTTGTTATTTTAAGCCAAGTGTTTAGTGTAAGCATTAATGCATCAACAAATAACTAATATAAACTCACTTTTATTTTTATTATTTTTGGTTTAAGCAATCAGCCTTTAATGAGATTATAACTATTATTTCATGTTTAACCATGTATTTTCCATTTTGAATGGTCTCATTCATTTCTGTATAGGAAAATTCCCATTGGGTATCATTTTTCCTCTACCTGAAGAAGTTCCTTTGATATTTCTTATAGTAAAAGTCTGGCGGCAATGAATTCTCTTAATATTTCTTCCTCTAAAAGTCTTTAGTTTCTGTTTTTTAAAAAATTATATTTGGTAATAATTTTTCACTCACACAGAAGTTGCACATTTTATCCAGAGAGTTCGTGTGGACTCATTACCCTGCTTTCAAGGTGACAACATCTTAAAGAACCACAGCACATTTATCAAGACTGGGAAAGCAACGTTATGACAATACTGTTAACTAAAGACTTTGTGTGGATTAGCCAGTTTTTACACGCACTCATGGGGGTGCACAGTATTCTCTGAAATCTTCTCGAATTTGTAGATCACTGTTGCCTCCACCATCGGTCTCTCTCTAACTCCCCTCCCATGCTATGACCTGGAAAATGCTCTGGGCTGTCACTCAGGGTAACTGTCAGGCTCACATTTCTTCCCTTCTTTCTAGAATGCGATTCCTGCGCTGTCAATGTCTAGTATCTGGAAATTATTATTTCATATGTTTGTCCAGGTTTCTAGTGAATTTTAGTGGGGAGATAAGTTAGGTGCCTCACGCTCACCATGGCTGGAATCACACGTATACTCGCTGTAAACACTTCTTGCTCACTTCACTTTCCCAGGCTCAAGTGATAGAGTTGACCAGCTGTCGCACTGCTCTGTCTCTTCAGTGGGAAGAGCACCAGCTTGAACTTTGTGCTTCTTGTTCCTCAGAGTCCGTATTTATAGGAATACTACCTGCTTACAGTGCTTTGCTGTTATCTCTCGATTTTCTGTGTCAATACCTGTCCACAAATTAGAATCAATGATCGTCCTTCACTAGACATCTCCCATCTCATATTCCACTCCCTAATTCTGCTTTTTGATCAGTAAGCTATTTTTACGAACTCTTGCTTTCAGAACTGTCAGTTTTAACATGATCGCAGTCTTTGCTGCCTTGTTACATAAACTTTCTCTATCTAATGCCATTTGTCACCAGGCACTTACAGATATCAGATCCTTAGAGAATGTTAGAACTGATGAGACTAAACGTTATGAATGACAGTCATTTGGTTTTGTATCCAACAGAAGTAAGTGTTAAAGGTTATTCATTACACAGAAGTGTTTCCGGAAGATAGTTAATATCAAGGCAAACTACCCACTGTGGTGAGACCGTCAGGCTTGAAGAGGGTCATGCGTTTCCCTCAAGTTTAGTTAAAGGTGCTAAGGAACAGACTAAACAGATTTTTAGGGGTGTGTTTAATTGTTTTTAAGTCTGGATCTGTATGGTTCTGACAAAGTACTTTTTTCTTCCTCTTTGCTGTCATTTGAGGATGATAACTCAGAAATTACTGAGGCTATAGGGCTATTGTCGTAGTGAGTCTTGAGGTCGCAGCTGGAAAAAAATTTTGAAAAAAGAAAAAGTTTTCTGACAGTAGAAGAAGGTTGTTCCGAATACCAGCTAAAACAGTGTGAGCAAAATACGTTCACAGGAACAGCTCGACGGACTAGCATTCTGTTGGATAACAGGACTGTAACTAAGCCAGCATCAACAGACCATCACAGTCCAGTCTACCCCCTTGGGAACTTGGCACCAAACACAACTCTTGAAGCCAGCATTAACCTCTAAAGAGAGATGACCACACACTTGTGCTTCCACCCAATAAGATACAACTATCTTGTGTACAAGCAAAGAAGCTCCCTCTTCTCCAGAAGAGGATGCAGAATCCTTGGGTGAAGTCCACTTTACTCCCTTGATATCCTGTAGGATAAATCCTGTGATATGAAGTTAACTGCTATTAATACATCTTACGTTAAATGATAAGAAAATAACATAGAGAAGAAAACAAAGAAAATATTTGGTGAAGACACATACAATGAATCATGGAGCACTACATCAAAAACTAATGATGTACTGTATGGTGACTAACATAACATAATAAAAAATTTAAAAAAGACATATACAGACATACTCCTAACAATATAAGCACTAAATTGTTGTAACTGTTACAGTCCTTGTATCCGTAACTGCTTACATGGTTGTAGCTGGTCCTTAAACTACCTCTTCCACTACCCAGTCCATATTGCCTTTACCCTCAGCAAGCACTTCAGCTGCTCATGGTTCTTTGCCTGGTGAAGTGTTCCAAACCGTCAGTGTCCAGGCTATGAGCAGCACCCCCCCCCCCCAGAATTGGATGGTTGTGGTTTTCCATTGACTGTAATCATAGGGCGTGATTGTACTGACACGAGGTGGTATCTGGTATTCCAGATATCCTCTTCTTTCCTTCTGTTGTGGAGTATCTACCGCATTTCTCCTTTTTTTTTTTTTAATTTCATTTTACAGTTTTCTTTTTTTTTTTAATTTTTTTTATTGTATTATGTTAGTCACCATACAGTACATCCCTGGTTTTTGATGTAAAGTTCGATGATTCATTAGTTGCGTGTAACACCCAGTGCACCATGCAATACGTGCCCTCCTTAATACCCATCACCAGTCTATCCCATTCCCCAGCCCCCTCCCCTCTGAAGCCCTCAGTTTGTTTCTCAGCGTACATAGTCTCTCATGCTTCATTCCCCCTTCTGATTACCCCCCCTTTCTTTATCCCTTTCTTCTCCTACCGATCTTCCTAGTAATCAGTGTCATTGACCCCAGGCAGTACAGTAAACTTCTTTGCTCGTTGATTCAGAGGGATGAGGAGCCCCAAGTGTCTGGGTGGCTATCTCAATATTTAGTTCAGTAGAATCATTGTTTCTTTTCCCCTTGATGGGAGCCATCTTTTATTTGGAACTAAGACCTCCTGATGAGCAGAACTGAAGGTCACGAAGATGGGAAGCAAAAATTTGCTGGTGGATCACTGTTGTTAACACTTGGAGCCACTCCTATTTCCAGGTCTTGATTTTGGGACACGTGAATCCTGACCGTGGGAGAAACAGCCCCAGATGTTAGACAAAGATTCAGGGCTATACAGTCTTCTGGAGAACCCTGCCCCTGCCCTATGAGGTATTGCCATCTGGCTGGTGCTCTGATTGAGTCTTCAGAAGGCCATCCCATTGTTCTATCAAGCCAGCCGCTTCAGGAGGGTGGGGAATGTGGTCAGACCGGTGGATGAGCATGGGCCCATTACCACCCTTTATTTTCCGTGCAGTGAGTTCCTTGACCAGAAGTAATGCTGTGTGGAATACCATGACAGTGGATAAGGCATCCTAGAAGTCCATACATGGTATTTTTGGCAGAAGCCTTGCATGCAGGGAAGGCAAATCTGTATCTAGAGAAAGTGTCTGTTCTAATAAGAACAAAATGCTGCCTTCTCCAGGATGGAAAGGGTCCAGGGCACTCACACCGCCACCAGGTAGCTGGCTGGTCACCTAGGGAATGGTGCCATGTCAGCGGCTCAGCGTTGGTCTCTGCTGCCGGCAGATGGGGCACGCAGTGACTGTGGTTACAGTATTTAATCACATCTACAAAATGCTTTTACAAAACACCCAGATTCATGTTTGATTGAGTATGTGAGGACTGTCATCTAACCAAAGTAATATGTTAAAAGACCATCACAGTCTAAATCCAGATTCTTGAATACCACCTCTTATCCACTAAATAAAGATTATTTTCCATGTTTGGCCTAAAACTCTAGTTTTAAAAATGCCTCCCCTCCCCCGCTAGTTTTCATGCAGCCATCCTGACAGAGGTCTGTGCAGGGGTTTGAGATCTGCAAAGACAGAATGGGGAAAGTAGGATCTTTTGGTCAAAACAAACACCGTGCTCTTGTTTTAGCTTGTAGATATGAGAGTTTAAAAATTTTTACATGTGCATATGTGTGTGTGTATTTTATTGTTGGGAACAGGACAGAGCCGACCCTGCCAACACTTGGTGGTGTTCTTTGGATCTTTTGGTCAGTGCTCAAGAACCTGAGGGTAAAAGAAATGCAGGATGATGTGTGGGTCAGGCAGGATCCATTAAGCCTTGTAGCTTCGGAGCAGTAGAGTGTGTGGTTGGCACAAGACAAGGGATGTAATACAGCAGAGACAGAATGAACGAGGGGCCCAATGCCCAGCCAACATTTCCTTCAAATTAAAATACCCAAATGCACTGGCTAGAGTGAACCAGCATGAGCTCATGATTTTTAGGGTTGTTTTTTGCTTTTTTTTTTTCTCTCCCACTTCACTGGCCTGAGGACGGTGCTACATTGAGGAAAGATTGAGGTTTTTGAAAGCTTGTTGTTGTTTTGAGGATCTATGCCCAAATGTACAACTTCTGCAAGTTCAATTCTAATCTTACTTCCTCTCTGAAACCCTCCATAATAACTCTGTGTTCTCCTCCTCCCCTCGACTGTCGGGTCAATAAGATAGGGAGGATTATTTTCTTACTGCTGGTTTTGACATCTGGTCTGAAAGCACAACATGTGGTTTTGAACATATACTGTGTTCCTGATATTTGTTGAGAGGCTAATTGTCAGAAACAGGGCACGTGGGCAGCGGCTTTTGTTCTTTAGTGATAAATGACGTCATGGAATTGATCCATTATCTAATTGCCGCCCACGTATTAATGAGGACCATTTGAGAAATCTGTTCTTAGTGATGCAGACATGGACCCAGACCGGAACCATGGAAGTGAGTTGGAGATTTGGGTGTGCAATGTGAGTGTTCATCTGTGTTCTGGGAGTACCTTAGAGTAACTTCACGTGGGAAGCCTTCGCCACCTGGTAAGACTGGTCACAAGTTACCAGACACTTTCTAAAAAACACAGGGACTGAGCCATTCACTGCATGCGTTATTGAGAACCAAGCTGGGGATGGCATGAAAGAGCAGATGCGGCTCTACACAAAGGAATACATGGAACCAATGAACACCCAAACCAGGGCGGTGGCTTCCTTTGGGGCGTTGCCATGGTGAAGTGGAGGAGGGAAGGGCAGTTTGAGAAGATAGCCGGGTGATGAGTTTGTGAGTGTTTATATATTAGTATGTTTCAGCCACTTTACGTACCATTGGACCTGCTGTCATGATGAAACGTTTGGGGTGCTGTACAGAGCCCGCGGCGAGTCCCCGGGCACACGGAGGACATCTGACATCCTCTTTGGAGGAATGGCTTTTAGCTTGCTGCCAGGCTGACCATGGACACCAGGTGACCTGACGTACTCTTCAAGAACCCAGTAACGGGGCGTGGCCTGGGCTTGTCCAACAGCTCTCAATCCCCAAATGCAGATGACATCCGTGGCACCTGTGGTGGCAGGATCTAAAGGTGGGAGCAGTTTGCAAGAATGCAAGAATGCCTCTCTCATAAACAGAGCGCCTGGTCCTGGCTACTCCCACCAGCAAACACTGGCGCCCCGGGAGAGGTTACTTGCAGACCCTGATGGGCGCCTGGCTTGGGAGGCTCCATGTGACACGGTGGCCTCATCTGGCATAGTAGCTCTCTCTGAAGATCTGAGGGGAAGGGGAATGTGGCCTCGCCCATCGTCCAGGCGTCTCACATCTTATACTTATCATCAACTCCTAAATGTTTGGTCTTTATCAAGGGATTTTTTTTTTTTTACCCAGAGACAGTGAGACAGGGAATCACATGTAGTAATGATTTTCTATCACAGCGGAATATACTGGTCTAGGAATCAAATGGTGCACATTTGGGGGGATCTTGGGTCACATCTGAAGACCCAGTGGCAGTGAGTTTTTATTTCCTGCTCCACTAACTGGGGACTTTGCTGAATTAGAGATTTTAGAAACTCAAAGAGAAAGTAATGGTTTCTTTTATTTGGAGGCTGGGACTAATACACGGCCATTTGAGAACCCTCATGTTGCTGGGCAAATGGAACGCAAAGGAGATTTAATTCCAATTATGAAGGGAAGGGGGAATGCCAGTAAGTAATGGAGGCCAGAGGAGTAGGGCTGAGACTCAAGCTTCTGGGAAATGGCCCTAAATCCTGATCAGCAATTGAATGGCAGTGAGTAGAGTTTGAAAGGAAAGCACTGGCCCTTTCTCTTGCATTTTCCCTGGAACCCAGAATTTCTGACCACTAACTGCACAGCAGAGCAGAGGCGTGCACAAGAGCCGAAGTGAAGGCCGTGCAGACGTCTTGCGTTCCTGCGTGGGTCACGGATGGACACAGGACTTCACCGTCTGTGCACCGATGCCTCCAGCACTGGTCACACTGGCTGACGATTTCTTGCACCCGTAGTATTATAACGCACTCTAAGTTTTCTGAATTTACTGGATAACCACGCCATGTAATATAGTTAGATGCCTCGTTTGTACTTCGACGGAAGGATCTCCAGACCCCACCCTCCCTCTAGCAAGTGGATTTGTCTTGACCGGAAACAACAGTGGGCAGCATGCGAGTGTCACTATGACATTTTCTAGGATCAAGGCAGACTAACAGTTTCACCCTGCAAACCCTCTGGAGGACTCGTAAGGTACTGGCGTGCGAAGAGCTGGAGCCTGGAACGTCAGCTCCCGCTCCCCACTCAGCCAGCGAGGGCGCGCGCGGGCACCGCCGCCTTCCAGACTGGATGTGCTTTCAAAGCTGCACGTGTTCCACGTGTTCTGAGATATTTTGGTGCACCATGGATACGTTTCTCTTGAGTTGCAACTTTTCTTCCATGTCTCTATGGAGAGGGGTGAGATATGCATTCGTGACCCAGGGAAATGGTGGTCACATAGAATACGGGTTTTAGAAGCAGGAAGACCCACGTTCAGAAGCAGCTCTTTGATTTCCTGGCCACGGGAGAGCTTCAGCTCCCTCATTTGTAAATGTGGCAAATGCTGGGGTGTCTGGGTGGCTCAGTTGTTAAGCATCTGCTTTCGGCTCAGGGCGTAATCCCAGGGTCCTGGGATTGAGCCCCGCATCGGGCTCCCTGCTCTGCTGGGAGCCTGCTTCTTCCTCTCCCACTCCCTCTGCTTGTGTTCCCTCTCTTGCTGGCTGTCTCTCTCTCTGTCAAATAAATAAATAAAACCTTAAAAAAAAATGGGGCAAATGCTGATTACATTGTGAGATTGCTGGAAGGATTGATGGAGACCTTGTATTCAAATACCTCGTGTAAGCACACCATCCATAATTCTTCATTTCCCATTCCAAGATTTTTATTTCTTTCACTGAACCATGATAAATTTACCTAGGCCGAAGCATTTTAAATAGGAAGTGTTTCTATAAAGGAGGTAGAAAAGAAAAGAGTCTCTGTTTAAAGGTTTAATAACTTATCTGGTTGTTCTTACCTTCTTCCCGTTTTAGAGAGGAAGGCTGGTCAGTTAACCTTCCCTTCCGATTGCCCTTCCAGCCACACCACACCCACGAGTGCGGCTTGCATAACGAACACCCCGGATCTGGGCACATTGATGCCGCAGCGTACAAGAAATCATTAGCACGTTAATAAAGCAGCGATGGGGTCTTTGTCGAGGGTGGTGCGGAATCTCAGAAATAAGAGTCAAAATGCCATTACGTCATCACATGTTCCCAGAAAAGTGACTCAGACAAATGCAAGATCATGATGTTCCAAGGAGTGGAAGGAGGTTGTCTTCCCCTAGAGAATCACGCAGTCGGGCAAGGGAGGGAAAGGGCAGTGCCCCTGCTCTCTGTTGTCAGGCGCTTGTACAAACTTGGACTCTTCCTAGTTCAAACTTGGCAGCCTGTGGCTGGCTTAGTAGATGAGTTGTGATCTGTGACCTTGGCTTCAATTCAGGGGCCGAAGAGGTGGTTGTTCCCCTTGCTTCCGTATCAGTGCCAAGCTTTGTTCTCCAAACGACTTTGCCATCGGTATAGCTACTATCATATTTCCCATTTGGCTCGGTTGTTTGTATTTCTATTTTAGCAGCCGGAGCTCTGGAGGGGAAACGGGAGGGGGCCAGTAATTGGGAGGATTCCAGGTCCAAATCCAGTGCTACCTCCAGCATCCTGGAACATTAACGCTGGAAGGAATTGAGAGGCATTACATCATATTGATTAGAAAAATTAAGATCAGCTGGATGAATGAAATTACCCAAGGTCACACAGCATGTCATGCAGGAGACGCGAGTAGAGCTCAAGATGTTCCCCAGCTTAATGGTCTTTTCCCTAGATCATGCTGCCTGCAAGTCCAGAGCGTATGCCAATGCTCTGCTCTTTACTCTGGATTAAAAATGTGCAGATTTTCCAACACTTTGTCTTCTTTGCCAGTGTTAAGCATCCTGATTACTGTCCTTTGGTCATGCTCCCATTTGCTAACGCTCCTTAATTTTGTGGCCTCACAGAGGAGACCTGTCTCAGATGTACCTTTACCTAATGAGAGGAGCCCAGGACGATTCCTCTTCAGTCTGGATGATCTTCTTCTACTGAGACCATCTAAGACAGATTAGGTTTTGTGGTTGTTGGTGAACGTTGAGTGAAATGTCAACCAAATCCCACGTATCTTCTTTATGTCCTTATAATTCTAGAGATGCCGTGCATTTTTCAACTCAAACGTTCATTCTTAAAGTGATAACTTCTTATCTTGGTGTTAATAATAATGCAACAATAACAACAATTATTCTTGACTATGTTCCATGCACTCTAAACATCATGCTTTACATGTATTAACTCACTTAATCTTCACAATAATCTTTTGAGTTGGCAACCATTATTTTGCCTCATATACAGATGAGGACCAGGCCAGGCAAGGTGAATGTGTGTTCAAGGTCGCACAACCTGGAAGGAACAATATCAGGGTTCAGACCAAGGGGGTTTGGCTATAGAGACCACAACCTTTGGATGCTGCTTACTGAGGATTCCTGGTATGTCTTGTTTTTTGCCCTGCGGGGCTCAGAGCAATGCTGGATTTACCTACATTTTATAAATTAAGTAAGCATTGAACTACCGACCAAGGGCCTTGCAATGACCCAATGTAGGCTTATAATAATTGGTCATACAGAATCGAGGTTAGTGGATTCCAAGTCTGTTTTCTCAGTCGGCTACATGGACAAGAAGTTAGGACCCTCGAGCTCATTTGAAGACAGGTGGAAAGAGAGAAAACAGGGTGGAGGGTCGTCAAAGCAGGACATCTCCTTCCTTACCCCACAGAGGGGGTCAGGGCAGAGTACTCCTCCTCCTGGGGCTGACAGTGGGACAGAAAGGAGGAGGGGGTAAGGGAACATTCTGTGCCCAAGCTTAGAATACAATGACATCACCGATTTTAAAAGTATGGTCCAAAAAAATGCCAAGTGCTGGCCAATCACACTGGCCACTCTTTCTTCCCTGGGGAGGCAGAAGGGAGGGGATGGAGAGCAGGCAGGACGGTGGGAATGGGGTGGAGTCCTCCCTTCTCAGAAGCTCTCTCTGCAGCACGAGTAGCAAAAATACAGCCGAGCTGGGCTCCCACAGCCTCCAGCAGAAACCAGGGGTGAGACTAAGACACTGTGTTTGTCTACCCTCTTCTAACGAGCCTGGACTGTCCTCTACACTTATGGGGTCCTCCTAGGTCCGTGGAGGGGGTCTCAGGATTAGAAGGTCCTGTCCAGAGTCTGTACATCAGGCTGGTGGAGGTCAATACCGACGCAGAGTCCAGGAGCTTGTCACCCACCCAGGGCTGAGGGAGGCCTCCAGTTTTAGCTCCCTCTCAGCATGAAGCCCCCCGAGGGGTCTGGAATCAAGGTGGCCAGTTTCCTGACTGAACATCATAAACACTTTCACTCTCTCCTTGTTCCTTGGTTATGGTCTCCATGGAGCTGTCTAGTGAGTGCCTGTTTCCCTTGTCATAAAACCATAATTTACAATCCATTTGGGATCTCCACCAAATTAGGTATTCCTGTGATTATTACTGGAATTGGTCACCCTTGAAATAATATGGAGAAAGTAGCCGGTGGTTAGAAAGCATGTTTCCTATTTATAATTTGAATAGCTTATTTGTCTTCCCCTAATTACCACTGGAACTCTCAGTTCTTGGGCTCCAGGAAATATCTGGTTCACAGGGTTAAATAGCAATTTTTTTAGGGCCTTTATTAGCTTTCCTTTTTCCTTCTTTTTTTTTTTTTTAATTTTGACAGAGCATAAAATGAACTTGCTAATTAGTTTTCTCTTCCTGACTTGCATTATCTTATTGCTTTAATTTGTCTCCAGTGAGACCAACCAGATGTGTCAGGTCCACATTACTTCTAGAGATCTAATATTAAAAAAAACCTTTAAGATGATACGCAGTCCAGGGGCGCGTGGGTCGCTCAGTCAGTTAGGTAACTGATGCTTGGTTTCAGCTCAGGTCATGATCTCGGGGTCATGAGCTCGAGCCCCAAGTCAGGCTCTGCACTGAGTAGGGAGTCTGCTTAGGATTCTCTCTCCCCCCCCCTCCCTCTCCCCCTCCCCACCACCTGCCCCTTTCCCTGCCTCTCTCTCTCTCAAAACAACAACAACAACAAAAAAGACAATATGCAGTTTTGGTGGAACTTTAGCCAGCCGGCTGTGTAACCATAGCCCAGTGGGTGGCCTCTTTCACCTAGGACAAGATGGGGGTATCTTATCTCTAGACACCCTCCACTTACAGCTTCTCAGAACAGACTTTCCCAGACTTTCTTGGAACCCTTGTTTACAAAGTGACCTAGATATTCCAAAGTAGAACTAGGGAAGAGATCTGGTTTCTATGCATTGCATTTAATAAGTGCCACCAGGTGGCTCTGATCAGGGAAATTTTGGAAACCTTGGTCCGGGGAGATGATTCTAGGCTGGGTGATTCTTTTGACACTAGAGTTCAAGAACTACTGCCCTAGAAGAAAGTGGTGATAACTACAAACCTCCAGATAAATCAGTACTAGACTGAATCTGCCGTATAAGGTTTTACACCACCATACACAAACTTCTTCCAACCTAGAAGCATAAAGTGTTAGCTATTTATAGCTGGAAGACCATCTGCTAGGTCATTGGGTCCATTCTCGATAATGTAAAAACTCTTTCCAAGGAAAGAAAAAAGCCCTCACCATTTTCCTTTCCCCAAAGTAAAAGGGTCTGCCATCTCCAGTTGAGAAAATCTGAGCTAGCTTAATGGTCCCTAAACCATCAGACCATCTGAAGTAGTTTATATAAGATGTAGATGCTGGGACCTCATCAAGTACCCACTGAATCATGATGCTCATGGATGGGGCTTGGGAATCTGATTTTAACACAGAAGAATGAGAGAATCAGTCAAATTCAGGAACCACTGGTCTCTTCCACACTTGTTCAACACATGAGTGAACTCAGCAATAGAGTCAAAGTGACTCACCAAATCAACTTTTTGGGAGGCCTTCAACTTGTCAGCTGAAGTCTGTTTTGTGTCAATCAGGTATAAATTCTCTTGTCTCTCAAAAAGTCTGCTGGGGTGGTCCCATCACCCTGAGATTGAGAAGAAATTTGGAGGTTAGAGAAATTGACTTAGCAGGGACTCATCATTCATCAACACCATCCAACACTTCTCCCCACATGTCAATCAAGATCAGCTCTCAGCCAATGGATTGTAATCTCTGACCACAAGCAAAACGGCAAGGATTGGGAGTGAGGAGGACAGAGTGTAAGACTGGCTTCGTGGGTTGATAAGGCTTCCGGACAAGTCAACATGAAAATGCAGTGTGGGCAACTCATAAACCACTAAAACCTAGCTTTGTCATGTTCTTTTTCTACAATAAGAGTACTTGCTTCCAACATGATTCCAACAATTCTCATCTCCTGGTGTCCACCCCCACCTCCCATATCGAATCTGGATGACTGTAACCAAGAGGGTATTGTGGAAGTGATGGGCTGGATTTCCAACTCTGAGTCGTAGAAGGCTTTGTGGCTTCTTTTTTGCTCTCTCTTGGATCACTGGTCTGGGAAAAACCAGCCACAGCCTTGCGAGGACACTTAAGTCATCCTGTGGAGAGGTCCACATGGTGAGGAACTGGCCTCCCACCCCCAGTCAGCACCATCTCGCCAGGGATGTGAGGGAGCCATCCCGGAAGAGCCTTCACATGATTCATCTGGCAGCAACTCTTGATGGTCCTTGTGCCACAAACCCCTGCTGAGCTGTGGGATAATGAGTGTTGATTGCTTTAAGTCTGAGTTTTGGGGTAGTCTATAGGCAGTAATAGATAATTAACACAGATCTATTGAGTGCTTATCCTGTGGATGTAAGGCGCTTGTCACATTTGCTAAGAGAGCATTGTGACTTTTCGTGTCAAAGAGCTAGGAGACACCCCATTGATGAGGGGCCCAGGCTGAAAAGTCAAGGAGAGGGAGGCACGCTACCTGCAGTGAGGAGACATTCCTTCCACGGCATTTCCTATCATCTTTGATATGATTGCAAATAGTGCACGAAATACCAAGTTAAAAGGAAGAGCGTGAGTGAGAGCAAGAGAGAGAACGTCCCTCTCCCTGGGGGGAGAAAGTTTAAATTCATTTTCTTTCCTTCTCTGCTCTAAGCCACAAAACTCTCCCTTTCATGCGTCACATGGGACCCTGCTATTGCTATAGGGTAGCGAGGGGAATACTGTGCTAGTGGAACAGAATGGAAAAGCACGTTTTTTTATCCCCGTGGCAGAGAGCCAAGACATCAGACAGGAAAACACCTTGCTGACAAGGAACAGAGCTCCATCACTGCCCGGAGCCTGCTGCTTCCAACCAGTTACCCCAAAAAGTGACTTCCATACTATTTGCCATGTCTTGTTAATTTTTTTTTACTACGGTAATAGTAATTACTATTCTTTTTTATAATTTCTTTTTTTTTTAAAGATTTTATTTATTTATTTGACAGAGATAGAGACAGCCAGTGAGAGAGGGAACACAAGCAGGGGGAGTGGGAGAGGAAGCAGGCTCATAGCGGAGGAGCCTGATGTGGGGCTCGATCCCATAACGCCGGGATCATGCCCTGAGCCGAAGGCAGACGCCTAACCGCTGTGCCATCCAGGTGCCCCTATAATTTCTATTACTATTACTGCTGTAACAAGCTATCAGAGACTTGGTGGCTTAAACCAGTACAGATTTATAACCTTACAGTCCTGCAGCCTAGAGTCCCACACGGGTGTTTGCAGCTCTAGTTCCTCCCCGGGGGCCCCAGGGTGGGGTCGCTTTCCTTACCCTTTCCAGCTTCTAGAGGCGTCCACATTCCTTGGTTCATGGCGCCTTCCTTCATCCTCACAGCTCCAGTGTTGCATCTCTTGGACCACAGCTGGGAACGAGCTTCTGCTTTTAAGGACCCCAGTGATTACACTGGGCCCACCTGGCTACTCTCCCATCTCCAGACCCTTAACTTAATCACATGTGTGACACGTAAGACAACACGGCCACAGGTTCTAGAGGTTGGAACCTGGACACCTCTGGGGTAATTATTCTGTGCACCACAGGTATTTTTTCTTTTAATTGGAAACATTTTAATGATGGAGTATTAATCAAGCAATCTCCTTTTGGGATCATCTCCTTCCTCCAAAGTTAAATCCAAGGTCTTATCTCTGGTTGTTCTCCACTCCCCCACTGGGGAGGGGGGGTGAGTGTCGTGACCAGCACTCGCAAGTGGGTGGTGGTCCCCATCACCCCCATCACTGGTGTCTGCTGTTCCTGGAGACTCCGGTGCAGTTTCCCCCCAAAATCACCCTTCCACACCCCGTGAATTAGAGGAAAGCCATGCTGAGATTGAACTCCTTGTACAGACTGCTCCACGGCCCCAGTCTGTTTAGCCTGACCTCTGCCCCCCACTTCTGAGCAGCTCCAGGATTCCAGGCGGAAACTGACCTGCTTATTGTTGACGGTCCACTTAGCATTCCTCCGTGTGGACACTTGGGTTTCCTCTGCCTCCGTTCTTCTGCCCACTTTTCATTATCCACAATTTTCTTGTTTTGTTATTTATTATCTTGTACTGTTTTCTATTCTCTGTAATCTGTGGATTTATTACAGTTTTATTCCTTTACTGACATTTGGGGGGGGAGTAAAACAAATCCAGGCCAATCCAAAAAAACCCTTAGAGGTTTTTCCTGGAGTTTTATAGGCTCTTGAGCTCATCGGCAGGGAGGTAATTGGCCAAGAACATGGGCAGCCTGTCAGGAGACTCTGGTTCTCATCCCAGCTCCTGCCTGCCTTGTCCTGAGACCCTGTGCAGGAATGATGCGTGGGTGTTCCTCTGCATCAAGGTGCCTTCCGTAGCCCCCATGATACTTGTGCTAAAACCCCCATCTTTAATGCGGCCTTGGAGGCCCTGCACGGCTTGGCTTCTGTCATTTCTCACTTCCTATCATGTGACCCACCCACCTGTTTGTTCCATCCCAGCGTCAAGGGTTTTGTTTTGGCCTCTCCCAAGGCCCCCTCTTCCTTTCCCCTTCCTTCTCCATGCTGGCCAACTCCCCATCATCCTTCCCACCCCTCTGCAATGCCCTTGCACCCTCTGAAATGTCTGTCCTGACCACGGAGTCCACGTCAGGTCACCTACCACCACGATTTACGAGGGGAAATGGGAGTTTGCAGAGGGGTATTGGGAAGCCGTGAGGGTCTGACTCCTCCATGGGTAATCAGTGCAGCAGAGGCCGAGGCTAGTCTCCTCACTAGTCCCTGGCACAGGGTTTAGTGCAGAGCAGACAGTAAGTCGTATGTGATGGACATGCTTGGCTGTTTCCTCACCTGGAAGGAGGTTGCTGTGAGGCTGCAATCAGAAGGCAGAAGCCTTTGAAGGATTACATATGCAATAGCATGTAAAGCAAGATTCACATTCTCAGATGCTCGGGAACTCACACAGTGGAAGCTTCCTTGCTCCTTGTCTTCTGTTTCTCACCGATGCCCCCTGTGACTCCTCGGCAGAAAACAAAGGAGCGGAGGGCGAAGAGCAGAATGTGTCCCTTCACTTGTCCATCTCTCCAGAAGGTCCTGATGAGCGGGGCTTTAGTTCTCTGAGAGTGAGAACCCAGATGCTATTGCTCAGCCCGAGCCAGACTCGGGAGGTTGGCCTGCGGCGTGGAACAGCCGTCTCCTTGCTGGCTCCCTGGCACGAGGGAGAGCACCACCCTCCATTTTCCTCCTTGTTTCAGGATCCAGCCCAGCCCCTCGCTGTCTGCCTGAGCACACGCAGCCTGAATTAGGGGTTTCTCCTCAGAAGGCTGCCTCCGCTCAGCCAGTGCTCTAGTTGGGATTCAGGGATGCCCCTCAGACCGGATCGTGTTCGGCTTCTTGCCTTTTGGGAAACAATTGAAGACTGAAGGACTTGGCCTGAGTTCTGACTCACCCTACACAGAGCCAAGGGCGTGGATGAAGGAGGGGCAAGAGCCTCTTGGAGAAGTTGAGGGCTGACCAGGGTCAGCTAAGCACAAGACGCTGTCCAGCCAGTAAAACAGGGTCTTCATCATTTTCTTTCATAAAGACATTTGTTTGGACAGGTGGTGTCTTCCAGATGGTGTGAAGAAGTCCATTCAGTACGGGCTGCCTGGTGGCATTAATTTACTGACTATCGCCATTTTTTATGATTTTTATCAGTGGGGCTTTCTTGTCTTTTAAGCTTTTTATTCTGAAATAACTGTAGACTCACAGAAGAGTTCCAAAAATAGTACAGAGCTTCTCTATACTCTTCCTCCAGTTTCCCCTTCAGTCAGCCTCTCAGATAGTCATAGAACAGTTCTCAAAACTATGAAACTAACCTTCATAGGATGCCACTGAGTGACGTACAGAACTGACTTGGATTTCACCAGGTTTTTTCACAAGTGTCCTAGGTTTGGTCTCCTTACAGTCTGTGACCGCTCCTTAGGCTTTCCTTGACTTCCATGCCCTTGGTACTTTTGAAGAATACTGGTGAGGTATTAGCATTTCCTCTTGCTTCTCATGATCAGATCAAGACTATGCCTTAGTAGGAAGGATCCCACCAAGGCGACATGTCCTTCTCAGGACACCTTATCAGATGGACAGCATGTCGATATGGGTTACTGGTGATGTCAGCCTTGGTCTCTTGGCCAGAGTGGTGTCTGCCATGATTCTCTGGTGTGAAGTTAATCTTTTATCTCAAATATTTTGGGGAGGATACTTTGGGATTCTCTAGATATCCTGTTTCTGCTTAAACTTTCACACATGAATTTTAACCTTTACCAGTGGATCTTGCCTGTACCAATATTACTCTCTTGTTCTACTGGTGACTTTTTGTTTGTTTCTTTCTTTTTCTATATTTATTAATTAGAATTCTGCTGTAAGGAAGAATTGCCCCTCCATCCGTCCCTTTGTGTATTCGGTTATTTATTTCTATCAGTGTGAACTCACAGATGTTCATTTTATTCTTTGAGTTATAATCCAATACGGTTGTTATTTATTTTATTTGTGTGTTCAAATTGTTCTGACTTTGGCCTCTGTGAGCTCTTTCAGGCTGGTTTCCGTCCCCATTTAGTATGTGCGTTTTTGTTCGTTGCTTCCTCATTTTCTAGCTCTGCCAGACACTCCAGGCTCATCTTGAATTTTCTTTGTTTCAGTCCTGGAATCAACAACTTCAACTAAAGAGCCTTGGTTCCATTTTTGTTTTGGGTGGGTTTTTTTTGTTTGTTTGTTTGTTTTAGAATAGTATTTAGAAGCCAAGTCACGGGTGGTAATTGTGCTCATTGGTACTGAGCTGTCGCTGCTCCTTCCAGCCGCCCTCAGTGGATGTAGCTGAGAATAGATAGGTTCGTATAACACATGCATACACTCATCTGTATTTATGCCCCCATTTTTCAGTATATATATTAAAATGAAATCATAAGTCCACATTGATACCTTCAGCTCCAGTCCAGCACCACAGAATTTTTCTAGCCTCTCCTTTTTCCTTATTTGTAAATTCTGACAGCAAGACCCTTAGTTCTCATTATCTACAATATATTTATTTGTTCAACCTATATCACAAAGCAGTTGTGGAATTCTTAACCTATGGGACTTTCCTTTTATTTAAAAATCTACAAAGAGGGGCGCCTGGGTGGCACAGCGGTTGGGCGTCTGCCTTCGGCTCAGGGCGTGATCCCGGCGTTGTGGGATCGAGCCCCACATCAGGCTCCTCTGCTATGAGCCTGCTTCTCCCTCTCCCACTCCCCCTGCTTGTGTTCCCTCTCTCGCTGGCTATCTCTGTTAAATAAATAAATAAAATCTTTAAAAAAAAAATAAAAATAAAAATCTACAAAGATTCTTTTTCTAACTCTATTGTTTTCATCTTTCTGTCTCTGTCAAGATTATTTTAAAATTATAATCTCTAAGCATTGATCATTTCCTTCTGCACCTCATTTTATAATATTTATTTTTGCTCCTTTGTCCTGTTTTTCTGTGAGCCTTGCTATATCTCACTCTTATCCTGTTTGAAAATGCTTCTCATAAAAGCTTTCGCTTTGTCTCTGGGGTGTGTGTGGTTGTTCTTTCTTCCTTCTCATGAATAGTGCTTCCTGGAAATTCCTTTGTTGTATTTTACTGGTTATAAGTCATTACTTTCTTTCCCCCCAAAACTAGGTTCCTCGCTTTCTTATCCAGCCTTTCCCTGCATGTCCCCTATTTCTTCTAAGAAGGAGGTGTGATGCAAACACACGACTTGTCTCAAAACCAATGATGATGTTTCTAGGGACCTTCTCCACTCCCAGACCATGTAGGATTGTGTTTTAAAGCCAGATGACCTTGGGAATGTTAGCGGTAAGTTGACATGGGAAAACATGTTTATAATTTCTCCTGACTTCAGTTTGTTTTGGTTATTTATAGAGAGGGAGGGGTTTTCAATAAGCAAAAGTCATTCGTAAGGAAATGATAAGCTCTTCAAGAATATCAAAGTATGTTATGTTCCTTGTTTCACTGTAAGCTCCTGAGGGCAATGGCACGAACACGTCTGCACCCCCACCCACCGCCACACCCACATTGTATGTGCGCATTCAATAGCATGGTAGTCAAGCCAATAAAACAGGCTTGAAAGAAAGAGTATTAGGAAATATGATGAGAATGTCCAAATTAATAACTTGTTAGTATTTAGAAAATAACCAGCAGTCACTAAAAGCCAACACTGCACTCCATTTTTTAACTGAAAGTTGAAATGGAAAAAACCCAGAGGTTCTTTCCAACTATGAGAATCTGGACCTTCTCACATTGACCTCTGGGGGATCCAAGTTTAGTGAGCTCACCACTGTCTTGTTCTGTATCCCCAGTGGGCTGTGCTCTCTCTCTCTCGCCATCTGGAAGCACCCTGTTCCCAGATCTGAAAACTCAGGCATTCATCTGGGCCACAGTGTATCCTAAGGCAGAAAATTTTCACATTCAATGAATATTATCAGTTCGTCACTGATTTACCCAGTGATTCCGCTTCGTTATTTGTTGGGGGTTTTGTTTAGCCTCATTACGATCTTTGAGGGCTCATTTCCCCTCTGTATTCCCGTCGTCCTCCATCCTTACTGATGAACACCTCTGTTGGAGAATTTTAATGCAGCCCCCGGGGCTCTGTCATGCGGTTCTGGGTTAGTAATGAGAGCAGAGGCAGACAAATTAGAGAAGCTTTGGCATTTGTGAAATACAGCTCGTCTTTTCCCTCTTCTCCAGTGTGGGAATAGGATAAGCTGCTGTTGACACTTCCCTCTGCTCTCTGGGGCGGGTGGCAGCTCCTCCTTGCCTTTCCCCTGGAGAGGTGTAAAATATTTACTTTCCCTGCAAACTACGTGCCACTCAGCACCCCCTTGAGAGAGACTGTTTTCCATCAAGGATTTCTGTCAGTGAACAGAAACCTTGGGATCAGCAGGCAGGCAGGACAGTCATCGTCCAGGTCCACCTGTCCAGAACCCAGTGGAAACAAGTGACCCTGAAGAATTCCGCCGACTGAGTCTGAGAGATCTCGACTAGCTGCCCCAAGGTCATAGGCTTCATCACCTCGTTTCTCAGACCTTCACTAATAAACTGCCTTATCTCGTTTCACAATCACAGTCAAGAGATGTACGGGCACTGAATACTTTTCTCAGCTTCGTCATGAGAAGCCTATGTGAACTTGAGCAAATTATGCCAGCAGACTGGACATTGGGCTCCTCACCTGTAAGCGGAGGGCTTGGATTAGGTGACTGCTAGGATCCCTCCAGTTTAAAGGCCCAGCGTTTCTGAATTTCATAAATGCTTTCAGGGCTCAGCCCAGAGCTGGGCACAACAGGCCACGTAGCGAACACTGGTGGTGGGGTAGGAGCTGTGGAGGGAAACTCAACACAGCAGCGAAACAAATCAATTCTTGTCTCCAGGACCATAGGTCATGCAGAAGTCAGGTCATCTGGGGACAAGAGATCCAACAAAATAGGGACAGAGGAAGGATTGTTGAAAGAAAGGATCACCCAAGGGGGAAGGTCCTTGCTACCCAGGGGAAGAACTGTGGGATCTGCCTGCCTTGGTGGAGACTTGTGCCCCCGAGAGCCGTTACAGACAGAGTGCAACCCTGTTTAACCTCCTTCCTCTCTTCTGGGGGGATTCTTCTTCAGTAAATGCCTGATTTGGAAGACACGCAGGCTTCCTGCGAGGTGCCTGGGCTCCTTTCTCTGGGCTGCTTACCTTGGTTGGACGGAGGCTTCGAGGCACAGGGCAAGGAAATGTCAGAAGCCCTGGGAGGTTCAGGGTGCCCAGGCTGCCACTCCCCGCTCTCCACCTTGCCCCTCCTGTCCTGTGACTGGCCCAGGGCTGTGACCTCGTCCCCATCAGCCCTCAGATGCCGTGTCCAGCATTCTCCCCAGCCCTTCATCCTGTTGGGAAGGTGCATCCTTCTCTTGTCCCCACCACTCTGACCCCGTTGCAGGTCCCCCCAGTTCTGCTCCAGTGAGCCTCTCCAAGCACTACAGGAGCTCTGAGCTCCCGGTCATTGCCACTCGAGCTTTCTGTGATCATCTCACATGTGAATTTTGCTTCCGTGTCTATATTCTAAGCTTCTTGAGAGCAGGGCTGATGTCTTATGCTGCTTTGGATTTCCCATGATACTGGGTCTGGAGCTAGAATACACTGGACATTCAGGACATAACCGTCTTAGTCAGTGATGGCCACACTTGCCTTTTGTCCAGTGTACTAGAGGACAGCTTGGTCAGTGGCTGAGTCGGGTTTAGAATTCAGATGCTGCTTCCTTCTTTAAGAATATTTGGATTCTTATGGTGCACTGGGTGTTATACACAACTAATGAATCATGGAACTTTACATCACAAACCAGGGATGTACTGTATGGTGACTAACATAATATAATAAAAAATATTATTATATAAAAAAGAATATTTGGATTCTAGACAGCAAAGACCCTCTCAAACTCCAAATTCCCCACCACTAAAGCAATGTCTTATAAACGGTGTCCTGTGGCAGAATGAAATCCTTTGGCAAGGAGCAGTGTAGCATAGAAATGTGGAGTGTGGGCATTTACAAGCAAGTGTGGGAGAAAGAGAGATGGTATGTTTCTTCATCTGTAAAATGGGAGTCATACTAACTCATAGGACGGTGGTGAGGATTCAGACTTAGTGCTCGCACAATGCCAGGTGTGTCGTAAATGGTCTGCAAATGTCATTGATAATTATGAGTATTCGGGAACCTCTAGACCCACCTCTAGCCTACATCCCCCGCCTGGTGTAAATGTTAGCTTTCCCAGAATGGTTCTGGTCCAGTTGAAAGTGTAATTGAGCTGTATCAGGCTGCCAGCCAAATGCCACAAGGGATGTTCAGTTCACCTGCACTGAACTAGTAGGTAATATTGGACATGGCTTTGACCATTTGGCTTGTTGAGAAAACTCTTAGCAAGGATGGATTCTGAAAACATTCTGGCTATGTAGTGATAGAACCCAGGTTGTGAGGCTTTGCTCAGACTCTCAGCCACTGACCAATAGATTTCTTCCTGGAGCCTTCACAGGGCTCTGTGTTCCGGCACGTGAGGGAGGAACTGGCCTGGGAGTGGTAGCCAGTGGGGGCAGTCCGGCCAAGGGACCAGGTTAACGGCACCAGTGACACATGGAGTCGGCGATACCCCGGTGCCACCACCTTTGTGCAGTTCATTCCAAGAGTGTGGACCCCAGCCTCTCATGAGGGAGCACCAGGCAGCAGGCGCTGCTCTGCCTTTTGAACTGGTTTGTGAGCTCGCCCAGAGTACGTCATGGGCCACAGCAAGGTCTTTGAGAGTAGCCAGCAGGATGTGGGAAATATACATTCATTAAACATAATTTTAGACATAAACACCCCCCGGCTTTCTCTCCTGCAGCAAACTCTCTGCCAGCTGGTAGCCACACTGAGTGCCTTTGAAAAATGCCCTTGTTCTCTAATCCTGAAGTTTCAGGGTGCTCCACGGCTCCGTCTTTCCTCGTGTCAGAAGCCCAGTCCGTTGGGAATCAAAATCACTTACACCCAAGACGGAAGCCTTCTAAGTGCCATTGCTGTGGATTTGGGGGGGTCACACTGCGAATTCTTGGCTGTGTTTCTGTGTCCCTTTGCCTCTCCTCTCCCACATGCTCTGGAACTCTCCTTTAGCTCTAGAAGCCCACAAGTGCCCATTGTCTATTGTGTACAGATGACCAGAGCGCACGTTTGAAGCCTCGAGTTTTGGAGGTTCTGCGGGGAAAGCGAACAACAAAATAACGCCCGTGGAACATAAGGCGGCATCTGCCTTGTGGCAGGCGAGAGGTAGGCAAGCTGGAGAGCAGAGACTGCTCCCGGCTGGAGTGGCCAGAGAAGGTCTAGCGGACAAGCCAGACGCACCTGGGCTTTGGGGGTGTCTCCGGGAAGGGGGCAGGGCCGGTTCTCTGGCCCGTCCCGTGGCATCTCCCAGAGCAGCAGGTCCGTGAGCGGCCCGGATGGAAGGCTCTTCCTGGAGGCGAGCATACAGAAGTACGTAGGGACCTCTCTTGTGGAGTGAAGAGTTCGGTTTTGTTTTATAGACTGTAGAGCCTCAATGATTATTTTTAGGAGGGCAGTGCGGTAATGAGGATGGGTACATGTTGGAGCAAGAGGGAGTAGGAGCAGTGAAGACAGTGAAAGGGAGGACCACTGTGTGCATTTAGGACCAGATTAGAAGGGAAAAAAATCAGAGCAATGTTACAGCCAAAGCTTGGGTAAGGTGGTTCTTCCCTGAATATAGAGAGAAGAGTGGCACTTCAGGAACGAGGGGAGGGAGGCAACCAGATCAGAGGGCAGAAAGAAGACTTGACCAGAGCTCGGTTTTTCTCCTGCTGCGGGCTCTGTGACGTCAGCGTCTCCGGGCCACCATGTCCTCGTAGGTGACATAAGGAACAGTAATGTCAGGGCCTGCTTCTCACATTTGCTCGAGAATGAAATAAGAACCGATAAGAAAGCATTTTAAAGTTAGAAATCGTTCATATCATCATCATCGTGAATATCGTTGTGCGCCTGGAATCCTGCGACTCGTTAGAGCCCGGCCTCGGGGATCTGGAGGAGGGCCGCTGCGCGAGCATATGCGTCCTTCTGGAGGAGGGTCAGGACTGCATCACTGCAGGAAGGGAATCTCCTATCTCCAGGCAAAACAATGAAAGAGAGCAATCCCTCCCCCAGAGCTGGTCTCCAGAAGATGTGGTTCTCATCAGAATCTAGTAGCCATATGTGGTGCGCGAGCGTTATGCTCAGTCGTCCTGCTGGGGGAGGAAGTTTCCACCGGCCGCAGTAAACATCAACGCCAGATAAAATCACAGCTCTGCCGCCCTACTGTGTGCTCAGGCTTGCAGCACACGCTGTCGTTTCCAAGTCCCAAACCGCAGCTGAGGGAACACTACCCTCCCCGGACCCCGTGGCCTTAAGCTAGGCAGACCTACTTGGGGCTGCGTCCCGAGACCCTCTTGCTGCCTACTCGGTACGTCCAACCCATGCCTTTCTCATTCGGGTGCCAGCAGGAAATGTGGGGCTGGGGATGGCGGGCAGGTTGGGGCCGACGTAGCTCTGGGAATCAGCCTTGAAATGACAGATGAGCTGAAAGCCCATCACATGTTCCACAGATGTCAGAGCAATCGGTATTGTCATTTTGCTAGTTCGGCATGAATTTGAGGAGGTGATACGATCTCTGTTCATCCTAGTGTTAGGCAGCTTGCTCTGTAGTGAACATTTCCTACAGATTATCTTGTGTAGCCTCTGCTGACACCTTCCATTGCAGGCCCTCCTATGATGCCCCTTTTACGGATGGGAAAACACAGGCGTGGAGAAGGTAAACCCTTCAGGGTCACACACAGCCTACACCGACCCCAGAATTTCGCTAACTTGGTCAGCTCTCTGACATCCTGGGAACAAAATCCTCTGCCCCACAGTGCCCACGGATGCTTGGCACATACTCCACCCTCAATACTTATTTTTGGATTGATTCATCACAGGTGAAATGAGGGGGGAAGTGTGGCATCTGCAGCCCAGCGTGAGAAGGAAATTAGCTGGATCGGCTCCTCCGAGATGATCGAGGCCCCGAGTTTGACACCGTGAGAGGAGGTGGGGGAACGGAAGGATCCAGACCTGAAGAAGTGAGAGATGGGGAGAAGTGGCAAAAAAAAAAAAAAAAGAGTCAAAAAAAGCTAGGAAAGTAGAGCGAAAAGGCAGAGGTGAACAGCAGAAGCGAGTGCTGAGCACTGGGACACGGTGTGGTGTCACCTAAACGTACATCTAAAAAAGCCAAGCTCGAAGCACCGAGAGTAAAAGGGTGGTCACGCGGGCCCCGGGGTGGGAGCACCGCAGAGATGTTCAAAGGCACAAAGCTGCCACCAGTGGACAGTCCCAGAGATCTGAAGCCCAGTATAGTGAATCTAGATGGTACGGCACTAGAATCATCAAACCTGCTCAGAGAGGAGATCCACTTATTCCAGCACAAAAGAGAAATGATACTCGCATGACAGACTAGAGGTGCTCACTATCCCTATGATGGCAACCATGTTACTATGTGTAAATGTATCAGAGCAGCGCGTTGTAAACCGTACACTTACACACTGTTGTATGTCAAATATGTTTCAATAAGGGAAAAAAAGTTGGTTTCCTGTAATTGTCTTAAGACAGGTAAGGGCTTTCTTATATATTCATCTGGAAGGCAGAGAAAAGGGTCAGTTTAGGCAGTTCAGAACTTAACATGCATGCACTTCTATCAAAGTCCTAGCTCTCCCCCTCAACAAGCATGCCAGGCACACAGGCCGTTTGCCCACCTTGTGAACCTGTCTGGTGTGTCTTTCCTCCGACGCTCTGAGAAAGGAAGCGTTCTTTGAGCCTTCCTTCTCACCCAGGGCCACCTCAGTAGCCCTCGGGACTTTGACCCTCCTTCTGTTCTTGTACGTTTCACGCTGCCTCTCTCTCCCTATTTATATATACCTATATTAGTTTCAGGTGTACAATATGATTTGACGTTGTACATATTGCAAAATGATCACCACAATAAGCCTAGTTAAAGGAGAGGAATACTTGAAACACGACTCTTTCTTAAGTTTGGAGTTGCCCTGGAGCATTAAGAAAGTTCCTCTTGTTTTGTCCCAGAACCTAGCTGCCAGTCTCTCCTGCAGGAGGCTGTGGCCACCACAGAGTCCTAATAGATTGCAGGGGAGTGGAAGGCAGGTGCACCACCTCCACACCCTGTCTTCCGGCTCCTCCCTTTCTCTGTCCCGACGCAAACGGCGAGTCTTCCCAGCTCTGCACTCAGCATGGTCACTTCCCTGGTGGAAGGAGCTTGGGTTTTCTTCTAGAGAAGAATGCTAACATTGAGTTTTATGTGAATGAGGAGCCTGACGTGGGGCTCGATCCCAGAACGCCAGGATCACGCCCTGAGCCAAAGGCAGATGCTTAACGACTGAGCCACCCAGGTGCCCCCAAATAACAATTTATTCTTTAACAAGTATTTATTGAATAGGTGATTATTTATTTTGGGGGGTTCAAGCAAAGGAGATACCGTTCATGGGAAAATAGACATATGCCTGTTTTCATGGAGCTTATAATGTAGTGGGGAGGCAGACTAAAAATAGTTGTAATTATACAATTAGTGTGACTTTAATATATTCAAGGGCACATATTATGAGACAGTGTAACAGCATGGTCTACTCACTCTTTTGGTCTCAAAAATTACTCCTGTGACTCGACAGTTGAAGTTGTAATTTGCAGAGGCTGCTCTAACTTCATATCTGGCCAAGTAGTAGCACGTGCAAAGGCCCTGGCTTGGAAAAGATCTTTGCTGGAACTGAAAGAAGACCGGTGTCACTAGAGCATAGCGAACTGAGAGAAGGGGGAGCTTGGGGCTAGATCACACAAGGTCTCTGGCCCCTGGTAAGGATTCTGAGTGATATCCTATTTGTGCACATAAGCCCTTGTAGGTTTTGAACAGGAAGTGATATACAAGTCCTTTAAGATGAACACTTTGGCTGCTGCGGACCCACGAGGAGCCTATCTCTTCAGTGCAGGTGAAGGGCTGTGGCCACCCCAGATGGGAGCTGGTAGTGAGGGTGGAGAGAAGCTGACCAGGTCCAGTTGCGCCTGTGTGGATGTGGGAGCAATGAGACCTGGTGATGGTGGGTGAGACGGTGAGTGATGGTGTAAGACAAAGATGAGCCCCAGGTTTGGGCTCGATGTCTGTAGAGTTTGACGGAGCCTGGAGGAGGAACAGGTCACTCACCTGGTATGATTTCAAGCCCAAGGAATTCACTGCCTTAAATACACCCAAAGCCTGGTGACCTGCTGGCAATTGCCTTTTTAAGATAAACATGTTATATCAAGTGATGAATATGTGGGAGCTATTGAGAATGAGAAGTTTTTTCCCCTAAGATTGATTGATTGATTGATTGATTGATTGATTGATTTTAGAGAGTGTGCAGGGGGAGGGGCAGAGAGAGGGAGAGAGAATCTCCAGCAGACTCCCTGCTGAGCGGAGCTCAATCTCATGACCCTGAGATTGTGACCTGAACTGAAACCAAGAGTCTGACGCTTCACCGACTGCACCACCCAGGGACCCCGAGAAAGAAGAACTTTAGATGATGATGTGTCCATGCCTTTATGTCCAAAAAATGTCCTAGAAAACAAAAATTCTGAGTTCTCTTTGTTTTTTCAAAGACAGTTTTGGTCTTTTGTAAAGCTCTTAGGGAATTTTCTTTGGTTGTGGTATTTTTTCAAATGAAACTCCAGCAGTTACTGATACACATTCACGGAGTAGAAGCATTCCCTTGGCTTCTCAGAATTCAGATTCTGGAAATGATAGCATTGAAAAGCCCAAAATGTAATCAGTTGTTTCTCCAACACAGTGGTTCCTGCTTCTGAACTATTTCTCAGTTAGAAAACTTCTGTCGATACCTTGTACATCTAGCAAATACAATTTACAGAAAGAGTGTGGGGTACTCTAACGTGGAAAAAAGAAATGCAAGGGAAACATAAAACAGCTCGTGAAACTCCTTGCAAGTGTTTGAACAAACGAACATTGGGTCATGCTGTCTGTTGCAAGGGACTACAATGAGAAAGAATTTAAGTCTTCAAAGAAAAATAGATTTATGAGGAAAAGCCTATTATTTGCTTTGAGACCATCTCAATGAATAAAATTTTGTACATATGTGAAGTTTCTTAAAGTGTAAAATACTGATTCTTATTTTAATATAAAAAAGCATTATTATATTCAAAAACCATAGGAGTTTAAAGTGGACTCCCCATCATTTTGCCTAAGAACAAGGGCATTTAATCTGCAATCTTAATTCCTCGTTGCAGCTGAGGTCTGCTTGATGTGGACAGAGGAGACAGGGCTTTGGATATTGGTAGCGGATGCACTGGGTAGTCAGAGGTAGTCAGCAGAAGTAGGTTTGGGCAGAGGGGGGTAAAGAGAATAAGATACAAGGGTTTTTTTTTTAAACAAGTGAGAATGCCTCCCTTCTGGATCGTGAGCCCCGAGAGGGCAGGGTCACAGTCTCCATCCCTGCAGCCACACAAAGATCGGCACAGCATATCAGTGTGCTTGGGAAATTATTTTAATCCTAAAATTGGTCCCAAATGACAGACACCCGGACAAGGGGACTCTTGTGCTGGCTCTTTCTGTAGCTCCTCTAAACACTCTGGAACTTCAGAATGGCCTAGAAGAAACCCCAGCCAGAGGGGTGCTGTGGTCTTCATCAACTGGTCAACCCAACAGAGGCTGTTGAAGTTGGCAGTGGGTGGAGGGAGGGAAGAAGCTTGACTTGCTCACATACCCTCTTCTGCCGGTGTAATAAATCCTATGTTGAGTCAAGTCCTTTGTTTGAACACTCTTCTCTTCCTCCTCCTCCTCCTCCCACCTCCTTCCCCCTCCCCCTCCTCCTTCTTAAGTATTGAGGTACAATTGACATGTAAACAGCTGTACATATTTAATGACTACAACTCAATGATTGGGGGATAAGTATTCACCTGTGAAACCATTACCACCATCAAGGCCATAAACATGTCCGTCACTCCTGAAGTTTCCTCTTGCCATTGTTGTTATTATTATTATTATTATTATTATTATTATTACTGTAACACTTCGCGTGAGATCTACCTTCTTAGTAAATTTTAAGTCTAGAACACACTATTGTTAGCTTAGGATCTGTGCTTTGTGGTGGATCTGAACACGTTCATCTTGCATAACTGAAACTTTGCACCCTTTGACCAACACCTCCCCGTCCAGCGCAGCCCCCCACCCAGCCCCTGGCAGCCACCATTCTACTCTCTGCTTCTACAAGTTTGACTGTTTTCTATTCCACATATAAGAGAAATCGTAGAGTATTTGTGTTTGTCTTTCTCTGTCTTTTAATATAATGTTCTCTAGGCCTATGTTGTCACCATTGGCAGGAATTCCTTCTTTTTAAGGCTAAATAATATTCCATTATATATATGTATATGTGTGTGTGCATATATATATAGAGAGGGAGAGGGAGACACACACACACATTTTCTTTATCCATTCATCCATCAGTGGACATTTAGGTTGTTTTTATATCTTGGCTATTGTGAATAATGCAGTGCTCATGGGAGTACAAACACTCTTTGAGATCCTGATTTCAATTCCTTTGGAAAAATCCAGAAGGGGGATTGATGATTCAGATGGTAGCTCCAGGGCTGTTTGATGAGAGCATTTCCCCTCATCTGAGTTACAGAGACAAGTGTCTCTGTAGAAACCAGTGGGAAATTTGTGCTGAGAGAAATTACACCAAGAGCTAATTTCTGATTCATAGAGGAGTGAGTTTCAGAGATATTTGATAAGTAAAAACATAAAGAGTTTTCTGCTTTCCCTGAGGAGCTTCTTAGATCTGGATAGATGATAGGTGTTAGGTAGATAGTAGATCGTAGATGATAGATACGGCATGTTGGAATTACTCGCTGGGAGAAAGAGGAATTGAGTTGTTTTGGACTGATTAAATGAGAGAATTGATTTAATCATTCATTGATTTGTAGAACACTGTGGGAGTGACAGATTTGGGAGGGAGAATCAAGAGTTATGTTCTGAGACTGTTATGTGTGAGACCCCGGTCAGATGCCAGTGAGACGCCATCTTCCCAGGAGAAGATGTTCGCGCAGAACTCAGGGAGAGAACAGATATGTTTGGCCGACTCTGCGTATGGATGGAAGTTAAAGGCAGAATGGATGGGATGACCTAGCAGGTTCTCATAAATGAAGAGTGGAGAGGTTTGAGGGCTGAGTCGTCCTGCGACGCCAGGCTACTGGTGGGGGAGTGAGTGCAGAGAGAGAGAGGGGAGGGGTGGCCAGTGTGATGGGAGGAGGGCTGAGGGTGTGGCTTCCCAGAGACCAGGTGAAGGCAAACGCTTCCTGGAGAAGAGGGCCTTTGGTGTCAAAGGTGAAATGACCAGTAGGTTTAATGGCACGAAATTGACCTTGCTGCCTGTGATTTTGCTGTTACTGTGGAGACAACAGTCCAACCTGAGTAGTTTCAGAAGATGACAGTGGGACAAGATGTGGATTCAGGGGTTACAGGTCCTCTTTGGCTGAGTCTTGATATACAGGGAAGTGGACAAGTGAAGAAGCGAGAATCAGGCGAGTTCAAGGGAGTTTCTTTTCTTTTATTCCTGTTTTTAAAGATGGGGGGCTCTCTGTATGATCATGGAAGCAATCCATAGAGAGGAAAAGATGCAAGAGAGGTTGGACAATTGCCACAGTGATATCTTTGAGTAACCTGGAGGGGACTGAATTCAGGGCACAGGTGGAGGAAGACACCAGCAGACAGACAGACAGACAGACAGACAGACATGGGTCTTCAAGAAAGACGGGATTAGCTCCCTGGTCCATAGATGACGGTCACGATGACAGGTAGCTAATGGCAAGGGCTTCAAAGAATGAGCTTTATTTCACAAGGAAGGAGGTACGATGGTCTAGAAGCCACAGTGAGGAGCTGGACATACCCGCCCCACACCCCTGCCTGCTGGCTCGACGTCTGAAAGAACCAGCTGAAGAGGACGGCGCAGAGTCTTGCACAGGTAGCCCGGCTTCGGTGGGAGCAGAGCAGAGAAGAGATGTCGCGCAGGAGGCTGGGGTGCTGAAGGTTATGCAGATGACCCGAGCTCTAGAAGGCACAGTGGAAGGATCTGGGCTATGTGGGGCGTGAGGGCTCAGAGACACACAAAGCTTAACGGGGTGCATTTCTGGCTGATAAGGGACAGCTCGTGACATCAGCGGCGACCTACGTACTGTGAAGGGTGTGGGGGAGTATTTCGCAGACTCGGGGTGAGGCTCTGCATACCGGGAGCTGGGAGGACGAGGGTTCTCCAGAACAAGAAGGCTTTGTGCGTGTCTGGTCCTGTACGGTGGCGGTGGCGTGCGGAGCCCTGCGATGTTCCCGGTCGGGCGGTTGTGCCTGTTGTACAGTCGATGTGAAGGGTGCCCCCCCCAGCGCGAGCTCTGTCTTCACACTGGGGCACCAGGAGCAGGTGCGGTTCGTGGTGATTTCTCGTGGCTGATGAGGAAACTGAGCAACAGCTACGTCGAGTGACTTCCCAGTGTCACGCTATCATTCATCTGATTCTGGCCTCTTGGAGCTCTCTTCAGTCTTAATGTCGCCTCTTAAATGCCAAGATGCTTTTGCCCCCCCCCCCCCCGAGGCTACTGTTAACAGCCACAGCCAAATGTTAAAATGTACTGGAAGAGAAAAGAGTCCATGCATAGAAGAGAAAACTTTTTAAAGCAAAAGATGCCTCTTTTTTACGGGCTTGCCTCAGTTTCCTGGTAGACTCTGACAATCCCTTCTTACTGGAGAGCGAGGGGCAGGGAAGACCAGAAGGTCTGCGTGCACGGTTGAAGGTTGAAGCTTGTTCAGTGGTGGGATTCCTTTTAGAGTTATTGGGCTGGGACCTGGTCATTTGGTTGCAGGGACCTGGAAATACCAGTGTTTGTTGGCCTTTTATCTTATGCTAGACTGTTTCTCTTGGGAAGATCCTCCTGTCTCTGGCCTGAGGGTATGAATATGGCCGCGGGTTTCCAGAGCCCCAGTCAAGGGAGGTGGGCTGGGGAAATGTCTTTTTAGTGATTGCGTTTTCAATTAAAGTTCATTTCAGCCCCTTGCTAAAACTCTCCGCTGCACCTGGAAATCCCAGGCCCAAAGCCTCCAGCGCAGTAATTGTGTTAGAGACTTTATAGAGATTTAAATCCTGCCCATTCACCTTTCTTCCAGTCCCTGCTGTGGTGACAGGTTCCATGCAGGTGTGACCAGGTGTCATGCAGGTACACTCCGACAGCAACCCCAGCAACCCGTGACTCTGACCCCAAGCTTCCCAGGTGCCTTGGAGGAGAAACTCCGCAAGCACTTGCCCACCAGCAACCCGGAGGGGCAGGTGAGCAGACCCCTCACGTTATGGGAGATGGAGATGACGCACCAGGCTCCCCCGTCCCCAGCCCTCCAGGGCAGAGGGTTCTGAGGGCCCCTTGACAAACCTTCGCAGGAAGCCCAACGGCAGGCAGCAACCAGTGACCCACAGCACTGGTCAGAATGCGCCCTGCCTGTGGCTCTCCCTCCTTCCCCCTTCCCCGTCCACTGCCGCTGCCCCTTCACCCCAGGTCCTAAGAAGCCTTGTGTTCGCTGGGCCTTTGGGGTGTGCACCTGAAGAGGTCCGTGTTTGTGAAGGGACAGAGGGACCCGGGCTTCTAAGTATTTCTTGTATGCACCCCACCTCCTCCTTGCAGCCCCCGCTGCAGGCCTGATTTCAGTGCAGCCCAGAGCGTTCAGTGCCTGAGGCTGTTTCACAGCTCAGTGGTGCCAATCGCCTCACTTCTTATTGCTTTCCTTCTCTGCAGGAGATTAGGCTTCAGCCTTTCCCACCCTGATCTCATTTACCACCTGTGCGTCTGCTTGGCCTCTTCTAGAAGTTTGTGGACATCTCGCGTCTGGCATCATCTCCTCAATGGTTCTCTTTGTCCTTGCAGATCCCTAACGTGATGGCGTGCGTTTGCTCTCTCTGCCGGGGGGCTTCCATGGGGACCGTGGGGAGATAGGACACGTGTGCCTGTGTCGCACTCGGCGTTGTCCCTGATCGCGAAGGGCACAGACCCAAGCTCCGGTTCTGTCGCTGGGAATAAACGATGGATTTGGGGCGAGACAGCAGAACGGCTCTGAGAACCCCTCCGGCTCCCAAGTGCTCTTGATGATCTGAGCTCTGCCCCTGGCCTTCAGCGACACTCACAGAAGTGGCTAGTGCTCTGGACCCAAAGGCAGAACTGGCTGAGCCTCCTGGCTCCGGGAGAGCACGCTCCGTACCCGCGTCCCGGGAGACTTGCATCTTCCTGGGGCCCGCAGACAGCTCATCGCGGCTCCACAGAACGTCTCATATGCAGCGTGTTTCTCTCTCCAGCATTAACTGGACATGTTCTCCTCTCTGGCGCCTTCAGGAAGCTTTGTGGAACACTGGCCTTTGGTTATATGAAAATTACTGGGCTTTGTACTCCCGTTTTCTTCCTTCTAAGTTTATTTATGCTTCAGAAACGAGTTGGTTTTGGACAGAGGGCCAAAACCCCATGGCGTAGGTCTGTGCACTCACGTGTGCGGGTACCCACGCCGACACGTGAGTATCTTCGTCGTCTGAAGGTCCCGCACCGCACGTGTCAGGGAAGCACGCTTGTGTGCTGGGTGTCGCTTCCCTCTATCGCGTCTGTTAGAATCCATCCCAATTAATCTCATTGCCCCTTTCCTTTCCCTACACGTGGCCTGACAGCCACTGTGTGCAGGCTCTAGAAATCATTTTTGAATCCTTCTCGAAAACATGAGCTGTCACAGACAGGGACGTATTTGGCTGTGTCAGACCTGAAATAGCACCTTGTCTACCCCCAGAGCCTGAGTTTCTCCTCTTCGACCTTCAGACTCAGCTCCGATATCACTCCCTCTGCAAAGATTCCCTTAATTGTCCCAGACAAGGTGAGACAGTCCCTCCTATGTTTGCTCCTAGATTCCCTGATAACTCTATTGCAATAAATACATGTTTCCATTAGAATAAATATCACCTTGAATTATAATTATATATGAAAAACAAGATATTAACATGAGGTTCTTGTTAGTTTTGGCTGAGGCCCCAAAGGCTAGGAACACAAAAAGCATCCGTGCATTTTATTTTATTTTTTTAGTAATAATATTTTTTATTATATTATGTTAGTCACCATACAGTACATCCCTGGTTTTTTGATGTAAAGTTCGATGATTCATTAGTTGTGTGTAACACCCAGTGCACCATGCAATACGTGCCCTCACTACGCATCACCAGCCTATCCCATTCCCGCACCCCCTCCCCTCTGAAGCCCGCAGTTTGTGTATTTTAAAGAGCGGAGCTTGCTCACCTAGCAGTTCCTTGAGGCATGAACTTACACTGGTTAGTCGATGTTAGCTAATGGCCGATCTCCAGCCCTAAGAGGTGGTGAAGTGGAAGGGGGTGAGGACGAAAACTCCTCGGGGAGGTTGTCAGGGTCATGGGGCATTTCCCCTCTACTCTGCCCCTGGGCCACCCTCGTGATGATGGGGATGGGTTTTTTATTCAAGAAAACTGCAAGGAGACTTCCTGACTCCATGGAAATGTGCCGACGCCCTGGATCTGCTGTCTCGCTGGGAGGCTCAAAGGCCGGATGCCGTGGCCGGGACTCCATGATTGGAAGTGAAGCTTCCCATTCTCTGAACATTCCCTGTATGGGAGATGCCCGTGGTTGTCTTTAAAAGGGTCTGTTCTAAGTGGACCTCTGGGAGGGGAGCAGGACCCCCAGAGAGAGGCAGTCTGCAGGAGCTCAGGGGTGGGGGCAGATTGTAAAGACCAACCTGAGGAGAGGCATTGTTTGGTTGGAAATAGGGTGAAGTTGGAGCTCCTGATGAAGAATCTTGAGGAAGGCGCACACACACACGGAGAGAGAGAGAGAGACAGAGACGGATGAATTATTTTGTTGTTTATGTAACCCAGGGGTACTAATGCCACATTCCTGTTTCTATAGCCTGCACTTAAGTGCCCTTTGCCCTCTGCTCCCCCCCCCCCCCCCCCGTCAACCCTACCCTTCTGAACTCAGACAAAGCACACAAGGGTGAACGCTCTCCTGGACAGTTCCCATCGCTGAGGTTCCTCACCTGTGGTGAGCACTGTGTCTGTGAATGGGACACAAGGTGCAGCATGGGGCCACGGGATGGGGGGAGGCTTGCCTGTGCTAGACTAGGACACTGAATGGTTATCAGTGGAGGCTCTGCAGGGTAGGGAGGGCACAGGGTCCAGATGGCATGACCGGCTCAATTTGATTCCAACAGTGGTTAGTAGCTGAACGCCCAAAGGACAGTTGCAGAGCTTTGGTCCACAGGGAATCTGGGAAGGGGGTCCTCAGTGAGACTGCCTGCTGCAGCCCTGCTGACCCATAGACAGTCCTCCCACCAGAACTATCCCTGCTACTTCAGAAGCAGAGGGAAAGGCCCCGTGTTGGAACGGGGAAGGAACATGACACTTTTCTTTGTACGTGCACATAGTTCTGCTTTGCGTTAGCAAAACTCAGGGTGGCGGACATGACTCTGGACCGGTCATTTTCAATTTCCCGAGCTTCCTGGGCATAGGCATCACTTGGGGAGCTCACTAAACCGTTCAGATTCTGCTACTCAGTGTAATGGGGTGAGCCCTGGAAATAGGCGGTCCCCAGACCACTAGGGACATGCGACCCAACGGACAAATTTCCATTTTACTAAAAGCTGAACGCCGGCTTCATCTGTTCTGTGTTCCTCCCTCTAAGAGTTAGATAATTAAAACTGAGTCTGTGGGTGAGCGATTCCAGAGGGGCTGAGGGACCAAGGTTGCAAGTAGATTTTTCTGCAGTGGTGTGACAATGGACTATTTTGGCTTGCACAGAGGCAAGTGGGGACTGATTCTAACGGTGGGTGGAATGGCCTGTGAGTCACCCTTCCGTCTTACTAAATGTTTGCCCACACGGAAGATTCCCTCCATCCCTTGGTAATGATGCTATGAAATGGTGCTTCCTACTTGGAACTGCCTACTGGGTAATTTCTAGGACACAGAGGATCAGGAAAGTAATTAGGTTTTGGTTTCTTTTCTTGTCATTGCCCTGTGATTCAGATGCAATTGTTTACTTGTCATTCCTGATTTCTGAACAGTATCCTGCCCTGTCACATTCACATGCAGAAGCCAGAGGCTGTTTACTGCTCTGCAAAACAACTTATTTCAAAGCTTTTTCTTTGTGTACACAGCAGTGAGTAAAAATAGAAACCGCTAGCCCCAGAAGGAGCTGTGAGTAGATCCGCTGGGTGCTGAGCAGCGTAGGAAGTTTAGGAAAAAACCCATTCTCCTCTTCATTTTGGGGAGAAGAGGCAGTATTTCCGACAGGTGGAACCTGAGAAAAAAAAACCCTGTGATTATGTTTCTTAGACGCACAAATTGTCCTTAGCACACTCCTCGAAAGGATGCCCTGAATGCCGAATTTGCACGCAAAGACGCTAAGGAGGTTTGCGTTGTGTTCTTCCAGGCAGTGGATAGTTGCTAGATGACCTGTGCTGTGTGTTTTGCTTTCCCTTGTAGGTCAGTGCTCCTGTTCTCCAGCCCCGAGAACAGAAGGGAGCAGCCCAGCCTGCTGGCAAGTTGAAATGATGCATGTAGCTTCATGAGCATTGTGGCCCCATCCATCCATTCATTTATTCAGCGTAGACTTATAAGGAGCTCGATGCCAGATACTGGTCTAAGCACTGGCGATACAGCACGGAACAAAACAGCCCAAACGTTTGGGCTCCCCCAGTGGTCCTGCGCATGAGAGTCACTGGGAGGGCTTGATAGACGTTAACTGCACCCATGGACACTGCGGTTCAGTATGTCTGGACCAGACTTGTCCGATAGAAGTATAATATGAGCCACACATGTAATTTCAAATTTTCTAGCAGTCACATTAAAAAAAAGTATAAATAAGTGAAATGAACTCTAGTATCTTTTATTTAAACCTATATATTTAAAACGATATTATTTTATATCAATATATCATATAATCAATATAAAATAATAGAGACATTTCATATTCTTTCTTTGTGCTAAGTCTTAAAAATCTAGTGTGCATTCAACAACAGACAACACAACGGGGAGTGGCCACATTTCCAGTGCTTTTTAGCACCTGTGGCCTGTGGCCGCCATATTGGATGGCACAGGTGCGCACAGAGCCTTGGGATCTATAATTTCACAAGTAGTCCGGGTGATGCTCATGAATGAGCACGTGTGGCAAACACCAGACCAGAGGACCTCTAAGGAAGCTCCCCATTCTCACGCTCTGTCAGAATGTCGGGGGCGGGGGCACATCAATGTGTCTACCACTCACTTGGCAATTAACACGCTCTTCATATTTCAGAACATCAATTTCACATCTCGTTGGCTGTTCCCTGTTTTGCCTCCCTCCCATCGTCTGTTTCTAAGCTGACAGGGCTTCTTAAGAAAGACATAATGGTGCTGAGGATGATCCAAAGAAGAACATTTTAAGTGATCAAGAGGATAAGGAAGCTGTCTTATGAGGATAAAGTAAAAAGAACAAAACTCTTCAAGCTAGAAGAAGCAGGCTGCAAAGTAAAGCCTATCAAAGTCTGTGAGGTCATGAAGTAGATGGACGTGCTGAACATGAACGTCTCAAAATCCAAAAATAGCAGAACAAGAAGGCCTACTGGATAGTTGGAAATAGTTAGCTTTAGGACAAATAATGAGAAAAAAATACTTCAGGCAGCGGATACAGAAGTTAGGGAAGTCATTCCCTGCAGTATAGCAGCAAATAAAATGCAAACAGATTCAAGCAATGTTGGTTTGAGCTATAACTTTTTTTTTTTTTTTTTTTTTTTTTTTTTTTTAGGAAGGGAGAGAGAGGGTGGGGAGGAGCAGGGGGAGGGGCAGAGGGAGAGAGAGAATCTTACGCAGGTTCCACGCCCAGCGTGGAGCCTGACATGGGGTTCAGTCTCACAACCCTGACATCATGACCTGAGTCGTGAGTCAAATAAAGAGTCCGGGACTTAACCGACTGAGCCACCCAGGCGTCCCAATTGAGCCGTGACCTTTTATGATGTCCTGAAACATTTCATATCTCCGTAGTAAGTAGTTAGGTTCAGTTGTAGAAAGCACGCTTTCCATCTGTCCACCCACCCATACGTCTATTCATTAAACTTTGTAAGGGTCTACTCCACGAAATAGGTTTTGTTAGAGGTTTTCATACACGGACCTTCATTTAATACATACAGCCTGCATGCAGAGTAGATCCTGTTATGTCGTTTTATGGATGAAGAATAGGCTCAGAGAGGTTAAGTGACTTGCCCAAGGACCGGGTTGCGGGGCCAGATGTCTACAAGGCTGACCCAGAGCATTCTTATGAGCGAACTGAGATCCTCCTCTCTTGAAAGACCTATCACCAAGGCTGCCTTCAGCACATCTCAAGAGGCCAAAGCCAGCATTCTTAGTGCCCCACCATGATCAGGGGTGTGGAAATCTGGCAGGTTTCCAGGAGCTGCTGTTTGGCTATGACATGGCTGCAGATATGTTCAGTCAGTTTGGTTTGTTGAGCTTTCTTGGGCGATACAGCATGACAGCCTTTAGGAGACACGGCTCACACAGCATGTGAGAACCCCGGGAGTACACAGTGACCGAACGAGAGGAAACCATTACGATAATCTTTTCCGACTTCATTGTTCATAATAGGGCCCAGCCGCGATGTGGTAGTGACCTTGGCCCAGAGCTGGGATTAACGACCGCCTGGCCCCCGGTCCAAAGCTCTTTTCAGGTTGGTAGGCTTTGTGCGTGATGTCTTCTCGCTGCTTGTGCAAAGCAACTCAGAACCTGACATTTCATTTCCTGACATTTGATGGAGATGCCTGAAATATGTCACATTGGACTGAAAATCATTAGGACTAATAACATGCAAAAACGATTTATAGCTTGTAATTGAAAATTTAATGTTGGCAAAAATTATTCTGGGTGACTTCAGAGGAAAAGCGTAAATTTCCCGCATCTGCTTTGCTCTGTCCTACTAATATGCAGAGCTGGGCGCCTGCTGTTTTCTCCATCGGGCTGCCCTCCTCACTTGTCTCTCTCCCTCGGGGCCACATGCTGAGATACCTGGTGTACATTAGAGTAGAGCAGGCTCTGTTGCCGTAGCAAAGAAGCCCTAGCTGCTCAGCCCTTTGGTGTAGAAAGACCCTATTTCTCAAGCATGGTCTGACGTGGGCTGAGTGGATCCCCTGCATGGGCTGTCCTGCAAGATTCTCCTGCATGGCTGTCCTTCCACCTCTCATGGACATGGGTTCTCTTAGTGGCAGTGACACCGGGGTCTAAGCTGTTTCCATTCCACAGCTACCCCATCTTAGAGTCCTTTCCTTTAGCTGGTCAGTGTCTTTCTTATACAATACTACTACCACATTTTCTGCATTCCTTCAACCTTTGCCTCCCCCACCTCATTTCCCCTGGTAGTGCTTTTTTCATAATAGGCCATCAATACAGGCTGGATAATTAGATGCTATGCTTAATTGAAGGCGAAGGGTTGAAGGCTACTTTGAAACACACGGACAGGAAAGAGAGGCACAGCTGACCAGGTGCATGAGTAAGAAAGACCAGGGTTGCAGTCCACCGTAAATGCGTGTTTCTTTGGTCAACAGTGTTGTTCTCATCACATGAGCTAGTTCCGTCTCTGGCTGCGCTGTGGTTCCAGTACATAGAAGGTGACCGTTCCACCCATCTTGGAGGAGTGTGTTCATATTTGGGAATTACGAATGGAGAGATCCAGGTAAATGATTAAATGAAGGAAGTGGAACCTTCACAAGAACTGTGAAAAACACGACAGCTGTTTTCAGCTATTTGTAAGTCTATATTGTAGGCTTTGGGGTTGGCAAAGTTCCCTTGCTTGACCCCAAGGAGCGAAGCATAATTCATAGAGAGGTCTACTTGGATTCCATATACAGAACACAGTTTAAGTTCTCAGGAAGATTCCAAGAGGGAACTGGAGCCATGAGATGTTGGCGAGAGTGCTTTCAGGGGAGAATGATCTCGGAGTTCAAGTAACAGCAAAGTGTTTGAGTCTCGTTGGGGCTGGAGGGACTGTAGGAACTGACGGCAGAGAGGGAGAGGTTTCCTGATTTGTCTCCCGGGCTACAGATGTAATTCTGATGGGGAGTGGGTGCACTTGTTTGAGCTGTGGAAGGACTTGGCCTGTGTGACAGGGTGTATGTGGGAAACAGGACAAAGGGGGCAGGTACGAGGCCCGTGAGAGCAGCTGGGATGCCAGGGAGGAAAGTACGGGGCTTAGGCTGGGTGTAGCAGGGAGCAGGGCGAGAGCGGTGGGATCCAGGATGTACTTTGAAGATAAGGCCAGGAGAACTTCCCCTTGGATTGGATGTGGGTTTGAGGGGAAACAGGTTCAGAGATGATTCCCATGTTTATTTGGGGTCTGAGCGACGTGGTAAGTGATGGAGCCACCAGACCTGGTTTCTAATGATCTGTCTAGTCATAGAATCTGGCTGCTGCCCAGTCATTGAAGAGGAGTGAGTGTCAACATTACTCCCCCCCCCACGGTTGTAAGCAGGGCGATAAATGCTTTTAGCTCTCAATGACCTTCATAAAGTGTTCTAAGGAGATCACGCTCATTAGCTCTGGCAGGCAGTTGACTTGGGAGGAGGAGTGTGACTCTCAGGCCGGCTGGCTCAGGCTCATCAGCTGTGGCAGGCCGTCGGGACTGAGAAGGGCGAAGCTGACTGTGAACCAGGGCAGGGGTGGAAGGGAAATCATTCCGAGTGGAGGAGGCGTGCTCACTGGCCTCCTGTTCTCATCTCGGAAAAGCGTTACCCTCTATCGTATCATCCACTCACTCAGCAACGTTTCCAGAGTGGTCACGTGAGCCTGGGGGAATGTTCTAGGTGCTACCTCTGCTCCCTTAATCTGTGCGGTGTGAGGTCTGGCCAGGGGATTCCATAATGTGAATCTCAGCAAACCACAACGGTGAGGCAGACAGCAAGAATCTGCCTCGGTGGTAGATAAAGGAAGAAATGCCATAAACTGGTCATTGTGATCTGGAGGAGAGCATGGAGCCATGACAGAGAATGAATTTCACAAACAGCGTTAAAAAGGTGTAGAGGAAAGGAAGGCCTTGTAAGACCTCAGGCCTTAGGGGACAGTTTGCAGCCAAGTGACAAAGTCTCCATCCCTGGAAGGCGAGTCAGACACCAGGCTAGCAGAACCTGGCGCTCGTGCTGCTGGCCCTCCAGGGCAATGGCAGAAGACTACTTTCAGGGGTGTGTTCTCAGAACCGAGAACGCAGCACAGCTGACTCACATCTCTGTTCTGTGGTCCAGGACTCCATGTGATTTCCCCCTCCAAGGACAGGATTAGACCCAGAGTCTCAGGCTGGTGGTTAAATGCTTTCAGCTGCAAAGATTAATCACTCGGTGTGGCGGGGAGCCAAGTCCAGCCACAGAGAAAGCTCACCGTCATGAGAGGACACCCCTGGGGATTAACGGGAACAAGGCCCTACCATAAAGAACATCGTTTATTAGGGTCGGGTTTCCCGTGCACTTAGGAATCACTGTCCTGGAAAACTCAGTCACTAGTTAGTGTTGCCTGTGCGATGGTCAGCGAGTGGTCCCGGCTGGAAGGTCCGTGGTGTGATCAGGTGGCCGAGCAGTCGTGGCAAAGCCATGGTAAGGGGGCCATGCAGGGAAACATGACAGGAGAAGGAACCGGAGAGAACAAGTGCCTGGCTTCGTTCAGGAGCCCGGGAGAGGTGGACGTGCCTTGAGTTTTCTGGAAACTCTGCGTAGAGAAACAACCGGACAGCTCCCGTTTAGTGATGACTGAGAACCACCGCCCGTTCTGTCTGTGGACGTGTGTTCAGCCGTGGCGTGGTTCCCGGTGAGCGTCCCAGGGACAGACGGCCAGACAGAAGCTCTATCACGTCTAAGACCCAAGCTCGGAGGTCACGCAGGGTCTCTTCTGACCCGTCCCACTCATTAGAAGCGGGTCACTAAGATGACTTGTCTTCGCAGAGAAACGATCGAGGGCCCTCCTTTTTATGGGAGGAATGTCAAAAATCTGCAGACACAATTTAAAAGCACCATCACCCAGGCTCTGGCTCAGTGTACGTACATTCCTCCCGCCTTCTCGCCTCCTCACACAATGCCCCAAATCTCATCTGCGGTGGGATCAGACTCACAGTCTCTCCATCTGAATGGGACCAGGTGCAGATGAACACCTGGGGTACAACTCACCAAGTCCACAACCTCGGTTCCCGCCTTCGAAATCTGAAGGAGAGAAGCAAGGTAGCCGCCCTCCCACCCTACAAAGGGTACGTGCATGGAGAACAGACGCTTATGTCTCTGTCGCCCGTGGTGCTTGGCACGATGCGTATTAAAGTCAATGGAGCCACCATCCTGCAGTTTTTCTGGTGCTTCAGAACAACAAAACCGTGCGTGCATCCCTTCTCTTCCCAGGTAATGGAATTCCTTGCTGTTATTAGCTCTCTGCCACCGAGGCTCGGGGACTGCCGCCGTGATCCGTGGCAGGACCCGAGAGAATAAGCTCACGGCCGCGCTCTGAGCACATGAGAGCAACAGCTGACACCAGCTTGGGACGGGGGCTTTCGGGCGTCGTGGGAGAGCACTAAACCCTCTAAAGTTCCCTAAGCGTGTAGCAACTGCACGGTGCTGCTGGGACCTGCGCAGCCAGGGCTTCCCCACCTCTGGGATTTCATGCCAACTACAGAATTAAAGAGGCGGCCTTCCCATGGCGGGTCCCCAGATACTCTGTGGGCCACTTTTACAGTCCAGTCAGTCTGCTCTGGGCCATAAATGGAGATCCAGGCAAGCACCGTGGTTTCGAGGTGCTTCCTTCCTTACTGGCCCAGGATTAAAGGGGGGTCTCTCCCCTGCCAGCCAGGCTTCTCGCCCTGCCCCCATCCCCACCTACATCCCCACCGTTTCACGGGAAGTACTTCTCAAGAACAAAGGGTGCTCATAGTAGAAGCTCAGTTAATCTTTTCAACAAGCCGATGAGTGTCTCACCCTCAGGCCAGACACTTGAGCCGAGGGAGGTCACGGCAGGCTTAGGGTACGGCGCCAAGGAAGGGCCGAGCCAGGGTTCAAACAGGCAGTTCGGAACGTAGGCCGTTCACCATCACCTTGCTGTGGAACTCGGTGTGTTCTGAGTATAGAAGCTAAATGATCGGCAGTACTTACGTAAAACAATTTTTTTTTTTAAGGATTTTATTTATTAGAGACACAGCAAGAGCGGGAACACAAGCAGAGGGAGAGGGAGAAGCAGACTTCCCGCTGAACAGGGAGCTTGACGCGGGGCTCGATCCCAGGACCCTGGGATCATGACCTGGGCCGAAGGCAGACGCTTAACGACTGAGCCACCCAGGCGCCCCTAAACCAATTTCTAACAGAGGACTAGTGATGAACCATATTCTGCCTATAGTTCAGGAATTTTATGTAGACCAGTAAGAAAGCATTGACGACAGGTGTATCAATTCCGAGTTTACAGCGCCTGGCTACCCTGTGTTGGGTGCCTTTGGAGCCAGGCACGAAGCATTTTATATAGTTTATCAAAATTCTTGTACCTCAGCAATGTAGTCATTACAAAAATGGGAATGAAAGCATTGAGGAATCAAATTACTTGCCTAAATTTGCATAGCTGGGCTGTGACTGGACTGGGTGCATACACTTTGCAGCTTCCCATGTAGACTTCCTGGCATCCACTTGCCTGGCTCCCCCTGTCACCTTTCCAACCCTCTGTGGAATATCCACCCCCCCCCCCAAAGTCATCAATTTGCTAAAACTACTGTCTGTGGCTGATGGGTTTTCAGCGTAGTGAGCTGCCTCTGGATCCTCCCAGAAGCCTATGGCCGGGAGGCCGCGGTAGGGGGGCCTTGGGAATTCCCACAGTATTTCAGGCTCCACGACTGAGCTCTGCCCACTCTGACTTCTGCCTCGCCTTATTTTTACCAAGGTCAAGGGCACCCACGGGGAAAGGGAGGGAGCTCTCTCTCTCTGGGAAGTGTCTCGGGCACCCAGGGCTGTCTGCTAATCACCCGTTTCTTTGGCTTCTCACACACAGCCCGAGTCAGAGGCAGAGATGTCGTTCACCGAGCTAATTCCTGTAGGTCACGTCACTGAGACCTGGCTACACCCACATGGGTGAGGGGGAGACACACGTCTGCGCTGCCCAGGGCCCTCGGCAGGCCACCAACAAACATAACTCGGGTAAGAGATGCAGGTGGCAAGAGGCTGTCCTGTGTCTCGGGCTCTGTAAGGAGCCGGCTTGAGGGACAGCTTGAGCTTGGCGCCCTCCCGACAGAGACGGTCAGCAGGGACCACTCGCACGAAGCATGGTGTGAGCTGGTGGCGCAGACGCCAGCTGGGGCGTCTGGGGAAACGAATGCTGGTTTGGTTCGGTCACAAACTCACTCTTGGGGAGTCCTTCACCTGTGAGGGTCTCCGTTTTCTCAGCTGTGCATGGGAGTAATAAGCCCCGTCTCCCCTCCTTCCTGAGTACTGTCGGCGTAAAGCCAGGGCCCGGACTTTGGCTTCTGAAATCGCAGGACAGAGAGCTTTCCTCGGCCCTCCCAGGCCCTGTTCCTGAGCGCTCTGTAGCCCCTTCACTTCCTTTCTTTGCTTGGTCTTCTCGGCTGTCCGTCCGTCCGTCCGTGCAGTGGCGTCTGTACCCGACCCCATGCACCTGCCGGCCCCGGCTGGCTGCCGCGCCCGGACGAGGTGGCTCTGCTCACTTTCCCCGGAGAGCTCGTACCCACGCTCGCCCCGACAGGTGGGGAGCGGGGGGAGGCGGGACTACACACTCTGTGTCTGGTACCCTTTGATTAATATTAGATGTGCAGCGGCTTTGTTGGTAGTTGTTTGTACGTTAATAATTTTTATGTATTCCTAGTGTATTGACCCTTTTTATTATGAACTGACCCCCTTTACTCTAGCAATATGTCTCATCCTTGAGTGTGTTTTCTGTGGTATTGTCACTCCAGTTCCTTCACAATTACTGTTTGCAGAGAATATCTTTTTTCATCCTTTTATGCCCAAGCTATTTGCATCCTTGAATCTAAAGTGTTTTTCTTGCTGGCAACATATAATTGGATTTTGTTTTTCATCAAGTTTGAGATTCTGTGTCTTTTGATTAAAGTGTATAGAACGTTCACATTGTCAAAAGTTCATAAATAACACAAGTAAAACCAATGAATTAGTAACTGGTAGGGGTTTATTGTGCGCGCACCAAAAAGACAGACTGCAAAGCAGGACAGTCTGTAAAGCAGCGGCCCTGAAACCCACCTCGGGCAGGTGCCCGGCGCGGTGCTGACTCGGTGAGAAGGAGTGGCTGTGTATTCTCCGCGGTGACTGGTTACAATATTAGAATTTTCTTAAATGATAGGGAATTGGTTAGTGATGACCTCATATCAACCTTGGGAACCACCGCAAGTTTGGCTTATGATTTTCGGGGGCAGAAGCAAGAAATGGCCCAGGTCAGGTTAGTCTTGCAAAATAAGCTAAGTGAAGCTTTGCTTGTATGACTAAGGCGCTTTCTGTCTGCTCAGGGAATTTTCAAGGTTGGTTTCCCGTCTGCTTTTGATTTGAACACCATCTACTGTCATTACCCACACGGTTGGTTCCGCATCTCGTCTTGCTGTTGGTCGCCTGCAGTTCTGCCCTGTGTTTGTTCCTCTGCAATTTGTATCCAGTTTTTTATGCTGTGATTTTTCTTCCTCTGTTCATGTTTAGATATATTTTAAGCAACTTTAGTGAAGTAAAATTAACATACAATTAACTGCTAATGTTTAAAGTTTTGTAACTGGATAAATTTTGAGCTGGGTAACCGTGGGTATCATGGTACCCAGCCGGGCCCTGTCACCCCACTCACGCTACCTGTCCCCCACCTGTCCCCACGCTACCTGTCCCCCACCTGTCCCCTCCCTGTCGCCCCACCCATGCTACCTGTTCCCACTCTACCTGTCCCCCACCTGTCCCCACCCTGTCGCCCCACCCACCCCATCTGTCCTTGCCTCGCCCAGCAGTACAAAGCCAGTGGCATTATTACTGTCAACAGGTATTCATTTGTATAACCTAGAATTCTGTATAAATGGAAGCCAACAGTATGTGCTTATTTCATCTGACTTCACTCGGCATGACTGTTTTTTTAAATAATAAACAAACAAACAAACAAACATGATTATTTGCAGATTCATCCAGGATGCAGCGTATCAACAGATCATTCTTTTAGGCGGTGAGTACCACTCTGTGATGGATAGCTGATAGATTGATAACAGCGAGGTAGTTACAGAGATATTGATACAGATGTAGGCCTATACTACATTTTGTCTATTCGCCTATTGATGGACATTTGGGTTGTTCCCAGACTCAGGCTGTTATAAATAACGCTACTATAAACATTTACATCCAAGGTTTTGTGTGGATACATATTTTTGTTTCTCTTGGCTATATAATTAGTAATGAAATTACTGGATATTTTACTCAGTATACTTTTATAAGACATATAATTTGAAAATATTCTGTCCCACTTTGACGCTTGCCTTTCTGCTTTCTTCATGGTGCATTTTGAAGAGAAGTTTTTAATGTTAATGGAGTCCAGTTAACCAGATCTTTCTACTTACTCATTTTTTAATCATTTCCTGCTGTATCTTTCTATATTCTTTTATTTTAAATTCTCTTAGTTTTAATTATCTGTGTTTTTGGACATTTTAATCAGTGTATAGTTGCACATTCTAGCCCACACCTGCCAGCCCACACCTGCCAGCCCACACCTGCTCTCCTGCACCTGCAGCCCACACCCGCCAGCCCGCACCTGCTCTCCTACACCTGCCAGCCCACACCCGCCCTCCTGCACCTGCAGCCCACACCCGCCAGCCCGCACCTGTGCTAGCAGGTGACTGTGCTGTCTCAGGTCTCACTTTGTCTTCTCTGTGCATCACTGTGAAGGTTGTATAAGCAGCTACGATGCATGGACGTGCCCGCCCCATGCTGGTGGTACATGGTGGGAGCTTGTTCTCTTATTCTTGGAGTGCTTGAAACAATTCATAATCTTAACAGTATAACTGGTGTACTTCCACGCACTGTGAAGGGCCAGGGAGAGGCCATCACCACGAGGGTCTGCCTGCGTCTCCAGGGTCAACATTCTGTAGGCTTCCTTCCTCACGTCTCGTTTCTGGTGCAGCTCCTCTGCATTCTGCATTTCCACAGCGAATCCGAGCATTCCTGAATTGGAAGCAGCTTCAGCAGCAGCACGAACAGAAACACACAGAGTTGGGTCCCGCTCCTTTCAGTGCATTTTGGGATAAGATGTTGCCTAGTGCCCGCAAGTCATGCCGACATGCTGGGCAGCGGTGGACCCGAGTTCCTGGGGGGCATCCCCGCACAGTGAGAACCACTAAGACATTAGTGGCTTACACTTGTCCATCCTCGTCCTTGGCTAATCATGGGCTTCTACATGATTTCAGACAATTTTTGGTAATGACTATCAAGGAGCAATAAAAATACTCATTCCTGAACATCACCACTGCCCTCACTTCCCTGGCAATCAGAGGGCTATTTACATTCCCAGGGTACTCGGACCAGCTTTCGTGGCACGTGTGCGCAGAGGACGCCCGGTGGGCGTCCTCCAGGCCTCCAGAGCACTTCCGGCCACCCATGATGGGGCAAGGGCCTCATGTAGATGACATCGGCCCAAGTCCGATCATGCTAGATTTTCTTGGTCAGGATGCCGAGCCTGCTGACAGTTACTTGGAGTCAGAAAGTGTTGGCTGTGGATTCTTCTGGGCTTTCAGCCTCAGATGCGGGGAAGGGTGGCCGTCTGCTGGGGTGAGCTTAGGTGGCATGTGTGACCCTGATTGGGGCCCGCTGAGTCCATTGTCTGCGGACGAGCTGGTGACCCTGAGGATGGCTTAGGTGCATGGGCTCGATCGAGCAGGTGTGGGCCTGTAGAGGGGCCAAGAGGAGGAGTAACGTGTGGTGAGCTTCACAGGACCCATCCCCAGAACTAGCTCTTTCTCTGACCTGTAACAGGACCTGGAGCGAAGCATCTCACAGACCTTCGGCGGATCAGCTTCTGCATTTGTGAGGACAGAGGTGTGTCAGTGAGCCGGGCTGGGCATGGTGTGAATAGTAAGATTTCTCACCTACTACGGAGGGGCCTTAAGGGAACCAAAGGACAGCCAGGTATTTCCAAAGCAAGTGAACCTAGCTAATCGAAGTCCGTGCTCGTTGGTTCGTTTTCTTTGAAAACAGGGTTTCCCGGGAAATTGTTATACAAAGCTTCGATGTGCTTGTCTTAAGCCCTGCGAAGGGTCATCTGTGACATGAACCGCCTACGACTTTGTCCCAGTGCCGTGGAGTTGAGAAACTACCTCTAAACTAAACTCCGTTACACAGACCAGGATTTTTTCTTATTAGTTTTTCAATTGAATTATTGAGTTTATTAAAAAATAAAAGACAATTTGAATATTATCTATCCGGCATCCCTCCAAGTGCTTCAAACTGTTACCATAAAAATGCTATTTAGATGATGAGAACGTATTTTTAAAAATCAGAAATGCATATTTACTGCATCCCATGAAAATTTAATAGTTAAATGTTGTGCTTTTCATTCAATTATTGTGCAGCTGAATTATGTATGGGAGGTACGTGGTGCTTATCTCCTTATTTACATTTATGAGATCTCCATGCAGATGGTGTGCTAGGAGGGGCGGGAGGGCAGAGGCTGGCTGTGCTCCGCAGAAGGGACCGTCTGAAGCCTGAAGTGGAGAAACAGAAGAGGGTTTGAGAAATTCGGTGGGCTCGGACAACTCTGGCTGCTGGCAAACGGTACTCGCCACTAATACCACACTTAACTCGAGAGTCATTGCTACCCAGCACTGTATCTCTTGCTGCACTTGGAGACAAGGCTTTTCAAACAGCCCTGACCTCCAGCACCGGCATTTCACGCACAAGGCCAGGGTGACGGTCACAGAGCCGCATACAGCTCTCCTCGCCCCTCACCCCTGCACCCTCTACCTGACAGCCACATGTAATTGACTCTCCCCGGGTGGGTCCCCCTTGAAACTTGGCCTCTGGAATTCACCCCGACCACGGCTGGAGCAGCGCATAGCAGAGATCTTTCCACCCTGTTCTTCAGCTGAACTGTGAGTCAGAACCCCGGTCCCTCCTGGGTCTTCTGCTGGGTCTCACCCTGGGTCCCAGCTCCGACTCCAGTTCCCAGACCTGGATCTCAGGTTCTTGCTTGCTAGGTCTCCTTGGCGCCCATGGTTTGGCTTTGGTGGGGTCGTCTGCGCGCACCTGCTGGATTCGGCGCTGCTGGGGCCTCTGTTCTTCATGCCCTGCCCGTACTCTTTATAACCTCTTTGGTTTTAGGTGCAGTTCCTGGAAACTGAACTCTACATAGTTGATCCAAAATTGATGGGCCCTGGTGTCGCCACCTATTGGCCACCGCGCCCTCTCCTGAGTGGCTGTCAGGATTCCCCGTCTGAACCTCCCGGCTTTCTGCGGCTAGGCTGCTTCCCATTGGTACAGAGGACCGTGTTTGCAGGAAAGCCACTGCTGGCTTTCATACTCTCCTAAGTCAGGCTGTTCCTGGTCCCTACATCATGTGTCCTGATCCCCCCCCAACTTCCACCCTGCAGCACTCCAGTCTACCCCCCAAATGGGGTCTGTGATCCCCTTTGCTGTTGTCCCTTAGACATCACTGTGCATTGGCGGGGACTTACCCAGCCACCCATCCTAGGAGGGGGGCTGCAGCGTTGGCTCAGGGGAAAGGAAGAGCAGCCTTTTCCCGGCCTGCTGCCCCCCCGCCCCATTCTCACACTAGAGACACCTAACAGAAAACAGCCAGGTAGAGCCCCCTCCTTCTACCCAGCATAGCTGTTCCAGACATTTGCTTGCCCTTCATTCCCGTCTTTCCTGGCCCTTCCATTTGTGGGAGGCTGTCCTCTGACCCCAGACTCTCAGGCCCTTTTGTCACCTGGTTTCTGGCTGGATTCAGCCAACAGGAGACTGCGGGGAACGTGGCCCTTGCCTGTTTCAGGCAGTGTGTGTGGCGGTGGCTGCTGCCCCCACGAGGTTCTGGCTCCTGTCGGGACAGCCTGGAAGCCTCCTGCCAAGGTCTGGGCTTCTGCGGAATGCACACTCGGGAAGGGGACTGTCATGACCACCTCCTCCCCGTGCACTGCAGCCCAGGGCCCGCAGCTCCAGAGCTGCTCGCCCAGGCTGCCTCACTGTGTCCTGTTGGGCCGACTTCACGGTCAGCTGCATCCTCAATTAACCGGCAGCCTTTGGGGATGTCACCGTCTATTATGCATCTATCAGCTTTAGTGAGACACAGCTTCAGAGATCCTAAGATGTAAACAATGGTATATTTTAGAATTGGGTCTTTATCGCCATCATTATTCCCTGTTTTGAAGACTGAATATGTAACGCACACCCTTGCAGGAATTCTCAGATCATTTAACGTGTTTAGTCAGTCCTATTCCTATTTAGTGTTTTTTTTATTTCTCATTTTTTAAACTTACCTGACTACAGCTACGGTTTTATGCTGTAGCTATTAACCAATGGGAACATGTTTCCCAATAGCGTATACCGAGGAATATTAGGTCAATATGTGAAAAGCATGTGGTTCATAACAGACCTCGAATATCCCATCCCCTCTTTCCCTCCTGCCAGCTTTCCCCTCCTGCCAGCCTGACGCTGAGTTTTAAACCTTCCATGGAAAGTTCTTTCATCTCTGCTTTTCAATGAATGAAAATCCTATCTTTATTTTTTCCTGGGACAACAGACGTGGGCCCCTGAGGGACCATGGCAGGCAGAATCCCAAGACTGCCCCCGAAGTCCTCAGCCCCTGGTGAGCACACAGCTTCTCCCACTTACTGAAACACTAATTGAGGTGCTGCTCTGAAGGGGTTTCCAGAAGAGCCCAGATCAGTTGGCCTTAATGTTGGGAGATTATCAAGGTGACCTAATCAGGTGAGACCTTAAAAAAAAGGTAAGACCTTTCTCTTCCTGGAGACAGATTCAAAGCATGAAGGGCGTTTGATGCGTGAGAAGTTCTCCTCTACTGGCTTTGAAAATGGAAGGAGCCATATGACAAGCAGTACAGGTGGCCTTTTGGGGCTGGAGCACCCCCACTGACAGCTGGGGACCTCAGTCCTGCAACCGCTAGGAACTGAATCCTGCCACCTCCACTTAAGCTCCAGTTGGGGACGCAGATTCTGAACAGAGAATCTGACCACGGCCTGCCTGGCCTCTGGCTTGGGCAACTGTGAGCTAATTGTTGGGTGATGTGTGTAGTCATTATGCCGCAAGAGAAGAGTAGCCGGGGGATTTTTTTTTTTTTTTTTTTTTTTTTTTTGCAGAGGGGAAACTAAAGCTAAGAGAAGTGGTATCTCATGCTCTGTGATGTGACTCCCACAGGTGCCATGCCGGTTCCCAGACGTGGGACTGAGGTGCCCACACAGGTATCCCTTTCAAATGACAATTTTGTTAAAGAAGAGAAAACACCTGGTTTTCCATCAGAGTAGTCCGATTAGTCATCCGGAGCGGCAGTGGTTGCTCATCAATATTGCAAGCCCCCCGAGCCATTGCGGGGGCTGCTTTGTCTTTATTCCTGGTCTAGAAACAGGTGCAGATGGTGTGACTACATTAAGGCTGTCCTTCACCTGAGCCAGGATGTGGCCGCTGTTTACCCAGAATCGTGTTGCAGGGGATCTGAACGGACACCGCTCCCAGCGGGGCGCCCCGCGGCGGTCGGGACACAGATGGCTTTGCTATGGTGACAAAGCTGCTTCTCTGTGTCCTTCCTGGCTGCTGGGCTCCATCTGCTTTTCCTTCCAAATTTGGCTTCTGATGAGAGGGAGCAGAGAGAAACTGGGCTTTGGGGATCACATGCTCCTACCATACTTCACTGTTCCCTGGTATGCCAGCACCAAAGTCGGCCTCAGTAACTGGGCACCAGAAGGAACTATTTCCATGTGCCAGTTCATACGCTCAGTCTGACTCTTCACTGCGAGGTCTGCCCACCTCCACCGGTCAACCTAGCGTCCGTCCGGAATACCACATGGTGTGATTTGGAGACTCAGGACCATTGACTCTGTCCTGGGCCCAGGCGAGCAGACAGCTCTTGACTGAAGGAGACTCCATACCACCCCCATTTGCGCCCACCAGCAAAATTCCCGAAGCATCTATTGCTACTCTACCCAGGTCCTTGAAAAGATGCCAGAGCTGAAAAATAAGATAGAAATCACCAGGGAAATGCAAATAAACCACAATGAGCTATTATCTCACACCAGTTAGGATGCTTATTTAAAAAACAAAGATAGTAAGTATCTTATTATTAAAAAAAAGTATAACAGGATGGAATTTCCTCAAAAAAATTAAAAATAGAAATACCATACGGTCCAGCATTCCCACTTCTGGGTATTTATCCAAACGGAATCAGGATCTCAAAAGTTATCTATACTCCCATGTTCACTGCACATTATTCACTATAACCAAGCTAGGGAAACAACCTAAATGTCCTTCAATGATTGAATAAAGAAAATGTGGTATATGCGTACTGTGGAATATCACCCACCCTTGAAACAGAAGTCCTACCATTTGTGTAACATGGCTGGATCTGGAGGACAACATTCTAAGTGAAAGAAGCCAGACACATAAAGACGGATACGGAATGGTCTCGCTTACAGAATCTAATGTGGTCAGGAAGCCTAGAGGAGCGTGGTGCTTGCCAGGGGCTGGGGGAGGAAGACATGGGAGATGATGGTCCAGGGTATAGAATTTCCATTGTGCATGATGAATACTTTCCTGAGATCTAATGCGCAACACGGTGATGTAGGTACCAACACGTACTGTGTACTTGAAACTTTGTAAGACGTGGATCCCAAGTGTTCTCGCCACACATGACCACCCACGAACAGTGGCGGTGTGAGGTGGTGGGCGGGTTCATTAGCTTGATTGTGCTGGTTATTTCACGATGTCTATATGTCGAATCATCACGTGGTATGCCTTAAATATATACAATAAAAAGTAAAAATAAGGTGTAATTTCTATTCTCAAATAGCTTATGGTGAATAAAATATAGACTACAGTTAAGTGAGATGATTTGAGATACAGACAAAATCTCCTACATAACGTCCCAAGCCTGAAGAATCACTGTGGGTTGAATTTGGGCGTTTTTGTAGAGGACATAAAACTTGAACCGGATCTTGAAAAATTAATATCCAGTTCTGGAAGCCTTTCTTTATTTCAGATAGACACATCAATAAATACATCCGTTGGAGAAGACTTGGAAACAGAAAAGATTTGAGAAGGCAAAAATTTCCCCAAATCCCCTAAGACCGAGATACCAATTTGTAACAACCAGGACAAGCTTGTAAAACTTTTATTTTGCCCATTATCCTAGTTTATTTCTTGTATCCTGACTAGAATTTATACTTCCTCTGGTACCGATACAGTTCAGAGACATCTTAAAAATGAAGCACAATGTACAAAAATACAAAAACCTTCTTAAATTATAGCAGTCCTCTTATTGCCTAGCATAAAGTTTTTGACTTCTGTTAACTGATTGTGTCCTCCTTAGTTCTTCATTACCAAGGCCAAAGAGAAAGGTATCGATTTGTATTTCTACTATTTCTGAATTCAAACTCTGCTTTATTTATCCAGCTTTTTACCTTTTTATACAAACAGAAGCGAGTTAGAGAATACTGGGTAACATAAGAGACGACGCATTTAACTACAGTTTCTGACAACATGCCTTGTGTTGTTCAAACGGAAGACGGTGTAACACTGAGTTACCCGGGTGCCTGCAGAGTCACTTTTCGTACGTGACAATCCAGCCTGTGCCAACCGCCACCTAATGTTCTGGCCGCGTCCAGCACAGAACATAAAAACCCCTTATCAGACTGTCCGTGGGTGTGGGTGTTAGAGTGCCCCCCTCGACCATCGGCTGTCTCCAGCGCGCCCGCGGCAGGCCGGGATCACCGCGTATTCGTGTTTGAATTCTCCGGCAAGTGTCCGCGGCACAGAAGTCGCGGCGGCTCGTTAACACAAGGAGACGTAGGTGCCGGACACCAGTCGTGCGCGGGGAAGCGCGATCGTGCCGATGCGGCGAGTCCCGTGCGCTGCAGGGTGACTGTCAGCGGGACATAAAAGTCGTGGCTGGCGGCCTTCCGGACTGCAGTGTCTCTTCCGTGGGATGGGACACAGAAGCCCGACCAGCAGCCATGCGCTCGAGGATCTCTCAGGGCAAGTGCCGGTCAGCGGCCCCTCGGTGTTTACTGACCGATTTTCCTGGCTCCGCGGGCGTACACGGGCATCTTGGGGGATCCGAAGATGAGCGAGCCACAGAATTCATCCCAGGCGTCGAATCCACTGGCGTGGGGTGCGGCTCCGGCTCACTGGGCTCTGACGGGTTACGGCGCACCCAACACCGTCAGCTTGTTTTTCACATACTTGACGCCAAGCAGCTTCATTTCACCGGCATACTCTGAAACATTAGTTACTGTTTCCCGTCGATTCCTCCGAAGAAGAGCACGAAGCTGTGGCTTGTGTATAAGATGACTTACTCCTCCCCTCAACTCCAGACCGCAAGGACCATGGGGCGGGCGGTAGAGGTGGGGAGCAGCGGGGGTCCCCCCTCGATCACCCAGCACCAGTGCAGCCGGGGGTCCCTCCTTAGGAAAGTGAGGCACAAAGCTGTTCTGTGGGTGGGTTCCTCTAAAGGCCTTCCCCCCCCCCCC
>NW_024425563.1:4349282-4364239 GCF_017311325.1 Ursus maritimus | reverse complement strand
CCCCCCCCCCCCCTCAGTTATTTGTAGTCCTGAGGAATGAATTCATTGCCGGAAGCCGGGGCTATAGAAGCTAGCGTCAGACCCTCCACCTGGGGAGCTGCTCCTTCTCCGTCTGTCTCCGCGCCCTCCCCGCCTCGCCCTGTGTTCTAGGGGTTGGGCCCACCTCGTCACGTGTTCCTGCAGCGAGCGAATGTTTTCCCCGCCAAGAAGCCTCACAGTTGAACTTGATCTTGAAGAAAGTAGAAAAAGCCTATAGATGAGGTCGCCCTGGAATTTACGTCCAGCGTCTGGCAAATTGACTTTACTAGTTAGGCAGAGAAACGAGCTAAATTCCTAAGCCATTTTCATGAAAAAACTGTTTGAAAACTTAAAATGACATAGCAATAGATACTAAAGGTTAGTAAAAATTCTTCACACTGTTTGAATAAACATTAAAAGTGAACATAGGCAGAATAATGATGCTTGGAATATGCCCAGTGCCTCTTCAGGTGCTGGGCCCCAGGTGACCACAGCACGAGTTTGCCACGTGGAGGACATTCTCACTTCTGTTCCTTTTGAGAATATCAGCCCAGATATTTTTTGCCTCCATTTATACTATATTGGCTCAAAAATAATTTTAATAAGATAAACCATATCAAATTATTTGGAATGTGACCAAATTTGAATGCTATCATTGGTGTTCTCCATTTTATTCTGTTCCACTATAGAAATATTCATCAATTTAAAACGTTAAAAAAAATTTAAAATAAAACATCGAGCTACACTAGTTAAGATGTTTTCATTTGATGTATCTGGCCCTTTACTTGTGAAGGGATATTTCAGGGCCTCCTTTCTGAACACTGTTTTCAACATTAACAATTCATTGAAAGCTGTGACATCTAAAGTTATTTTTGTTGTATTAGGTGTTGAAATTTTTGAATAAAAAGGTTTCTCCCAAGGGGAGCCTGGGTGGCTCAGTCATTTGAGCGTCTGACTCTTGGTTTCAGCTCAGGTCGTGATCTCAAGGTCAGGAGATGGAGACCCATGTCGGGGTCCATGCTGGGCATGGAGTCTGCTTGAGATTCTCTCTCTCCCTCCCCCCCACCTCCCTCTCTCTCTAAAAAAAAATAAAAATAAGGTTTCCCCTGACTTTGAACAACATGCAATCAAAATTTAGGGGATTCACTTACTAAACAAATGAGTTTAATGCCATTGTAGGACTTTCAGGTTGATTACAGTGAAGCACTTGAGGCTCGTGCGTGTCTGAGGTCAGACAGGTGACAGCTTCAAAAACAGAAAGTGGGTGCCCCGCACACCATGCTGAAGCATTTTTAGTGTATCCAGTATCAGGTTTCCTCCCCTAAATTTTTACTTCAGTTATTCCTTCTCTCTCCCCCTCTCCCCCCCACACAGCGCAATATTTTAACAAAGTAGAGACTGCTCGAGTTTTCTGAATAAAATACTGCTCTACAGTGTCACTCTGCTCTACCGAAATTTGTCATATCACCACGAAACCAAATAATCTTATGTTTAACGTTTCTCTCTGAACAGAGTTTGCGTCAGCGTTCAGAGCGGCGGCTTCAACAGGATGAACTCCCAGAAGGTTTCCTTCGTTTCTGGANNNCAAAGCCGAGCCGCAATCACAGCGCGTTAGGCTGGTGTCCTCTTGGAAGCATGTGATGACAGTGATGGGAAGCTCGTTGCTCAGCTGGCTGAAAATTTCTGCGGCTGCTCCTGGGGTCAGAGCATTGACACCATCATGCGCTGCGTCTCGCGCACGGGAAATCTTGGAAGAGAAAGTGAACGGGATCCACTGGGAAGAGCAGTCCTCTGGTGGAAACGAAGATACACTTTCTGCAACTGTGTCATCCTGGGGCACGGTCGTCCTCTAGTAACTCTCTCAGTGTGAGGCACTTGCTGATTTTGTTTCAGTAGATTTGCTCTGCTTCCCGTGATCAGTGAGCTCATTCTGACTTCCAAGACTGGGGTGCGGCATCACCTCTGAACCCCAGATCCGGTCCCTAAGTCCCTGATGCAGACGGCTGATTCGCCTCGTGGAATCTGCCCCATTGTTCTGCACTCCCGGCTGGGACACCTGTCTCTTACGGGATTTGCTCGTGCATTTCCCCTTCCTAAACCACCACCAGCCTTTAGGGACCCTTTCTCTGTGACTTGCCTGAGACCCCATCCTGGCCAGCAGTCCTCTCCCCACCTGGGTGTGTGCACTCCCCCCACCCCTGTCTGTCTCCCTCACTTGCTCGGTGCGAAGTCTGGACCTCAATCTTGCCTTTCTCCCCTCTCAGCCTTAATCCACAGCGGTAAACCTCTGTTTCCTGCTCACCTAATATATAATGGAAAGCTGGTGTCCTTTGAGGAAATGGTCGGCAGACAAAATAGGTTGATAATTGGGCAGTTTGAGGATTGTTTGGACAATGATATAGGCCACTTTTAAAACCCACTGTTCACAGATGCTATCCCAGGGAACATGACAAGCATCAGTTTGTGTCCTATCCAGAAAAGGGGGTCCCAACTTTTGCCAAGTAACTCTGGAGGCAGGAGATTTTTTTCTTGGGGAGTTTTCTTTCATTATTAAGTGATCGCCTAGGTAAAGTTACTTGGTGCTGTTGTGACATGGGTCTGGTGAGAGGCGGGTCACTCTTGGTCCACCAGTTGGCAGGATGTGGGTGGTGTGCTGGTTCCTGGCCTGACAACTGAGCTGTAATATGATGTCATTCCAGCGACCCTACGATGCACCACGGGAGCCCAGTGCTGGCTGTCTCAACAGAGCTGGACAGAGACCCAGCAAACAACGCTTAGATTTAAGGGTGCTTCAATGCTAAGTGAAATAAGTCAAGCAGAGAAAGACAATTATCATATGGTTTCACTCATTTATGGAACAGAAGAAGTAGGAAGATTGGTAGGAGAAGAAAGGGATAAAGAAAGGGGGGGTAATCAGAAGGGGGAATGAACCACGAGAGACTATGGACTCTGGGAAACAAACTGAGGGCTTCAGAGGGGAGGGGGGTGGGGGAATGGGATAGGCTGGTGATGGGTGGTGGGGAGGGCACGTATTGCATGGAGCACTGAGTGTTATACGCAAGTAATGAATCATGGAACACGACATCAAAAACCAGGGATGTACTGTATAGTGACTAACATAATAAAAAAATATTATTATAAAAAAAAAGATTTAAGGGTGCTACAAAACACATTCATAAATATGTGGAAGCCCCCCCCCAAAAAAAGGGGAAAGTACATTTATGAAAAGCATTATGCGAAGTCAGATTGGGAAACCATGCTACCAAGACCCTGGACTCCTAGTCCAAGGCTGATTGGTGATATTCTTCCAGACTCGGGGATGGTTGCAGAATGGTTTGTTGAGGTTACCAGAAAGAAATACCCCTCCTAAAGCAATCCACATTGCCCTGAGACCCTCCTCTACCAAGGGAAGAAGCACAGAGGGCATTCTAGCTGGGGTGGTTGTAAGGGACCCGCCAGTCATAGAAGGTCACAGAAGGGAGAAACTTTCCGAAAGGGGTTGGATCTTTCTTGCATCCAGACCGTGCCTCTCATCATACCTGTTATTTTCAGCAGGAAGAAACAGGACCTGAGCGTTGGGTAGATGTTTGTGCTGGAATCCAGGGGCGGAGTGAAGTGCAGTGGAAGGGAATGAGGAAGAAGGTCCTTGAAGCAGTTGTGCTGAAGGTGGGGGCTCTTTGGGTTCTGTGTGGTGTGAGGGCTGGCTTCACAAAGCAGTGTCAGCATCCTGTGTTTCTTCTGTGCAACAGAAGACGCATGTCTCTTACAGGACATGAACTCAAGGAAAAAGTGCATTCCAGACTTTAAGTAAAAATTACCCAGACTGCGAGGCTCGCAATGTGCTTGGCCTACAACGAAACTCTGGAGGAGAGAGGGCCCCACCTCGGAGGCTGCCGGCAGAGGGCCAGAGAGAGAGAGCTGTACCAGCCCCGGATTGGACGGAAACGCCCATCCCAGTCACTGCTGCGGAAGCGGGATCTGATGGTGGTCACTACAGACCACAGAAGGCTGACGAGCAAATTCCAGAGGAAAACCAACCTGCACAGCGATGCCTTCCAGCCCGTAGTGACATTCCTGTCTTCCTCCACGCACTGCTGTCCCCTGTCCCGTGGGCATGTGCCTAAGCCTCGACCAGTGTTAGCCATCGAAGGGAGTGAGCCCAGCAGCAGGGTCTGGGCTTTAAGGGAGACTCTGCGCCTTCCAAGACCAACTCCTCCACTGGCTGGCTGGCTGATCTTGGAATCAGGCTCCTCATCTGTAAAACGGGTATAAGACTTCTTTGGGTCGCTCAATTTAATAGATAAAAGTGTAAGATAACCTATTAAGCTATGAATCCATTTTTAGTACAGGTATGTCCCAAATATTGCATGTGGCATAATTAATTTCAACACTGATTTGTTGTTGGCCCGGTTAAAGTGTAACTGGGTATCCTGTATTGAATCTGGGAGCCCTACACCCTAAATAATTCTTATAGCAAAATCCTACATATTGTGTGCACATAGCAAGCATTAAAATATTAGTTACCATTATTTTTATTCTCTAAAGGTTACCTGTTACAAACCACTTATATAGTTTATCAGGAAGCTAAAGCTTGAAACGTCTATGCAAGTCACCCGAGATGGTACTGAGTTTTCACGTCTCCAGAGATGGGACTCAGCTCTGCCGACGCCCCACTGCGGCTCTGCAGCTTCTCACTGGTAACAGCAGCTCCAAGTAGGCTGTTCTGGGCAGTGTGAGGGTCCATCCATAGCTTCCTTTTAATTATTCCTTCTTTGAGCCTAATGCTGGTTCCTTGCTGTGTAAAGTGGCCAAAAGGTCAACAGAGTCAGCACCAGCTGGGAGCTTGTTAGAAATGCAGAACCTGAGTTCCCTCCTTCATTAGAATCAGCCTTTTACACAAGATCCCCAAGTGGTTTGTTTGCACCTTAACATTTGGGAAACTGTTTTCTAGCTCAGCTTCTGTCTTTGACCTTCAGAGTAGTGGTTCTCACTCTTGGCTGTAAATTAGAATCACCGGAGAGGCTTTAGAACCTCCTGAAGTCTGAGCCATACTCCAGAGACTGAATTAATCAGCCCGGGGTAGACCCTGGGAATTGGTGTTTTCTTTATCTCCCAGGTGAGCCTCATATGCATGTTGGCTGAAAACTCCTGACTGAAGCAGCCCTTGCCCACCCAAGGCCGAAGAAGCTGGACGAAAGCAAAGTGTCCAAAGACAGAGCCTTCCTTTAACACTGAGAGATTGAATACACACGGACAGTGGCCACACCACGTGCAAAATTAGAACCCTGACCCACCATCTTCAGCGGCCAGCCAGGAAACCAGCTCTTTGGCCACTGTGGCCGGCCCAGAAAGCCAGCCCGCCTCCCGTGGGTCAGGCTCGCGGGAAGTCAGAGCACAATCTCTAGCAACCCGCCCAGGACCCCAAACGGGAACCCCTGTGACAATTGGCCCCGAATGGCCAGAATTAATGACGAACTGACTGCCAGCTTCTCTAATTTTTGCCCCCACTTCCAACTTAAGACCGAAGAGACAAAACCAAATACGCAGCCCCTCGCGAATCACGGGACACCCGAGCCTTCCCTTTCCCACCGTGAGGCTGTCCCACCCCCTGCCTGCCTTCGGGTCTGCCGAGCATAGGGAGGCGGCTGACTCCGTCGCCAAGCAGCTTCTGCACGAATAGCGTTTGCTGGCGCTCGCTCGGTCGGCCTGCCTCGATTCCCACGGCTGCTAGAGGCGGGACAGGCGCAGTGGTGCGGGGGCCAGACTCCGAACCCACTAGGAGGTTGACACTCTCTCTTCTACTCGTGCCAGGCCCGGCTCAGCAAACACTTAGATGAACTAAGTCACTTGTCCCCTCCAGCTCAGGGGTCCTGCTCCTGTTGCTCCTCTGTCCCTGGGACCTGCCCCTTCGGGTCCGTGCTTCCGAGAGGCACTGCGATGCTGCGGGACGAGGGCTCTGGAAGCTGGCTGCCCGAGTCTGGGCCTCAGCCCCACTTCGGATGCACTGTACGACTTCGGGTAAACAAGCGATCCCTCTGGGCCTCGGTTCCTGATCCTGTCCCTTGCTGTTGTGACAGTCAAGCCAGCTGAATGTAAAGCACTTCGCCCAGGACCTGGGGCTTATCCAGGGCTCTGTGAGCGTACGTGGCCGGCGGCGTTACTCTGTGGGGTGCTGTTTTTCTCCTCACTTTGTCACGCAGGCAGAGACACAGAATCCCTCCCTCCCTGGATCCAAGCATTGTCTGTAAAGGAATCTCCTGAAGGTTGGAGGAAAGGGAGGCAGCATTAGTCAGCTTTGGCCGCCAGAAAATACCATAAGCTGGGCAGCTTAAGCAACAGAAATTTCTCACAGTTCTGGAGGCTAGAAATCCAACATCAAAGTTCTGGCTGATTCGATTTCTGGTGAGAGCTCTCTTTTGGCTCATATCCAGCCACATTCTTTTTATCCTCACATGGCCTTTGTGGAGTGCGTGCACACAGGAGTGGGGAGGGGGAGAGCTCACTCTTCTCAGAGACACCAATCTTTGCAGATCAGAGCCCCCACCCTCATGACCTCATTTACTCGTAATGACTTCCTTACTCCAAAAGCAGCCACACTGTAGGTAAGGTTTCCACACATATGTTTGGGGGAGACATACATTCAGTCCGTAAGAGAGGCACATTCCAGATACCAGGGGAACGCTCAACATGCCTGCCACCGGGCACCCTCTCTCCCATCTTATTCTGTCCTCTGGGAGCAAGGCTCACTGTCATGCTGTTGACGAGCTCCTCTCTTCTGATCTGCAGAGTCCCAGGTCCTACAAAACTTCTGTCATCCAGGCTTTCCAGAGGCTATTATTACCCAGTTAACATGAGAACAGTCTGGCCCGGAGAGGGTTCCTTTTACTTCATTAAGGAGAGTTATTCAGGGGCACCTGGGTGGCTCAGTCGGTTAGGCATCTGCCTTCAGCTCAGGTCATGATCTCAGGGTCCTGAGATCGAGTCCCACGTCAGGCTTCCTGTTCGGCGGGGAGTCTGCTTTTCCCTCTCCCTCTGCTCCTCCCCTCACCGGTGTGCTCTCTCTTGTTCTCTCACTCTCTCTCTCTCAAATAAATAAATAAAATCTTTTTTTAAAAAAGGAGAGTTATTCAGCTCTCCTTGTCTCAATACCTCTCTCTCCCTCATTCTGATTTGCTTAAATCTTATGAAATAATGGGTTCAAAGACCCAGTGAACTGTTGCCATATTCACATGTTCAAACCTATTTATTGAGCTTTGGCGTGCCAGGCACGGCGCTGAGGGATGGGGAATGTAATGAGTCCTCTCGCAGAGCTAACACTGTGGAAGACTAAGAAATGTGACTTAGACCGGGCATCAGAAAAGACATATGAGGGAAATGCCCTTTGATCTGAAATCTGAATAATCAATAAAAGTTTGCTTGGCAAAGGCTGTGGGGGACCCGGGATGAGGTGGGTAGAAGGTGTGACAATTGGATAGATCATTCCTGACAGAGAAAGATATAGTATCATTAGCAAATAAAATATCAGAAATTTAAAGGCGTGTTAGAGTCCAACTAGAAAAACAGAAACCACCTGTCATTCTTTTTTTTTAATTAATTAATTTTATTTATTTATTTAATTTATTTTTAAAGATTTTATTTATTTATTTGACAGAGAGAGAGAGCACAAGCAGGGAGAGGGACAGAAGGAGAGGGAGAAGCAGACTCCCCACTGAGCAGGGAGCCCAATGTGGGGCTCGCTCCCAGGACCCTAGGATCATGACCTGAGCCAAAGGCAGGCGCCTGACTGAGCCACCCACGTGCCCCCACCTGTCTTAACCAAAAGGAATTTAATAGAGGAAATTATTTACTATGGTAAAGAAAAAGCTAAGGAACCAAACTTAGGAAGCAAGACAACATAGAGATTAGCAACAGTTGGCAGCTGTTCTTAAATTTAAAAACTTAAAATTTTTACAAGATTTTTGTACTTTGTACTTTAAAACACACAATTAAGAAAGTTAAAATGATTTTTGTACTTTGTACTTTAAAACACACAATTAAGAAAGTTAAAATATAAGCCACAGACTGTGAGAAAATATTTGCAAATCATTTCTCTGATAAAGGATTGGTATGCGTAATATATAAAGAACACGTACAATTCAATTATAACAATAAACAACCCAATTTAAAAATGGTCAAAAAACTCTGGTTGTCACTTCTCCAAAGAAGACACATAAATGACTAATAAGCATGTGGAAAGGTGCTGAACACCATTATTCATGAGGGAAATGAAATTAAAACCACACCCACTAAAATTCCCATTAGACTCCTAGCAATTTACTTGAGAGAAATGAAAATGTATGTCTTCACAAAGACTTACGTACATGAATGTTCTTAGCAGCATTATTCAAGATAACCCGGATCTGGAAACATCCCAAATGTCTGTCAACTGGTGAATTCAGAATTTGGTACGCTCATACAATGGAGTGCTATTTGTTAATAAACACGAATACATTACAGATACACCACAGCATGGATGGACCTCAAAGGTGTTATGCTAATTGAAGGAAGCCAAGCATGAAGGCTCCTTATTAAATGTACATGTACAGAGCCAGAGTGCAGATTGGTGGTTATGGGGATGGGAGGGCTGATTGACTGCAAATACGCACACGGAGTTCTTAGGGATGACAGAAACGTTCTCAAGGTGCATTATAGTAATAATGTCTCAACCACCAATTTAATAAAATTGTTGGATTGTATGCTTGCAGCGGTTACGGGGGAGTTAAATCACACCCCCATAAAGCTGTTAAAATTGGCACATAACACACCTCGTGGCTGCAACTCGAACTCAGTTTCTTCTGTTGACACCGTTATATTATCTTCTCCCTTCTATTTGCTGCTCTTGAAGATTTTCCACCCATTCCTGGACAGCCTTGTTGTTCAGTTTCTAGTTAAGTTCGTAGGGACCTGATACTTCATTACAACATTATGTTCCTCATTCTGAAAACTGCTTTCCTTCAAGTAATTATTAATCACTATTGTCAAAGGCCATGTCTCATGCCAACTGGCTACATGTCTGAGCGCTCGTGGGCCATTCATCACCAAGGTGACACATCTGCTGTCCTCTCCCGGCTTCACTGCCTTGTCAGAGCACGTCAGCATCCAGCGCCTGCCACCCTGTCTCTAGCCCTTTACTCAGGGCCACAGCTTTACCTCAGTGTTAATACAAACCTGACCTCATTCCTCCCTCTGAAGTTTGAAACAGCAGAGGGACAATGGCAGGGTGGCATCTTTGGTGGCTTTCAGCTCTCCAACAGGATTCTGCACAGTCTGCTAGGAACGGAATATGTGCCTCCCCCCGGGATTCGTGTGTTGAAAACCTAATACCCGGTGACGGTACTTCAAAGTGGGCCCTTGGGAAGTGATTAGGTTGCGAGGGCAGAGCCCTCATAAATGGAATCAGAGTCCTTATTATGGAGGCCCGAAAAAGCGCCCTCGCTCCTCTCTCACGTGGGGACACAGCGGGAAGGTGCCGTCTGTGAACAAGGAAGCGGGTCCTCGTCAGACACCGAGTCTGTTGATCGCGGACCTCACGGCCTCAAGGACTGTGAGAAGTCGGTGGCTGTTGTGTATACGCTGCCCAGTCTACGGTATTTTGTTGTGGAGACCCGGACGGACTAAAGTACAGGCAAATGGTCCACAGGGCATCACGAAGTAAAACCAGGGGCGAGAAAGGAGGCAAAAGGAAAAATTGGCAAATTCTGTACGTAGGCTTATGCTTCAGAGAAATGTGAATTTTCTTCTTCCTTTGTTTTCTAGGAGGAAAAAAGGAGAAGTTGTCTTCCCACCTTTGAGTCTATCAGGGTGAGATCTGCTCTCTTGACCGATCATTTATTTTCAAATATTTAATCACACCAACCAACAAACAAAAAGAGAGCCCACTGATTCCCTCTGCCTCCCACACACCCTGCAACGAAAGGAGAATTAACGCTCACTCTCCTGGAAGTGTGGAAGAGGCAAAAATTCCAGGCAGACCCTGCTACTGTGTGACCAAAGACCCCAAAGACTTTAGAAGGAACCTATGCTCTTGTTCTAGAATCTTCTTCTAGGGAAGAGGGATTTGTCTTCTCGGTCATAGAGAACTTGCATGAAACTCAGTTGCAATAACAGACCTAGTGGGATGTTGGAAAGAATAATTTCTAAATGTTGTGGTTGACGTCCCATACCACCTTCCTCGCTCGCTAAAAGGAGACTGAGTGTTGGCGTTCCGTGAATGCGCAGAGCAATGTGTTCGTTGTCATCAGTGACTTAGTAATTGGCCTTAGAAGCACCTGTAGGCAAAAGTATGTAAAATAACTCTGCCAAATAAATTATTATCCAAACCGGATGGGAGCGTGAAAGGAGACGCTGTTAGTCATCCTGCCGGGGCCATGGGAACAAGACACACCTGTCTGGGGAAAACAAGGTCACTTAATCACCTCAGACCTAAGGAACATTCCCGAAAGGCTCCTGGCTCTGCCTGGAATCTCCCGTGTCACACTGACTGAGGGAATTTCGAGTAGAGCTTAATGAGCTTGCAAGCAAGCTGGCCTGGCTGCGACGGGGGCCGGGATAGCGGAAGCCTGTGGCAGCATGAGTGCGGGCACTGGACAGAGACGGCAGTGACCAGCGCCCATGTTGGGGTGTCCCAGCCCCAGTTGCTTACCTGGGGAGGCCGGACTTCCAGAGGCTGGGGGTCCAAGATCAAGGTGTGGACAGGGCTGGTTCCTCCTGAGGCCTCTCTCCCTGGCACGTGGACGGCCGTCTTCTGTGTCCTCACACAGCTGTCCCTCTGTGTCTGTGTCCTGACCTTCTCTTCTTATAAGGACACCTGTCAGATAGGATCAGGGCCACCCTCCTGACCTCATTTTAACTTGATCAAGTCTTTAAAGACCTGTCTCCAAATACAGTTGAATTCTGAGGTCTCGGGGTTGGGGTTCAACATATGACTTTTGGGGGACACAGGTCAGCACATAACACTACCTTTCTCACACCCACGACTGAAGACACAGTACCCCGCAGTCAGAGTCCCCTGCTCCTGTCTTTGCCCCCCCCCCCCATTTTGTTCCTTCCCCATTGCGAGTCAGAGGACTCGGTGCACCTGCGGCGGTGGCCTCCGTGGTCCTGGACAGTGAGGGTGGGGCAGCGAGGAAGGAGGGAGCAGGCGGCCAGCCTCCCAGTCCTGAGAAATGTCGAGAGAGGGTCTGTGCCTTCAAACCCGGCTCTGTCCCTGACCCTTCAAGTGCGCTCTGCACAGGGAGACCCAGGGGCCACTGCCAGTGTGTGTGTGGGGGTGTTGGGGCCAGTGCCTGGCTGTAGCAGTGACAGGAACCAACTGCTCTTAGGGGGATGCTGCTCGTACAGCCGCCGAAGGCACAGCCTCCCGTGCGCGATGCTCACCGGGAGCAAGCCGAGGGAGCCTCCCTGAGCAGCAGGTGGAGGGGAACACATTGCAGGTGGCTCTCGGTGTGTGTATGGGCACCTGCCTGGGGCGCTGCCGTCGGCGCCACGGCCTGCAGCACGGGAGCAAAGCCAGGGCAGTCCTGGGTCCAGGCGCGTTCAGAGCCCGCCGGTCGCCGCGGCAAACACCGGGAGAGGTCGTGCAAGTCACGAGCAAAGTTAGGAAATAGACAAAGGGACCTAGAGATGTAAGGTCCCCGTCGGCTTTCAGCTCCCAGACATACTAGCAGCAAGGAGCGCCAGAGACAGGTGTAGCACCCTCCCTTGGGGGCCGCGGTTTGGGGGACTCTTCAGCCCCCACTTCAGTGTTCCCGCTCCAGGGGTGTCTCCCAACCAGAGCTTCTCCAGCAAGGGATCCACGCGCTGTGCCCGCTGGTGTAGACTCTCGCTGCACATACGTCTGTCTCCCCGGCTCATTGAGGCAAATCTGTGCTGAACGTGAGGCCTCGGGCCCAGTCCATGTGGCCCTGCCGGCTCAGAGGGTGTCACTGAGCATGACATCGGTCTAACAAAACGGCCTAGGACATCACTTAATGATGCATTGCTTTGAGAACGGGCTAGCTGCTATGCGGGAGAAAAAGCACAGAGTTCAGGCTCCGGTTTTCAATTTGCAGACTCACTTTTCTTTATACCAGTTGCCTCTGTCCACTGTATGCCTCCTGGGTTTGGACTCCTGGACAGGAGGACAGAACTGGACGTGGCAGGTACATGTACAAACTGACACCCTGCAGGAACACGCTTCGAGTAATCACGGCTATTTCGCCGATGGGACACCTGCGAGAGGGACGGCTGCCCTGTGGGGGGTGCGGTCCAACCTCCAGGCTGAGCGGCAGCCCCGCCTCCAGCAAGAGCAGCCTCCGGACAGCAGCGGGGGAGGCCGGGAGTGCTGCTGTCAGCCACCTGTCGGGGCGACTCCCAGCCTTGCCACTGTTAGGTCTGCGACACCGAGGAGCTGCTCTAATTGCTCTCATCTTTGGTTTCCTTGCTTGTTAGGAAAATGTAATCATAGTGCCCGTCCTCCAGGACTGTTGTGGGGATTAAATGAGGTGATTCACGGGAAACAGTCAACACAAAGGGAGCTACTCACACCGCTGACACCCAGCTCGGGCATCCTTGAGGCAAAAAACGGGCTTTGCACCTATCTGCAGCGTCTAGCTGAGAGAGTGCTACCAGTCAATGTTCGATAAACACTTGGAGAATGGATGAATAAATGAATATGCTAATTGGAAATGAAATTGCATAGACATGTATAGATTGCCTACTTCCAAAAATGATATTTACATGGAATAAAGAAAAGTTTTAATGGGGAAAGAAAGGGAACGTTACATGGAGAGATTCTTTTTTTTATTGTTTTGTTTCGTTTTTTTTATAATAATTTTTTTATTATATTATGTTAGTCACCATACAGTACATCCCTAGTTTTTGATGTAATTTTCCATGATTCATTACTTGCATATAACACCCAGGGCACCATGTAGTACGTGCCCTCCTTAATACCCATCACCAGCCTTAAATGGCACTTAGTTCTGAAACTTGAGAGCAACCAACTCCTTCTCATGAATGTGAATTCGGGCTGCCCTTGACATGAATAATCAAGAGGGGAGGAGAACACAGGCGAAGCCTATGGGCTTCGGAGCCAGGCCGCTGGGGTTCGCACCCCAGCCCTACCACGTTCTCGGGGCATGACGTGAGCCGACTGCCTGCTTCCCTATCTGGGCACACCCCTCAGGTTGTTCCGACGATTATGTGACACACGTTCACGCTGCCTCTAGGTCGCAGTTGCTGGTCTAAGTGTGCGCTGGGTCATCTCGGTTTTTCTGCTTCCCATTGAATTCAGGTATTTTTCATCATCCCAAAGACACCAACAAAATCTGCCTTTCACCGTGTGACTTAAAGCCGAAGTAACTGAGTCTCCAGGACTGTAAACGGCTCGGTACTGCAAAACAGGGAGAGGATCCCGGACTCAGAGGCACATCTCAGCTTGCATACGACTGTCGACACCGCCTGGCCTCACCAGGACGTGGGTCTGTGCACCAAGAGAGCCCCCAGCCAGGACGGTGCAGAGGGCAGTGGAGGCAGAACGCAAAGGAACAGAACGGGGAGGGAGGGAACAGCCCAGGGTGAGGACAGCAGAGGCTTCATGCGGCAGGGACAGGGCAAAGGCTGGGAGGAAGCTGGTCTGCTCAGGGATGCCCCGGATGGAGGCCTGGGCTCGAGGACGCATGGACGCGGGTTCTGTGGCCTCGTGTGTAGCTGGACAGACTTCAGGATGCAGATAAGCCCCAGTTTTGCATGCAGCATGACCCAGAGTGGGACGAAAGCCAGAGTCATGGCCGATCTCGTGTTCTAGAAGGCCTCGATGCCCCTTACGTGCAGTTTTGTCTGTGAGCTTGTGAGTTGTTCTTCGTATCCCCAGCATCTCACTCCATGTCCTGTGCATTGGAGGCGCTTGTCTTGGTCTGTTCAAGCTGCTGTAACAAAAACACCACGGACTGGATGGTATGAACAAGCAGTTACTTCTCCCAGTCCTGAGGTCGAGGTGTGGGCAGACTCAGCATCTGGTGAGGCCCGCCTCCTGGCTCATGGACGGCTCTCTTGTCACGTGTCCTCACATGGTAGAAGGGGAGGCAGCCCTCTGGGGTCTCCTCTGTAAGGGCACCAATCCCATGCACAAGGGCTCGTCCTCATGACCTAATCACCCCCAAAGACCCCACCATCTAATACCATCACGTTGAGGGTTGGAATTTAACACATGAATTCGGGGGCACATTTGGCCCATAACAGTGCTCACTCAGTCTGGCACATTAAGCTGGGCAGGAAGGAAAGGGGGTGCAGGTGGGGAATTGAGGCATGAATGTCCCAAAGCAGTGAAGGGGCTGCCCCTTCATGGAGAAGGGGGGTGCACAGGAAGTTGGGGAGTCGTGCCGAACACATTCGCTTCTCTCACGATGACATTGCCCCACCTGCCCTTTCCTGCACCGATCTCTCTGGAACGGGCCTTTCCGGAGAAAAGGTGCAGTTGGAAGGAATCTGTTATTCGGCCAGGAGAAGAATTAGCCATGGCGTCCTCCCCACAAAATGTGGCAACATTTCCCAAACCCTGGGGAGGGCACCTCTTGAGTCTCACTGCATTTCATGGAGCCCTTAGGCCAAAAGAAATCACCAGGAGTTCCATTTATTAATAAACAATTTATGAAGGATTTATGTCTTAATTACTTAGTATCTATTTGACAAAGTTACACACACACACACACACACACACACGGAAAAATAATACCATTGTATCATTCTTTTTTTTTGTTGTTTAAAAAAAATTTTTTTTTATTATATTATGTTAGTCACCATACAGTACATCCCTGGTTTCTGACGTAAAGTTTGATGATTCATTAGTTGCGTATAACACTCAGTGCACCATGCAATACGTGCTCTCCTTACTACCCATCACCGGTCTATCCCATTCCCCC